>NC_086159.1:53633532-53981032 GCF_035149785.1 Candoia aspera | reverse complement strand
GGGACCTAGTTATCCATCCTCCTGACTAACATTTAAAAGTAGAAAATTCAGTAAGCGTTGGCCCTCCTTTTCCAGTCCCCCCCCCCGCTAAGTCACTTAATGTTCCCATGATAGGATTGTTATTGAGTTCCCTTGGAAGCAAACTATGTAGAAGTTAATTTAAAAATTATGCCACTAAAGCTGACTTTTTTAAATAAAATTTTTGTTTCTCTTTTTCTTCCATAATCTGCAAAATTTCAGATCTTGAGACATCCAGGAATTTATTTTGACTGTGGTTTTTTTAACGTACTATTTCAAGTAAATAGATAAAGGGCTTGCTGTATGATTTTGAGGACTGGGCTACACCTAGAGACTTACTTCTGACTTTTTAATCTTTTTGTTCATTATACATGACAGCTTATGATTTCTTTTGTGCTACTTTAAAATGTTTACCATTAATAATAATTCGTTACATCCATAAAAACTTCAACAGTTACTTCTGAAAGGAAAAGAATTTTTTTTGAGATTTAAAAAATAGCATTACTTACAGACCATCCGTTTTAATGTTGCAATATGTCTTTTAAGTGTCATGATAAATCACTAGTTAAATAGTTAAGATACGGATATTAAATAGGTAATGTTGGTATCTCAGATACGTTTCTTAGATTTTATATGAAAACGGTGGTGTCATTTACAAGTTGGTGTTAAAAATACATCTCAGTTTCAAGAGATTAAGTGACCAATATTGTATAGTAAGGCCCATTAAATTCACACAAAATCATAACTTATAAAGTAGCTACATATGAGTTTTTCATTGTTTTGTGGTAAACATAATACAATTTGATAGTAATTTAACAGAATTAAAGCCCTGTACATAGTGTTCAGTACTTAGTCTCCCTATTGTTTGTCAAAGAAAAATATAAAATTATAGTGAAGTATGACACAGTTTTGAAGGAAAATTTACAAACAATAGTATGTGTTCAAATATTTATTTAATAAAATATATTTTCAATAAAATTTAATTTGTGCTATAAATTTTAATCATTTCAGTTTAAGGGACTGTAAAGTAAGCTATTTATTCATAAATAAAAATATTGTAACCAAGAAGGAAATAATTAAGTAACAGTAGAAATGTAAGATGCAGGTTTTGCATTAACTTTTAAGTTTTATTTTTAGTGGTAAGTTTTTTTTTTTGTAATCTTCCAAAATAATCCAGTTATTTTAGGGGATTAAAAATACTTTTTAATAAAAAGAATAAAATAGTTCAGTTAAAAAAACCTCCACCATTGTACAGCTATGTTGTGTGTATTTGATTTATTTCTCTTAACAATTTTATCAAGCTTTAAAAACATAATGTTTCTTTAAAAAACCTATTTATTTGTAATATTATATATAACTTAAATAGCTCTATAAAAATGTAACTATATTACTGTTGAATAAAAGACTACATAGTTTAAATAAGAACTATTTATTTAATAGTTGTTATTTAACCTGGTATTTGTATAGTGAAGGAAAGGAAAAGAAATCAAAGTTGGGAAAACAGAACACAACCCCCCCCCCAAAAAAACTTCAAACATATAAACAAAAGAAATAAAACTAAACACAAACCTAAATTCCTAAATTCTAAAGGTAACAGAAAAAAATGGAAGAAAAGGCTTTTAAATTTTATAATTTTCTTTAATTTCCTCATTATGATTCTGTTGTATAACCTGTTGGAATATATGGGATTCTGTTCTATGAGCCTGCCTAGACACATTCTAATTCTCATATTGAAAAAACTACTTAGGGAAAAAGTCAGTTTTGGCTAAACGAATTCAAAGTTATGGATATAATCAATTATTAGACAAAAATCTGATATGATAGGGTTGAATTTGGCAAAGAACAATGGCAGAAGTCAACCATTGAGGGAAATGTTTAAAAATAAATATGATGTCACATGACTAAGCAAGCTTAT
Organism: Candoia aspera; assembly: GCF_035149785.1. Lineage (NCBI taxonomy): Eukaryota > Metazoa > Chordata > Lepidosauria > Squamata > Candoiidae > Candoia > Candoia aspera. Next base: position 53,979,099 of record NC_086159.1, on the reverse strand, counting down.
GTATAAATGCTTAGAAAATAGCTGTTAGTTCCAGAAAGATAGAGAGATGCCATGTACAATAAAGGCACCGTTAATTGTAAAATATTCTTTAGAAACAGCATCTACTCTGCATTTTATTTGGTCTGCTGTTATGTATCAGTGCTGAGTCAGTGGATGGCTCCGCTCTATGCATGTTTAAAATAACTGGCATAAGCATTATTATCTCTAATATTGGGAAAGGCAGCAATCCTGCTAACACCAGATGCTACGAAGAGATGAGCACATTAACAGGCTATTTATAAAATACTCTAGTTCTTATTTATTCTTACCTTCTATCAATAATGTAGGGACGATTTAAGGACAAGGATAACTATACTTTGGTACACTTACTAATCAACTCTTAATTTTTAAATACTTTTGTGGATTTGAGGTTTAATTCAGATTTTGAATCAGCTAGTTACATACCTATTTCCTCCTTTCCTGTTTAGTATATACTGTGAAACTTTGTTTCACATTTTGTGTGTGTTTGAAGGGTATACATGTAATAAGCGTGAATTCCCTGTGTCATACTTTCCTGGTCCTGATGTCTATGTATTTGATGTGGATGTCTGCAGGAAGAATTTCAGACAATGTGGAACACTAGTAATTTACTGGAATGGGTCATTTAGAAAATGACTCTTTTATATCTGCCTTAAATTCATGATGTTTTGGGATTAATTATCCCAGGTTTGGTAGTTTGGCTTGTAGCTACTTATTTATTGTGCTTTGCAAAGAAAAACAGAAAGAAAATATAAAGCACCACCCAATTTTTAGAACTGTGCTGTTGTGGAGAATAGAAGTCTGATGGTCGAGAGAACAATTACTCTGAAAGCTAGAAAGGACAGTTGAGGAGAAAAAGAACCATGATTTTATAGAATGATTAATGGTATAATTTTAGGAAAGTGTCAAACGTATGCAAGACCAATTTTCTGTTACGTCTGATAATTGCTTTTAATAGTATTACTATATATTAATCTTAAATTCACTGAACAAGACATTTTTATTGCCATAGTAACACCATCAGTAAGATATGGCCATTTCTTTACAGAAAAACATGTACATTTGTAATGAAAATATATAGTATGTTAAATGTTGCAACTATGTCTAATATTGGATGTTTCAAATACTTAGTTATCAAATAAAGGCAAACGGTTATATGCTGAAGCTATATCAGTTAAAGTTGTACGTTAATGGCATATCTTAGAGATGGTCTCATAGTACTGAGATGAAGGGGGAATTGGATTTAGCAGAAGTACTGAGGAGTGTGTCTCCTTTTTAATGAGAGCAAATAATATTTTCTATGCTATTTACAGATGCTCATTCCCCTCATAAATGAGTTATTTGCACTATGTGCCCATCACTGTTTTTAATACTGTAATGTATAAGGAAGGAATGTATATGCTATGAGTCACAGCAAAAAAGTACAGCAGCAAAAATGTCAATATATTTAGTTAGAATTCTAGCAAATGTGTTAATTTGAACTCCTGGCATTCTTCTCATAAAACGGGGAAAGATATCCTATACTCTCACTAAACTCTAGAGTGTAATTTAGAATACGGTTTTCTTATTGTCAGCAGTATTTAGTTCAGATGAGCCTCTGTAACAAATTATACGAAATTATGAGTTGTAGTCTGAACAGTTGTTTGGATTTCTGTTGAAATTGCCTTATGTGCTGTTTTTAACCATATGTCCCATTATACAGTGGTGCTATCAAAAAGTGAAGCATTTATCTTTTGAGGGTAACTTTTTAGCACATTGGTAAGATTACAGATTGTATCAAGCTGTTCTTAATAACAGTGTTGAAAGCTGTCAGAGCTTGACTTTGGAATCTCTAGAGCAGTGTTTCTCAATCTTGGTAACTTTAAAATGTGTGGACTTCAGCTCCCAGAATTCCCCAGCTAGCATGCTGGCTGTAGAGTTGTGGGAGTTGAAGTCCACACATCTTAAAGTTGCCAGGGTTGAGAAACACTGCACTAGAGGTTAATTTACATGGAATTACTGAAGAGAAATGAATATGAAACTTGCAAAGCAGGTAAGTGTTAAGCTAATACTCCTCTTTTGCCTCAATTAGCACACAGACTAGGGTTTAACTTGTATTCTGTCATATTCACATCCAGGGTTTCCTGCAGTTGTGCTCTGGCTGTTACCCTAATAATTGTGTTGGTCCCATCTCTTAAACATTTCAAAGGTACACAGGAATCAGTAGGAGGTAGTGTTTAGGAGAGTTGTTAATTCAACTACATAATAAGGATTCCCTGTTTATGCTAAAATTTATTTATTGCATATATATATAGTGTGTATATATGCGTATGTATGTATGTGTGTGTGTGTGTGTGTGTATATGTATAACATTAAAATGCATTTATATAAAAGACAGGACTTCATCTAGGGGAAGAGTTTTTTTTTTTGCTTTAATGAATGAATGAAAAGTGGGAAGGGGACTATATTATACTACCATGGGTAAACCAAGAAGAAATAAAATAGGAGAAACAGATGAAGTAGCATCTGTTTCATCTGCTTTCTCCAACCTGGTGATCTCCAGATTTATTGGTTTTCAACTTTTAGAATTACCCCTGGGAAACCAAACTCTAACTTATTTGGCACTTGCTTTTAAGTGCCAAATTTATGGGCAGTTAACACATAACATTACTTTTATTAATATGTAAAAAAAAAGTAACAATACAATGGAGACCTTAATGCTAAATAATCCGCTCAAGACTGAAACTTTTATTGTACAACAAATACTTTGATGCAATCTGCAGTGGGTTTTTTTTAATGTTGTATTTAGTTCTGGATGAAAAAGTCAAATAATCTTATGCTTGTAATATTGACATCCTAAATTGTAATTAATATTGATAGAATACTTATTTTTCCTTTATTTCTAGTAGTCTAAGTTGTCTAAACAATAGTGTCAATAATCTTCAATTAATACTGTATAAATATCATTATATTGAAACAATGTAATGTACTAATGTTTACAAAAACATAATAACAAAAAAAGAGCAAAATTCTCAAGAAAAGCCACTAATTTACAATATATCTTGGGTGTATCTTTGCTCAGGTCTCATTTCTTTACTTAACTGGATGTCAGATTGGTTGTTATTTGTCAAGACAAAGAGGTACAAACATAGTTTAAAATGAACTTTGATTACTTGATTACTTTGTTATGAACCTTGGCATATTAAAAATTCTCAGTGTAGAGTAAATCAGGAAATATAATAAGTCAGATAGTTAGGCTATGGGTGTTCCCATAGCCTAACTATCTGACTTATTATATTTCCTGATTTACTCTACACTGAGAATTTTTAATATGCCAAGGTTCATAACAAAGTAATCAAGTCAATCAAGTCAAACAAACAAATCAAGCCATTTATTTTGGGGAATGGTAAGCAGCGACATCTTTTCTTTGGAGTACGTATATGTGTAATGAATGAAAACATGAAGTTATCTGCTTCTAGGTTTGCTACATTTCATTACATCTGGAGTTTATATACTAATGGACCATACCCTGTTGGACAATATTCAGCAGAATTGCAGCATTTATAATTTTGATGCAACACCATCAAAATATTAGCTTGAGTTGTTTATTGCTGTGAGGCATGCCAAATATTGTTAGTTTTCATTTTAATTGCAGCAATTTCATTTCACTGCATTGCATTGTCAACTTGTTAAATAGTTCTATGGTTGTACCAATAATAATTTCAATATTGATATAAAATAGTAACGTACAGATTTGTAAATTCATACATTAATTTCTACCCTGAAAGCCATCAAGGCAGAATATATCTGCTAGACAGATCTGACTGGTATTTAATTATTTCCAAGTCAGTTGTTATTTTTTTAAAAGTATAAAGTAATCAGACTACAAAGTCAGGTAGACAGTCCAGTACGATGGTTGAGGCCAGATTGCTTTCTGACTCTATATGTATCAAGAAAGGCATTGTGTTGCATTGATTTGTTTTTTTATCTGTGTATTACATATTCTGCCACAGTTTAAAATCTCTCAGAATCTTCCAAGATATAAAAAATAAAATATCCAAAGTGCAATTCAGCATAAAAAATTAAGTGTAAAATCATAATCCAATAAATCATCCACAACAATCATGAGGTCAAAAAGGCAAAAATGAAAGAGTAAAAGGTTTTGTAATCATGAACTCAACTACAATAATCTCTGAAAGCTCAGTTTTTAATATCTTCTAAAAGTTCGTCGGGGAAGGGGTTAGTCTGATCTCTCTAGGGGACTATCCAAAACACTAGTGCTACCACTGAAAAACCAAGTCTTGTGCTTTCAGCTTCCTTCATCTCCCAGAAATGTGGGACCACCTGGAAGATCTAGTAGGTTGGGCTCATTTATGTTGGAACAGGTGATCCTGCAGATACCCAGGTGCCAAAGAATAAAGGGCTTTATAGGTCAAAAACAGTACCTTAAATTGTATTCCCAAACTAACCACCAACCAGTGCATGCCCAGGTATGGATATTATAATGGGTACCAGCTAATACACAGGTTGCTGCATTGTAGACCAGTTCAAGTTTCTGAATAGTCTTGTAGAGCACACTGCATAATCTGAGTGGTAATGAAGGTATAAGTTAAGGTAGCCAAGTCCTCTTTCTCCAAAGCTGCAGTTAGTACTCTAGTCAAATCTGGGAAAAAGCCTTTCTAGCTAGGCTTCCACCTCCTGATCAAGCAGGAGCTGCAAATCCAGAAGGCCTCCCAAGTCACAAATCTTCACATATACTACAAGCATGTCCAGAATTAATGTGGAGGTCACATATACTACAAGCATGTCCAGAATTAACAGGAACTCCAGTTCAACTTAAGCCTGTTCTCTCCTATCTAGATCCTTAGAACCTCCAAGCATTGGGATATGATATCAGTAGCAACCCCCTACAACTTGGGGTGATGATGTAGAACTGTATATTGGATTATCTTTTCTGGCAGCTTCATATAGATAGCAGGAGTGAGAAGACTGAGCCCTGCATTGGCCCATAAGTCAAGGCCCACTGAGATCATCTCTCTTTCCCCAGTACTAGAGACCTAACTTTCCTGCTGAGCAACAAGTAGAACCACTGTGAAACAGTCCCTCTAATCCCTAAACCCTCTGGACACATCAATAAGATACCAGGTCATGACATAAATCATCCAGGAGGGCAGCCAATGCTGTCTACGTCAAATACCCTGGCTAAAAAAAGGGAATATAATCCATTTCTTCTATGAGGCTGCATAGTTTCTATCATCAGTACAACAGCCTTCCCCAAAAAGAAGAGGCTAGAGACTGGCCATTAGGTATCTAAGATCCTGATCCAGGGATAGCCTCCTGCAAAACTTTGGGCAACTCCCCTTCCCCTAGTGAAGCAGTCTCTTGGATCCCAGCAGTCACGCCTCTATGCACCCAATGTAGAAGAAAGGATGGGCAGGTATCAAAGCTGCAGCTGGCAGTAGAGAGCCTAGATATCCACTTGTTCCAAGTTCATACACCAAGAGGAGTGTCAAATAACAGCAAAATGGTGCCCTAATCACTGTAAGGATTGCCTATCCTAATAGACTCAGACTCACAAGCAGGAACTTAATGATATTCGATTTATTAAAGAATAGTATGCAAATACAGAGAAAGCTGAGAATGAGCAAAAGCGCGCCAAATACAAACTAAAAACCCTTGGCACAAACGTAATCCCTCCCCTCGCCCGGCCGTTGCAAACTCCCCCCGCCCCCAGGTGCTGGTAACCGTTTCTGCTGATGTCCTGGGAAAGGAACCTTGAACACACGAGATAAGCCAAACACATTCCAATCCAGCTGCAAACAGATAACAATCCCATGAAACAGAATCCTCCTCCCCTCCCAAACGAAACACGCATCAGCCAAATGACATGCAAAATGTTACGATGCAGCGGTAACATTGGAACGATGAACATGACAATCACCAGTAAAGATTCTGACCACGAGGAGTTAAGATTTGGTGAATCTAAGCCATCCAAATAGGTCCCCCTGCCCCAAGGAGGTCATGAGTAGCTACCAATAACAGCTGGATCAGGATGTGATCTGACTATGGCATTGAGCTGCTAGGAATTCTTTCCCAATTTCCAGGTCACATACCATCTGCTCAGTAACAAATGCAAGGTCCAAAATATGATTGCCTATGTGTGTTAGGCCAGAAATTACCTGAGTCAAGCTCCTAGGTCATACCAGTTAAAATCGCCCAACACTAGAAGGTACAGTTTTCCACCATCAGCCCAGAAAAGGATCCTGCCAGGCAACAATATAATCAATACACCAGCAAAATCCCAAACTGGTCTTACAGTCAAATCATTTTTGGTTTCTCAGCAAAGTTCCAAATTGCAGATAGGATATCCTTCAACAATCAAAGCCACCCCTGATCATAGGTAAGGTGTCTCTCACAATGAAAACCACCCCTCCTCTCCAGCCTTGGCACTGAGGTTGCTGAAAGACCCAAAACCCAGCTGGACACATTTCAGACAAGTGACAGTATCCCCTTTGCCCAGCCAAATTTTGGTGATACATACCAGGTTGTGGACGAAAGTGGTTTTACTGCAAACAGATCTGGCATTAACCATCAACACCCTGAGGCCAAGCCAAGTAATCCAGCAATCTGGATTACTCCTGGACTCCACAGGGGTTGATAGCTGGGTAGCCAAACCTCATCATCACAGACTTTACAGGTCTGATATCCTACTGTTCTTTCTCTGGTGCCTTGTGGCTGCAGTGGCCACCACAGTCTTCTACCAAGTGCCCTCTGCAGGGCCTGGTTAGTAGAGCTAATCTTTCCAAGCTGCACTACATACATACTGTCATGAGTGCCGTTGAGCTAAAGTCATCAGCGCAATGGCACACATGACAATGACAAGGAAATAAGTGAAGGGGCACAAGTTAAGTAGCCATCAACCCACAACGACTAACGGCTAACAAACAATAGCTAAACGAATCACGGAGCCACCCAAGCCATCAGCGGCAATACAACGGGGATCGCCCAGCTGAAAGCAATCAGCAGAAGAATGGAAACCTGAGGATGGGCGATCCTGGAAACCCTCAACCAACGGCAGGGCAACGCATGGGACAAAGGGGGGTGACGTGACCGTGAGCGAAGGGGCGCTGACCGGCGCGGGGTATTTAAACCCCGCACCGGCGCGCTCCTGTCACTCTCAGCTTTTTTCTACCAACGTTGTACCTGCCCTGAAATAAACCAGAACCTGATTTGCAAACCAGCGTCTGAACGTTATTCAGAGGTAGGCAGCGCCTGACACATACTTCTTTCTTTTTCATATAAATCCCAGTGTTCAGCTCTCTAGTCCATAAAAGCAGTCATTTAACCTTTTACCTCTTAGAACTGAAACACACTGTTCTGCAATGTAAACTTACATTTTGTTATATGAGCAAAGACAATGACAGATAAAATAATTTTAGAATTGAACACAAGAATCCAATAAATGCAGTATACAGTATAAGAGAGGTTTTCAAAAGTTTTCAGGCTGCAAAACTTGGTAGGTTTTTTTTTTAAAGTTGTGGAATACCTGATCAAGAGGCAAAGCTCTAATGACAGAAAATTCAATGCGATACGTTTCACCAATAAAATACATTATTCAACCGGGTTTAACATTTTTTCCTCTCTTTTTTTAAAAAAAAACTGTCTTAAAAATCAATAGTATTATACATACATAGAATTTTGCCTACTTTTTTTTTTAAAAAAGCCCACATTTTTATAGCTTTAATATTGAATTCAATGTAAGAAAACAATAAACAAAAATATGGCAAGAACTGGATAAACACATATGGGAATATTCCCTTCAGGTAACATTACAATGATGGATTTGTGGAGTAAATTGAATCCTGTTCCTAAAAACAAAAACACAGTATTGCACAATACTTTACTTTCCAGTGGTTCTACAGTATAGAATGCTGATGTAGTCAACACATAGCTCTTGCATCAAAAGTCATGTTTTAATTTTTCAAAAGCAACTTCATTTAAAAAATACACTGTAGAGATTTTATATGGAAGGAAGGCTCCAGAGCTTTGACAGTGTATGAAGAGGCTTATGATTTTATTCATTATGTTCATGGTATGCACACTGTTTTTTTCAAAACAGACTGGATTTTAGAAAAGAGCCAGCAAATATTCACGATACAATCATTTAAATAAATCAATTAAAATATTGTAATGGTTCTTCCCATACTGCCTACTGAATTATGAGAATCACTTCTCGTTATATGTTACCCAGGAGGATTGTTTAATGGGCTCAGTTATATAAATCTGCAAACTTTTAGCTGTGGGCCAATACTAATATTGAGTTGTAAATCTACTGCTAATAAATTGCTTTCCAGGCAAACATCTTAACACAGATTGAGTTAAGGACAAGGACTGATTTCTGAATTTAGCACTGAGGTATGTGAGATATTGTATATGAAAAGAGATAAATGGAGAAGTTGAAAATTATTCCTACATCTCATCTATAAAGATGCAGAGGACATCTTCAGAATCTGAATGACGATTCCTCTGGCAGATATGGGAGGAGGTGACTTTTTTCTTGTTTAACACTTCCCCAGATCTAAATAATAATGCTTAAGAAATCGTATATGAAAAATGTGAAGTCTGAAAGTGATGGTCCTTAAAAAACTAATATGAATGGTCCAGGTATAGAAGTCACTGCTAAAGAAGAAAGAGATGCTTAATTGTCCAGGTCAGCAGTCTATATCTTACTGTTTTCTCTGTGGTTATTGTAACAGTGTGTGCATAGTGTGTATCGCTAATGGATGCAGTAGGAAAGGAAATTATATTAGTGGCATTAAATTATAAGATTTATAATTTATGTTTGTTTTTTAAATGCTGGTTTCTTTAATTAAAAATTGTGTTATGAGTGACCATTTCAGTGAAAACTTTAATTTTGAAGACCTTATTATTATTTAGATTTGCATGTTTTATAAATCTCAAAATGTACTATTTTTTTTTTAAGTGTTCTCTGTTATATTGAAGAAAATGTTTTTTCTGTGCTGTCTGCTTTTACTTATGTTTTCATGACAGGATTGTATTCAAAATAGGTTTTTAAAAAACGCTGCATTGATTGATTTTTTTTAAATCAGTTGATTAGATCCAGGATGTTCCCTCCACAAAGACTGCTTATGTCCAGTAAGATACAGAATAGACTCTTCTTGAAGATGTGATGTAGGCAATGTTCACTATTTTGTCTACAGTACTCTAACATTGTTCTAGAGAGCCCATAGCCATTTAAAGCAGCTTTTTGGGAGAACAGAGTAAGAAGAAAAAATTGACAAAAGGTGACTCATTCCTTTTTTTCCAATAAGAATATTCTATGAACGAAGTGCCACTTGTGAAAACTTGAATTAAATCCAAAGAATTAATATGTTTTAATATCTGCACCTGGGCTGGGCTGGGCTGGGCTGGGCTGGGGCAGCTGGAGCTTCTATGGACAGCTGTGGCTTCGCCCTGTGCGTCTGCGCCAGGCTGGGCCAGCTGCGGCTTCTTACTGCGCTGCGGTTCGGGGACTTCTTGCAGCCTGAGAGCTGTGGAGTGCCAAGAAGCCCCTGAGCTGCATGGTTCTGGGGCTGCTTGCTACTTTGCAGAGCAGATGCAGGGTGGCCAAAAGATCAGAGATGGGTTAATAGGCAGTTGGGGGAGTTGAAGGGGAGGCACCCTTTACCTTGGAAGAACCAAGGGCTGGGAGCGACCAAGCTGGGAATGGCTTGGATTGGGGTGGGTCCTCAGCTAACGACCAGTGGGATTCGGTTAACAATGGCAATGGGGAGTGCCGGGATTGCTGTCGCTAAGCGATGCAGTCATGTGACATTGAGCTTTATGACCGCATTGCTTAGTAGCGGAAATTCCACTCCCAATTGCCATCATAACTCAAGGTCTACCTGTACTTGAGTACTAATGTGTTTAAAATACTGGAGTTTTGTTAATGGAAAGCAACAATTAATGTAGTAAGATGTAGCACATTTGGTTGTTTTTTGATGATTGCAAATGTTGAGTTGGAAAGTAATATGCAGAATATTTTTTCTTCGATATGTATGTGTTGGAAAGGTATTTCTTTGAAACCCACTGCCTTTCTTTCAGAACAAGCCTCAACAATGTTCTCTTTTTATTGAAACGTTAGTCCCTGTAGTCTTGAAGCAGTCACTTCAGCTAAGTGCTGTATCTGGCATTTCATGAATGCCCTCAGACTAGGTGGAATGCGTAAGAGGAGGATGAAATAATTGAATGTTAAGCCTTTCAGAATGGTCATTTCTATCCCTGAAGGCATGCTTAAGGTGAATAAAAGAATAGTTACCATTGCCAATTTTCTACTTTCTACTAAATATAAGCTGTGCAAGCAGAAGTGAGACCCAGTAAACCTTGCTTGAAAAAAAACCCCTCTTTAAAATGGCTACAAGGTTTAAATTTCTCATCAGGTCAGTATGGCAGCTCTTTGAGCATACATTATCTGAAGGGCTTTCTCCCTTCTGGGTCTTGAATTTTAACAATGCCAAGAGCTACTCTGTCTCCTGATAGCATTTTTTTTAATCCTTCATATTTTGCAGGCAGCCTTTCAGCATAAGGTATTTATCAAACCAGAGGAGGCAGTTTAAGTATTCTTTTGTTTGCCTGATAAAGCAAAGAAATTCAGAATGAATTTTGAACTTCTTATAAGCCTGCTAAGAAATACAATACTTAAGAAACTTGTCGTATTTCAGAGAAATGAATTGATTTTTAAAACATCAATTAACATCATCCCTTTAGAAAAATGGTCAGTGGCAGCTTCATACTGATGTTGAGCATAAATTTAGATTTTTGGACAGAATATTGGGAAGTTAGAACTTTCCAGCACTTTAGTCTACTGAAATGGATGTAGCTGGTGCACTGGAGAGTTCCACTGTACTAGTCTAGTTAAACATGTATTGGAAAAGTCATACTGTTTTCCTGTCTTGAACCTGGAGCTTGATAACTCCTTTTGATGCTGAGTTATATATTTATTCATTTCCAAAGAGGACTAACTTTAGCATGCTTTTCCACAGCAGTTTTGGAGGCCCAATACAAAAAAGTCCCATATGAGCTGAGACTGTGCCCCTGTTGACAAGGGACTATGGAAACTACAGCTCATGTCCTGCTATATCATACCCGTTATAAGGACTCAAGAACCTGCCTTATAGCTACTTACCTGGTATAACACCCAGGAAATTCAGGTCTTTTTAATGCGCAGTTGTTATCAGTATGATTCCGTCTTCTTGAATTTAGTTAAATTTTGTTATACTGCCTGTAAAATCAGCCAGACTTATCAACTGCCAAACCCACCACCAATTGTAATATTTTATCTTATTTTGTTTTTACTTTATTTTTATTTTTAATGTGTTTTTGTTTGCAATTCTGGCCAGTGACCATAATAAAAATATTCAATATATTTAGTTATTTCATTGAAGGAAAAAGAATTGATGCCAAAGCACCAATAATGCCCACAACAATTTAGCTGAAAGTGAAAATCAGAAACTAAAATCCATGAAGAGAAATGACCTTTCCAAAGTATTGCAGAAGGGAGTGGACTGTAGGGTAATGCACACAACAGTGGTATTCATTAAATCTGGCTGACACGTCAAATATAGTACCTATTTTCATTTACTTAATTTACAATAATTTTCAATATTTTCATTAAGCAAAAACATTTTCTTTACTATAATTTATTATATAGGAAAGCCCAGTATTAGCATTAATAGTTAGAATCTATTGACTGTCCCATTAAAACTCATACTCTAGACTCTAGAGCTTTAAAATGACCATATTTTAAAATGTGGAACTCTCCATTGGGTGAAGAGTTCGCAATGGATAAAGAAGGAAGGGCATAGATTTCTCATATGTAAGTATTACTGGGTGGGTAGTAAGGATTATTTTTCTCCTTATTTCTGCTTATTCTGTTCCATGTAATTCTCACTATAATCCCAATTTGCAAGACAATTTTGCTTATTTACCAACCCAAAGGAAGATGGCTTTGAATTTAAAATGACATCTGTCTTTCTGTCTGTGTACCTGAAAGCCACTGCTGGCCCATAAGTGAGGGGACCCAGATTCAGATCATCCCTTAGGTGCTGAAGCTAGTTGCATTTATCTACCAACTTGCACTGGACCATAATGGTAGATTATGGTCAATAATCTTCAATGAGGCTGTGAGTTCTAGTTCTTTTTTAGGCATGAAAGCTGGCTGGGTAACTTCGGGCTAGTCACTCTTTTAGCCCAATACACCTCACAGGAATGTTGTGGGAAAATAGGAAGCAATACCATTATGTACATCACCTTGAGTTATACAAAATAAAGGCAAGATATAAATCTAATGTATGAATGCATGCTCGGATACATCCCTGAATGAATAAGAGGCCTTCATTCCTCAGGGAATTGATTTGGGCTGATCATAAGTATTATAAAATGCATGCTCACACACGTACAAGTTATCAGAGCAAAGGTACAAAAATCTGGACTGGAACAAAGAGTGGATGTCTCAATATTCCTGGTAGGCCTAGTAAATACAGACAAAAAACTTATTCTTAGGCTGGGAAACGATGAATATTCCTCCATTTTTATCTCTCTCACACACTGAAACCCAGAAGTGAACACATAGTCATTTCCTTCCCTTTTTCTAGCAGAAACAGCCAACAAGCAGAAAACAGGATGGAAGATACAGATACAGTAAGAGAAAGGGGTAGCTGCCCACAGGGAAGGAATGAGAATGGAACAAAATTAAATGAAGGTGAGGCTAGTGAAAGAATTAACTATGACAAGATTTCAGCCTTTAAGAAGGCCTTAAAATTCAGCGAGCATCCCAAGCAATGGTTAATCTTCAAGGATTGCCATCCTTTTCAGTGGTGATGTAAGGTCACAGTCATTGCCACCTCTTGACATTAATTTAGTTTCAATAGTGTTTTCTACTCTTCTGTTCTTCTCAGCAATTGTAAGATTCCCTCTCCCCCTTTCGTTATTTGGAAAAAAAGACATATTTCAATTGGGCAGATACAGTACATGGTATCATAGCAAATATCTTAAACCATTGCCAAGGCAAGGAGGAGAGAAACTCACATTGTGCAGGGATGGGAACATGAATATTATTTCCAGCAAACTAGTATTACATTGATACAATATGTTAGATCTGATTATCCTAACTTTTTCAGCAGTGCTGCAAAAATGACATGCAAAAATCTATTTTAATGCCAATTTAAATAGTTAAGACTAAATATTGGATAGACCTGTTTCAAAAATGTGTTTGAATAAAATAATATTAGCAGCTTGTACAGACTCACAGCTTGGAAAGATTTGTGTCTATGAGATACCAATAAAATGGATCACTAGAGTAGCACAATATATTTTGCAAAATTGAATAGTTCTCTAGAAATAATTAAATGATCTGGCAGTAACTGCAAATGACTATGATTAGATAAGCAGCAGTCGAATTTTATCTTGAGAATATTTCATGTTTTAGCAATTCTCTGTGCTTAGTTTATGACGTTCCCTAGACAGAAGGTATTTAGAATAATCCATAAATGTGGATCTATCAGTGGAACTATCAATTAGCCAAGGAAACCACCTGAATCTCATAGAGGTTCTAGGTTTGGGGACGCTTTGGGCTAGCATTCCTTGGGCAACATTTCTACAAGACATGTGGCAAATCACTTTTCATATTTTAATACTATAGCATGGCATGGGTTTGTTTTGTTTTTGCAAAATGTCATACTGACATTTCCTGTTCCTAGTTCTGTTATTTTTCCAGCTTAAACCATGTTTGAAAACTTATTTATTTAGTGGATTTATATGGTAACCCATCTCACATACTGTAAGTAAAAACTTGCTACTTCAAAGCCTTTAGTTGATTGTGCTGAAAGCCTCGTGCAAGAGATTGGTAAAAGTTTTTTGGGGAAGTGGTATTATATATTCTGCTGATCTGTTCCTTCCTCTCCCCTCCCCCCCCCCCGTGTAAAAATCAGTGCAGTCATGACTTCGTTAACTTTTTTAAAACATAGTGATTTGACTGAAATCATGTCAGGTATACTTTTGGGGCTTGATATATTAATTGTATATTCTTTCAGGGTAGGCATTTTCTTAGAGAAAATGATAAGCAAATGACAAGGACAGATTATTCAGTGAGAAGCAGTGCCCAAAAAGCATTTGTATGCATGGCTATGGCTGAAGTACAATTACAAAGGTAAACAGATTGGTTTGTCCAGTTCTCACTCTCATATCAGAACAGGTTTTAGCTATACATAATTCATTCCCTCATTCTAATACAAGAGGAAATGAGAACTTAGCAGTCCAGGACTGATTTGGTGTAAGGAATTATTTGGAAGCTCTGCCCCGGAACAATCTGAGAGAAGACAGTTTCTTAGCATTTAAAAAATGATTTCCAGCATTCTTCACTTTTGAAAATGAAGTACAATTTCAGTGTCTACTAAAGATTAACTAAATGCCCATTTCTGACTGGTTTATACCCAATTCTTCTTCCTAGCATTATTCCAGCGCTATGGCAGGGTTTATACCCAATTAAAAGGCTTATCTATTTTAAACTTACAACTGTTGATTGATGTTATGGAAGTCAATGGTTGAATAAGCTAGATAAATTCAGGAAGATCTAATTGGATATTTTCCATTCTACAAAACCTTACATCTGGAATGTGTGATGGATTCTGAAATTGTTATGTGTAACTTGGGGAAAAGTACATATGAAAGAAAAAGAAAAGTGAAAGAAACAAGTATGAAAGTCGAACAACTGTAGGAGGAGAAAGTATAAGTCCAATGTGAATAAATATTAGAAGATAAATTCATCTCCCAACAGAATGAACAGAGTGTGGGTTTAAAGAAAGAAGATGTTGCTTGGAACAGTAAAAGAATATAGAGCTCCTCAGAAGTACATAGAGTAATGCTAATCAGTGGCATGAAAAGAGATGCTTGGTGGAATGAAAAAGTGAAAGAGGTTGTGGATAAGGAAAAATGCATATAAGAGAATGAGGGTGGTGTACAGAGGGAAAAAGGTAGCCGCAAAGAATGTAGGCAAACAGAGCATGAAACAAGCTAAAAAGAGGCAGAGAAGATACAAAGCCAGTTGGATAGGAAAAAAAATTGTTTTGGAAGTTGGTCAAGAGAGCTTCAAACCCTGTGAATTCATACAATTTTGAAAAAGCACATGTTTTAAGAACAAAAGACAATGTATGAAGTGGTATATACACATGAGGGAAGCAAAGTTGTCTTGCAAGGATAGAAAGGTATGGAGGAGTATAGAGAACCTGGCTAAATCCCCTCCCCCCCATCTTAGCCCTTTAATTTATTTGGCTTACTATTTCTTATTTGTTTTCTATTTTGCAAAAATATTGCTGACCCCAAAAGGGAATAGCATGATGAGTATGTTTGTGTGTATGTATACACACATAGTATTTATGAATGCCATGGGAGCAGCTGTTGGTAAATGTATCGATTACTATCTTGCTAGTAAAAATTGCTTCTGTAGTAGGCTAGCACTGTACAATTGAACTCACTTTTAAAAACGATGAAAATATTTTTCCTAAATTTATCCTTGCTAATGTACTGTGCTATCATTTTTTTTTAAAAAAGCTCAAATTTAGCGTCACTGTCTTGTGTATGATGGGAATTTGACTCATATTATGGCTTTTTTCTAAATAGGATTACTTTAAAAATAATGACAATAAAAATATGCAGTTTAATTTAATTGGAATCTCTTCCAGAGCTCTTGTCTTTAAAAACATGCTTGGTTATATTGAATGAGTTTATTGTGTTGTTTTTTTTTACACTGATTCTGCTAGGTGCTAAGTAAGTGATTTTGTTGGGACTATAATTCTTTAAGAATATCCAACTAAATTTTTCTTTCTGGTATGTCAGGAAAGGAATCTACTGTTCTGTGATGTCTCTGCTTTCACTAGAGGAAGCAACTTGTGTAAAGAAATAAATCTTAAGAATGGTAAACTATGAAAACCTATACATGTAATTGCTTCAGAAAACTCCAGGAAAAACAAGCTATAGCAATAATTATGTGGCAAGTTATGTTTCTACTGAATACTAGGAATATTGCAATAAGGACAGGCCTTACTATGTGTTGGCTTCAGCTCCTTCCATGATCAGAAGACTAGACCATAGAAACCAATAATACTTTTCTTCCCCAATACTCTGTGATTACTGCTGATTAGGTGACTCTTAGAATAATCATTTATAAAGGTGCACTTTAGTACAACAAGTTGTGTTGTGGAAAGTTAAAATGTTGAATTGTAGATGCAAAGAGCAGTGATTGAAGCAACCTTCTCTGAGGGGTTGTCTGGAATTGTTGCTGTTGTTTTATGGTCAGGGACCAAATCGAACTTGAATAGATCATAGCTACAAGACAAAACTATATGACACTTTGCAGCCCAATGAGTGGTGGTAGCACATACAGAGGCACAAAATTTAGCGACTCTGCAGGTGATATTAGGGTAGCAATTAGCTAATTGACAGTAAAGATACAATGAATGTTCTGAAGAATGGGAGGAATCTGCTGGACTTGCCAAACCCTATTAAATGAACAATAAACACCGTATGACTCAGAGTTTCCATAGCATCTGACCCCCTGCAGGCATACAGGTATGTTATGAAATCTACAAAATAGCACCACAGAAGGCAAAACATCAAAACTTGCCAAAATAATGGCCAGTGTTTCAGAGCAGTAATACTAACAAGGTAAGAATGCTTGAAACTGAACTAAATCTGTACACGCCAGAGTATAAGCAGCCCCACTGCCACTGTTCCCCATCCACTCCCCAAGTATAATCTCTTTTTGCCTTTTAATGACCTATGAAGAATAAGACTACATGCTCAATGGGCCAGTCAAAAATCTACTGAATTACAGCTTTATTTCTTAAATGGCAGCCCTGAGGGAGATAATCTCATCTGATAGGAGAATCTACTAAAAGTGTGTAATAAAGAACCCTGAGTGGCTTCTGAATAACCATTTAGATCACTGGCCATCGCAATGGAAGGATCAAGATAATGACTTAAGACATTAGCAATATGTGCAAAGTTGTCCCAGAGTTCGTTAACTACTCTTAACCTTTGAAAAGAGTTAAGATAAATACTGAAAATCAAAATACTAGAAGGCCTGAATTTAAGTAAAAAGGTGTATCTAAAATAACACACAGTTCAAGATTAAATATATAGACATTGAGTTTGGAGGTAATAAATAGACCAACTGTCCTGTGGGTTCTGCTTTGCTTTATGCTAGAAGAAGTCTTAAGGACAAAGAGGATGAAACCAGGCACAAAAAGAAAACCAAGGCTTTCAAGGTTCTTGGAGCAAAATAATGTGAAAAGACACAGTGTGAATTACAAAAAAAAAGTGTTAAAGCTATTAATATGTCAGCCAGCAGTATTTCGTGAAAGAAGAGCAATAATTCCATGAGAATGTGCCAGTCATTTCCTAGAAAATGCCACATTGGGCACAAAAAGGAACTCCTCAATAATCGGTTTTGTGAAGCTGGTCAATCTGGCTCCGTATTGCCTGACAGGAAATTCATGAAGGGGTTGAAAAGGTCCTGTCATGAGACAGCAAGGTAACCTACCTGATGTTGCTTGAAGTTGCCATTGTCACTCATCTTCAACTGATTGATTTTTCCTAGAGGCTGTTCTCTAGAGAGTCCAGAAAATCCATTTCAAGCTGAATGTGCAGAGAAGGTTCCCAGTACAGGAGAGCATCAAGTAACAAATTTACAGATTGTTGCTGGACTGAATTTCCATGGAAATACCTTTGATAATTGTAATTAAATAAATCTGATTAGAAGGCTTAGCTGTTAAAGAACTCCTGTTAGGTAATCTAGAGATTTGTCCATGCAAGGTCCAAGAAGCCCACCTGGTATACTACTTCTCTGTTGGAAATTAGCGGACTCTGAAGGAAAAACATGGCGGCTGTTCTTAAACTCAACTCAGCACCCAATAGTGAAATAGTCCTCCTCTTGCTTTTGCTCAAAGTGCTGAAAAAGTTAATGTGACTTCTACTCTATGGTGCATAACTTCTCCTGAGCTATTGACAGAAGCCGTTTCTTTGTACTTTGTGTTCTTCTTCAAGATACTGTGGAGTTTTATTTTGGAAGGTTACTCCATTATGTTGCAATAAATTTTAAGGAACACCAGGTTATGAATATGGTAATTCTATATACCTGAAAGTACTTTTGTGCAAAGAATGGTGAACAAAATTATCAGTGTTATAACTCCAAACAAGGCAAGCAGTATAGAAATAAAATTCAGAATTTAATTTTGCTGATTCAGAAAAATGTATTGTGGCTTATATCTGAAATAGAAGATTCAAATTAAACAGAAGTCAGTATTAGATGTTGGCTGATCAAATGGAATCCACTGCAAAAAAGATTTGGTTCTAATCCTCTAAGTGTACCAGTATTTAGTCAGCCAATACTGAATTTTGATATTTCAGACATCAACTTTTAGATGCACACTTTAATCCGAACTTATGATAAGCTTGTGCTTTCCTGTCTGATAGAATTATAAGCCACACAGTTATTGATGGCCTTAGAAATGGAATGAATAAATACATACGTACAAGCATAGAGGGAATAAATAATAAATAAACAAACAGACATAGAGGGAATATTCTGTGATATTGTTGCATTGAATGAAATGACTGTGGGCACTTTAGAGTTTCTGTTTGCACAGGATGCTTATAACTTTGAGAGCAGGACTGGGTGCTTAAAGAAGTTTAGAAGTTCTTCATGCAACTTACTAGCAGATTTCTCAAGGCCTCTGAATATATAAAATATGAGTAGTGGCTGAATGCAATATATCAAAGTGTGTGTGCATCCATTTTATCTATGTCTCTTAAAACTAATATTCAAAATTTGCTATTCCACAATAGCAGTTCTTAATAGTTCTTCTATGACTAAAATTAGAAATAGGATTTCTGGAAGAATTATTTCCAGATATCTTTAACTTTTCTTTGGGCATCAGTTAAGAATACACTAAAAATGTTTCTTTTTCACTCCAGTGAATAGTAGACAGACCTTCACAAAGAATGTGTTGTTTTCCTTAAAGGCAAGATTCTTTCTGATAATGAAATATTGTCCCACCTTCTATGGCAAGTGACAGCATAGCAGAACATTTGATTTCCGTTTGAGATCTTGTCCCAAAGTAATCACTACAGGTTTTTCTTGCTTCCCTGCAGCAGCTTACTTTTGTAATCTTCTTTATTTCTTGGCTTAAATGGCCTTGGGTACCATTCCAACAATGCCTGTAATGAATTTCTGAGTCAGTATTATGGGAAGTCAGAAAGAAGCCAAAGTCAAAATGGGCTTTTGTATATTTGATATGGCTGAAAAATTGGACATGTACACAAGCCAATTAATAAACATTAATTTTATGCAACATTGATGCTGCAGGGATCTCGTTAGATTTATATCACATCCTCTTGCAGGAGATTTTGTTTTATCCTCTTACAACACCGTTGTGTAGTCAGTTGCGCTGGCAGAGGCTGACTAGCTGTCAGGCTCCCTTCTCTTGGCTCACCTGCCATTAGAGGTTTCTATACACTTTAGCTGGCTTCACACATTCACTGCATTCCCTAAGAGAGAACCAACCTGTGTTAGCTTCATATTCCTTTGCCCCAGCCATTTCAGCCAAGGGCACTCTGCTGCTGATAAAGCACCTGGGTTGTTAATCACTCTAACAAACTGGCGAGATGGGAGGGGGGACTTAGGAGTGAGAAACAGCTTGTTTGCAAGACAGGGAGGAGGGATGAGATCAGAGGAGGGAAAGAATCACTTTGAATGTCTTGGCGCCAAATTCTAACTTGAGCTTTGATTACTGTCCTGTGTTAATCAGATCCTTAATAAAGAATTCTTTAAGCTTCCTGATGGACTGTCTGGAGAATTTCTAATTTAAGATCTTGGTGCTGGGACTGTCACACTAGCCCAGAGTTACGGTATCTAGTAAGTTTTTTGCCTGAGGGTGGACTTGATTCTGAGTCTCTCTGTTCCTAATCCAGCACCTTAATTATTGTACTTCACTGGCTTTCCTAGACTTGCTAACATTCAGATTGGTCTATAATATTGGTTTAAATAACTAAAAATAATTGTAAGTGGAACATTTATTAGGGTAAGTATTGGTGGGGGGCAGGGAATATCCAGAGTCCTTACACTATTTCTAATATGAAATACATGATTCAGGGATATCATCAGAACTCTAAATGATAGGGTACAGAAATATGTGAGAAGAATATTTTTCATCCATCTAATGGAAAATAAATGTCAATAGTGGGGGCAGGGTGTGTATATTATGAATTTCAACCATTCAGTAAAATGGTTATGGAAGTATTTTGTTGAAGCCAAATACTTTCTCTTAATATTTATCATATATATTTAAAATGCCATGGTTGTGTTACGTTTGCTTAAGAGAATTGGCTTGAGTCAAGAGAAAAACAGACTGTGTATCAGATAATCAGGAACACAGAATGCTCCAAGTGCTAACCAGATGGCTCCAGGAAGGAAGGATGGGTATAAAGTAATTGTGTAGGTAGTGATTTCTACCAGAGACCCTGATGATTTAACGACAGAAAGCACTGTTGAATGATTTGCAGATCAAAGGAAACAGTCATACTTCCGTATGATGGCATGGCCTCTAGATAGCTTTTAAATAGATGTTTGAATGACTTTTAATAGAATATAATTCTATCAGTGGCGATTAACCATAATAGCTAGCGATGAAGTGTCACTACCTTTGTGATTAGCAAGAAGGAAAAACTGTTTTCACTGTTCACGGTGAATGAATATGTCAATTTCTATTTCTTTTAGGATTTTTTTTCCCCAATCCTATTTATTCCATTCATTTTTTACAACACTTTGTAGGTTTTGTTCATTTATTATAGGCTATAGACATTTTGGTATAGCACTTAATAACATTTTCATATTTGCATGCAAGCATATTTTAATGAGCCTTAAAATATTCTACATTAAGCATGAAGTTATACCTTTGACTGTTCTTCATTCATTAGACATCCATTAGAATATTTTTCATAGCTAGATTTATAATGCTGTGACCATGTGTGTGTATATATGTATTTCTCAACTTTTTTGCCATGGAGGAACCCTTAAAATAATTTTCAGGTCTCAGGAAGCCCTGCATAAAATTTATTATTTTTTCAATCAGAATTTCTCATGGAACCACTAGTGTTCTTTCACAGAACCCTAGTTGAGAAGGCTAATGTAGAATGTGGTATATTTTTATTAGCTAAGTATTTATTTCTATAAATAACAAATAGAGTTAACAGATCTCCCTTTGATTTAAGTAATATATTCATTCAAATGTAAACAACTGGTACTAGTGAATGTTTTTTCAGATAACAATAGAACAAGGAGAATTTCTTTTGCTACTTTAGCACTGAGATGTATTTCAAATTTGATTAACATTTGAGAGATAACATTTCTTGTTCCTTATTTCTCACTGAGTTTAGAAAAAGCTGAGCATAGATTCTTTAAATTGTCACTTGCAGAAGCTTGTTTGCCTGAAGCAACAGTAAGAAATGACAAATCAACATGTGTAACATAGACATTGTTAAGTGTGTGCCTTGACAGTTTTGGGAATAAATTAGTACACAAGTTATTAAAATTTGTTTTTTTTTAAAAAAAAATATTAAACATGGAAATTATTCCTTTGGTAATTCCTTCATTAGAATGTTTTTCATTCATTCATTCATTCATATATATATATATATATATATATATATATAATATATGATAAACTTGACACAGCTTGACTTATAATGCAGCTATTTCCACATTTTATTTGTTAAAACTGGAAAATTTAGTACATTTTGATTTGTACTGACAGTAACTGGCAAACTATGATAAAGTGCTTGATTTCTGATCAGTACACAAGATTGTGGTATAATTGTATTATTTTTGTTGTAATAAAAAGCCTGAGGCATGGTGATTAGAGTGCCAAGTTAAATCTAGATAAACTCAGATCCCTATACAATTATGAAACATGTTCAGTTAAATCACAAGTAAATCACCAGTTCCACTCCAGACACTGTTAATCTCTAAGTGCCTTATCAGCCTTGTAATTTTGAAAAGTGGGCTCCCAACCAATCTCCTAAGATTGATTTTAGGGAGATATGAAGAAAATAACATGAGGTAAAAGTTAATTCTTAAACAGAAGAAATAAAAGCCACAACCAAATCCTGGAATAATATCTTCATTGGTTGTTAATATTTCATACCATAGTAGTGAGCATTTGGCTTTTTTTTTTTTTGGTGATTTTGGATTGTTCCTTTAGTTTGAATAACTTGTTTTTTACTATGATATTATCATACCCCACCATTATTATTAGATTTTATCCGTATATATATATATACACACACATACATACACACACACACATACGTATACATACACACACACACACACACACACACGTATACACACACACACACACACACACACACACAATATAGTTAGTCAGCTCAAGGCAGTGGACATACTTAAGATTCCTGCCCCCTATTTTACCCGCAACAATAATTCTGTGAGGTGGATTGGGCTGAGAGAGTGACTGGCCAAAGTCACCCAGCTGTCTTCCATGCCTTCAGTCCCCTGGTTTCTAAGCCAGCACCTTAACCACTACACGAAACTGTCTCTCATCATATCAATTACCAATTATCATATCAAGTATCTTGATACGAAGATGCAACTGATTTTAGTAGCTTGTTTTTAATTTTCCAAATTCCTGTATCTGTTTATTCCCTGATTTTAATTTATCATGCCATCTACAGAACTGTGTTTGAACCATAACCTGTAGATGAAAGTGTTCAGGTTATCAGATACTCAAGGAGGAATGCTTCTTATTGCTAAAGATGAGTTCTGGCTATTTTACACTCTCACTGGGAGAAATACATTCCAAAGAACTGTTATGAATACATTACAAAGTAACTGCACCAATGATAATGATGCGCTGTAACAAGCCATGCAAAATATCTGTCCATGCCTCAGTGAAATTCAGTTGAATTTTTTTTATTACTATAAGTTGCGTAAGTTTTATGTCAAATGTCTGAAAATGAACACAATATTTCAAGAGTATAAGAGGCATTTTATTTAAAGAAGTATTTGAACAGAACTTCCCAATCAACCCATGACGTTGTAGCTAAGACACAGATCAAGGTCTGATTCTCAAACATTTTAACCCATTAGATATGCCAGATATGTGCTGCGTTAAGTAATATTTATCCACAAAAGTATGGTGTATTATAATTTATAGTGAAAACATATAGAATATTCAGTGAACAATATGCAATTTAAATAAAGAAAATAAACTGCAGAATGTTGCAGTATCAAATGATGTAGTCCTAGATATACAGTATATGAACATCTGTGTTCATATGTGGATCAGCTTGATCCTCAGCCAGACTACCTGAAGAACAGTTGGCAACAATGATGCCGTCTCCAAGAAAGCTTTTTATTTTCTCACCTGAAATAAGATGAACAGTGCTCTTGGTCTTGCTATTCAAAAAACACTACCAAGCTGCACAAGGCTGCACAGCAGGCCACATGTTGTGCAGGCCTACTCCAGAGTCCATCAAAGAGTTGAGGAGGTGGTGGTAGCAATTTTGTCCACAACAGAGAGGAGTGAAGGCCACTTAGAACTTTTCCCGCTTGATAACAAGGCATCAGTCAGAATGATCAGCAACCCTTCTGTGGCTGGATTAGACACATAGACTAGAGAAGGTGGTATGGTAGCTCTCAGGCTTTCCAAAGCATGAGAAGAGCAAGGGCTCCAGATTTCCTTCTAGTCCACTAGGAAAATAATGACAGGAGAACTGAAACAATCTAGATCAGTTGTTTGGTGGAGAAGGGAGTGAGCCTGATAAAGGAACAAGCAAGGTGTGAGCTAACTTACTATGTCTGTCATGTTTTCTAGCTCAGTAGCTAGAAAAAGGAGACAACTTTTGCATCCTGTCTATCCATATAGGTCATGGGAGCCCCAGCCAACTTTCCACTTTCCTCCAGTTAGATAGTATTCATAAAACAGTTATACACACAGGATTTACAATAAACCAGATTATGGGGAAAATGGGCCTCTCCAAAGCTGGAAGAAAAGAGAAACAGTTATCCTCACCTCCAGAAGCCCATCAAGTGAGTCTTGTTCTTCCCCTTTTTCTGATCTTCCTACTTGTTATCTTCTTTGTGCTCACACAGGAAAAGGAAAAATTGGAGAGCATCTTAATGTTTGTATCAAAAATTTCATTTGATCTTAAGCTACAGCTTTTTCAACAAAAAATAATATTCAGGCATATTGTATCCTATTGCATTTATATAAAAAAGGAATTTATAAATCGTGCTGGAGATACAGTCAGAATAACACTTCATTAAACTACTTGTTTTTTGTGGTGTCCTAAAGTTATGTTCTGGGAAGAAATAATGACACACATTAATTTGACTTTGAGACACTATCCTTTTAAGATGTCCACATTCTTTTGAACTATATACCTATTACATTGGAAGTTGAAGAGTAGACAATGGAAATAAATTCTCTGCTCCCTCCTTGTTGCTAAGAAACTAAATCATCAACATTATAAAGATGAATTTATGGCCCCAATTACTTGGTGGATAGAAGATCTGATGTTATTTGAGGCTTACAAATAAGTTGCCTTCAGATATAGATTATGCATGGATGATTACAATAAAATATGGTCATCCTTTATTGAAATGGATGTATAAAGCTTTCTATATATCTGTACATTTATTAGAAGCCTAAATTTGCTTTTTTATTCTTTTTTATATCTAGTTTTTGAGGGGAGGGGTTGTTTTTCTTTTCTTTTTAATAAGGTGGTGGTGGGGAGAACAGCTTATCAGCCAGTGGAACATGAAGAGAAAAGATGCAGACAGGAGATAAGAAAGCTATTCTGAAAGGGTTAGAGAAGGAGACAAATTGGCTAAAAGAAAATGTGGAGACAATGTTCAAGATCCTCAATACTCAATGCTTTTAGTGATTTTGAAGACCACAACCCCATAACCTATAGAGAAGAGAGAGTCATGATGCACATCTGAGACATATGTCTCATTGGATTCGGATAGAAAAGAGAATGGAGTTGTTGATAGTGTGGTAACACCCTGGAAATTGTGAATTCCTTGTAAGGTAAAAGATTCTTCATAAATTTTTGTACAGATGAATAAATGAACCAGATTTGGCTACTAAATGGCTGGAAAGGCAATAGTGTGGCAGGAAATGAGCAGTTTTATGTGATTAGTAATAATATCTGAATCAAACAGGTGCGATAAAGCACTATGAGCATATGCTGAAAATAAACATAAAAAGTAGCTGAATAGTTGAAATATTCATGGAATATTACTTCGGAAAATGTTCATCTTCAAATATGCATGCTTGCTTTTACATCATCCTCAAAGTATATTACAGCTGTTCAGAATTATAAGAAACATGTTTTATTGGCTAAATGCATACTGAATAGAAATTAAAATTAGCTACTTGGGTAAATCTAGATATTTTTATTTGTAAGCAGTGTATTCTAGCAACTGGAATGTTAAGACTTCCTGTTGTATTTCATGGGTTTTCATTTTCCTTTCCTGTATAGGAAGATTATATCAATTTGTTTCACACACAGATGTGTTTGTGATTTGCAAAATAATGAAATAACAACTGTCATTTTGAAAATATGATACTTGGCTTTTTAAAGAGGTTAAAGTTGAAATTTTCAGAAAATCACTAAAAATAATACATAGTCAAAATACGCAAAAATTATATAGTTTTAACTGTCACATTAGTAGAGCTGAATTTGGGATTTCTGCCCTTATTTCTGTTATTTGAAGGGGCAACATATAAAAGATTTAATACATCTCAAAATCTCATATCCATCCATTCATCCACACACACACACATGCTCAAAATCTCAAAATTTCATACTGTATATACACAATCATATATATGTAATCTTATATATATACAATCTGAAAAACTCATAATCTCTCTCACACACACACACTAAAAAAAGACACTTCCTGAGTGGATAAATTGAAGCTTGTTATCAGCAATCAACTTGATGAGATATATAAAATGTACCAGATTTCAAATACGTCCAATAGAAATTATCAAATATAGTGTAAGAGATTTGAACTTTATTAATGTTTTCTATCCATTAGAACTTATAGCAGCAAATTGTTTTGGTGAATGTAATGAGTTTCATTCTAAACCTAGAAGGCAGCTGGGTCCCAGAGTAGTCAGAGGGATTCTAAATTATAGATGGAGATTATTGGATGTACAGTGAGCATGCGCAATAAGATCATTAAAACATATGCTAGATTACTGGATGATTTGGAATGATACTGAATCTGTCAGAGTGAATAGATATACCTGGAGGTTCCTTAGGCATTAGAGAAGTCCCTTGTGCTAGTCAAGTTGGGTGAAGAGGTGATTTGATTGGCAGTTGCAACACAGTGAGCTGAGGTTTATATATACATGGTTGCTTGAAAAGAAAAGAACAATCTATGTCAGGTGAAATTTAGAAAGCAACTGGATAAACTTTTCCTGTCAAAATGCTGTGTGCATCAAATGATAATGCTAGATGGGAAATGACTGGAAGAGATACTCATCATGGAGCTACTATTCAAACTTGTTAGTTTCAGACTTTATAGGAGTACTATTATCTGCTTGTTGCTAAGCAAATTGTGATTTGAATGCAATGTGCTAGTGCTTGCTTGCACATATAGGACATTTCAGTTTTGCTGCCTCAACTTTTTCGCAGTTTGCCCCATCTTCCCCAATCTCCAAGGTCCAAAGGGCTCTCCAGCGTGGTACGAAGTCCATACTATATATTCATATATAAATAATCTGCTAAGTTTACGCAAGAACCCTTGAAAAGAAACTTTGTCAAAGACCTTTAAAAAGAGAAGGATACAATTTTGAAAGGGCTTCTTCCATCCATATGATTGATGACATTCTTAAAAAAAACTGCAAGATTGGTGAGTCAGATTGACCTTTGTGAAATCCATACCAACTTTCCTTAAGCCACGCTTGTTTTTTTTTATGTACTTAGCTATTTTTACTTTGATTGATGTTTGTATTAGTTTGCCTAGAAGATATTAAGCTCATTAATGTCATTTCTCAGATTAATTAATACATTAATCTATCATTTCCCAGATTTCCCTGGGCACCTTTTTTAAAATTGGTGTCACAGTGGCTTTCAGTCCTCTGACACTGCACCTAATGTGAGTTAGAAGTTACATATTTTTGCTCAGAGGTCAGCAATATCACATTTGAATTCTTTAGGAATTCTCAGGTGGATGCCACCAAAACTTGCTGATATTTTTACAGTTTAGTCTCTAAAGATGTCATAGAATGTCTTCTCTCTGTACCTAAATCTGCTTTAGTTATTTTGATTCTCTCTCTGAAAACCAATACAAGTTTAGGTGTAGGTTGTGTATTACATTTAAAGTTTTAGATTGAATGGCTATATTAGGATCTTTATGATAATGATGGTACTTTAGATGCTATGTTTTGTGGTTATACCATAAGGGAGAATCTTCTTTTGTATCCCCTAACATGCATAGATCTCTGCCAGGTAGGATGTAGGCTCAGTGGAGTTCAAACTCTCTTGCTGGAAGTTAAGGAAAAGACTGATGGGATTAGTGAAGCAGCAGCTGAAGGTCAGATAGATCCTAAAGACTTGACAGATTCTTTTCATCTTCCCCTTTGGTTGATGAGAGACAGACAAAATCTAAATCCCTTTGGAAGGGCTCTATGAGATATATTTGATAATAGTTCTTTGCCAAAATTTGGTGCTTGCTTTTAAAATGAAAATTCTGAAAATGTTGCAATTCTCCAGAATGGAATATAAGAAGTTCTTAGCTATAGATTGAACAACTAGGACAGTTAATTCTTTGTACTTTACATAATAAAAATCCTTTTTTAAAAAGAGTTGTACTGGTCCTATTTGATAAAATACAGTAGATTTAGGAGTGCAGTTGCATATGATTTATTATAACTTCCACAAGATCTTCATTTGTGCTGAAACAGATTTATCTACATTATTAATATCTGGCAATATTCTTACATTTTATGTTCTATGACAGAATGTATGCTAGTTTTCTTTCATAACACCTCCCCCCCCAATAAAAGTTCAAATTTACTTTGTAGGAAATAAAAGCATATACATGACCAATATACACACTGTTTGCTTTTAGACATTTAAATTTGTTTTATGCTGAATTGTGTCGCTCACTTACACAATAGTTTTTTATTAAGCTGGATGGATAAATAGATAGATTGATAGATATACAGTATGTATACACACATGCTTCTACTGAAGACTGAACAATCATACTTTATTTGAAATAGAGCAAGATAGTCTGTACCATATATGACATTTATTGTTCTGTACTCATGAAGACTTGGAGAAAGTGATTAGCAAGACTTCTGTATGGGTAGTTTCTACTTGTTTCTAAACATAACCTTTTAAAGCAACAACAACAACAACAAATAATAGCTTTAGTAGCAGCCAAACTGGTTTGATTTCTGTTTTTTGTTCAGTATTTCATTCTGGATATTCATCTTTATCATCAATTTGAAAGCATAATCCTCTTGAGATAATCCCTTAAATTTGGGATTTTTCTTCCTCCTGTAATTAGTAGAAAATTAGTTAAGTAAACTGTATTCCACAGCTGAATTTCAGCTTTGATAGGATTTTCTCATCTCAATGCCAACCTGCTGCCATATAGTTGATCTGTTGCAGGTGGAAGCCTGGCTCAGAGGACACCAATACTGGTTAAGATACTTGAGGTATTATTGCTCTGAGTTTAATGTAACATGTTCATTCGACTCCTGCCATCTTATCATCAGCCCTGCTCCTAAACAACTTTCTTCCAACAAATGAGGTGAAAAAGCATACTGTTTATGGTATCAATAGCAACCTCGATGCAACAGTGATATAAGCTACCTAAAATATTAAAGTAAACAAATTTGAAAGGAATTATATGTATTTATATTTAAAATGATGTTTGCAAGAATGAACTAGAGAATTTGACTGGCAAGCTCCGCCTAATAATACCTGACTATATAGATGATCCATATACAATATACTCTGGGCTACAGTGTAAATTATTGATGAAAATACTCTTTGAATTGATTGTGAATGCATGGCTGTCCATCTGTGCTTGGTATGCAGTAATTTTAGAATTTGTAGTAGAATTCTGTCTAAAATAAGAGTTCATCAACAGTTGTATAGATATGTGTTTGTAACTCTGCAGCATGAGACAGTATTTTTGCACAAATCATCCTAAGCAGACTGTATTCTTTGCAGAAGTAATTTATAAAACTTCATAGCCACATAGTGCTATACTAAAAATACAAAGAAAGAGGAAATGTAAATATCTAATAAACACTAACTCTCTGATACTTATGTTGTTTATATTGACAGTTACAAGACAGTTACATACAGGCACTATGCCATAGTAGGCAGTCATTATATTATCTAAAGCACTTTCACATCTCTAACTGCTATTTTCATGTCTACTGTTGAAAAAATTATATAGTCTTTTCAATGCGTTTTGTTATTCTGTAGAGAGTGAAAGCAAGCAGATTCTTGTTATGCAACACAGGAAAAGGTTATTTCCAAGCAGTATTGTGATGTAGATTTTTCTGGGCCAAGTTGCAATGTAGGTTTCCAGCATTACGTTCCTGTGTTTCTGCCCAATGGCAGTCTTCTGGTCAGTTTCCAATAAACGAAAAAGAATATATAAACAACAAATGTGTTCTTTCCTGTGATGAATCTTTATACTTAGGAAGCTGAATGATCTGCAGATGTTGGCTCTTCTTGATGATCAGTCATTGATGAAGGCTCTGTATGCAGCCTTTAGACTATAGATGCTTCTGCTTTTGTGGCTGTTCCCAGAGTTCATTCCCTATAGACTCACATTTCTTCTGTATTGTAATGCATACATGCATGGGTAAAAGCATCTCACTTTTGTCTGGGTGGGGCGTGGGGTAGTGGTGGTTCAGTGATATATCTCAATATGTAGATAAATGATACTTTTTGATGCATGTGATAACTGGTGTGGACAACTAATGTGGAAGTATAAATATTATTAGAGTAATCATTTTACATTAATTGGTAATATTAATTCAAACATATGCTTCCAAATTATAATTAAATAATTATAATTCAGGTACAATTCAATGTGCTGGTTATCACCTTTTTGACTTGCAAGATTGACATTGGCCTCGTGGGGCAAACCAGATAGGAAACATAACCAGATGAGCTAATTCTACTTTATTGTAAAGCTACATTGACAGAATCATGCAAGTCTGAAAGTACATTTCTCCCCCCATGTCCTTTACAGCCAGAAATACTAGGGAGGGTCTCTTCTGAGCCTCTTGTCCCGCCCACTATCCAGCTGCGGGCTATGCTGTCTCTTATCTGACCATTCCCTAGGCAGCATCTCTTTGCCCAGTCTCCTCAGGTCTTTCCCACATACCATTACAGAGGGAGATTGTTGATTGTTTTGGAATTCATGTCACTTTTTACAGCCTTTATCATCCTTTCCTCCTCCTTGCCTCCACAAAAAAAGATACATGGAAGAAACTGTCTTAAGAAAAATGTTCTTAAGAACAGTAAATTTCACTGGTTCACTGCAGATTATTAAAATCAATCCATCTTGAATATGCTTATAATATATATATCAGCTGTATGCAGTTCTTAAATTCTTCTTGCCTACTCTTTGTTTTGAGGCTTATCACTTTCAGCCTCAGCCACACAAGCATACAAATAATATGATTCAAACCATGTTCTAAATTTTATTAGTTGACAAATTGTGATGCAGAAGCCATTGTTTCTAATCAGTTATCTGGCTATGTGAGAAAGCTAAAGTGGGCATGTTCTCTCTATTATTTATAATATGTAAGATGATTGCTGCCATAGTTATGCATTTATTAAAAAAAGAAAAGTTCTTTTTCTTCCCTTCTGGAGCTTGTAAATTTAAAATACATTCTTAAAATGCTGGAGACTGAAAAAGAATATTAATAAACACTTGTAAATGGTCTCGGATATGTTGATAAAATACTATCAGAGTAAATCAAAGTACATGAATCACAGCCTATGGCAGTTTTCTAAAAGCTGCTACCACAGAAATGATATTGGATAACAGAAACCTTAGCTCGGCTTGTTGAAAATATTTTTTCCCCAGTAATTTTTATTATCATGGAAATCCAATTTGTACATAATGTACACTTTAGAAACTTTAGAAAGACATGTAAAATAAAGGCATGTGAATTCCTTTTTTAAAATATAAATTGTATTAAAAGCTTTAAAAAGATAAAAACTAACAAAAAACTAATACAAAGTAAAGAAAGAAAAGAAAGAGAAAAGAAAAAGACAAAAGTGCAAAAGGAAAAGGTAAAAAGTAATAGAAAGAAGAATTTCCTTTGCAGCAATTACAAGTATGATTACAAAATGATCTCTTACGCTATGGTTACAAAAAAATATTCTGTTCTATTAACTAATGTTTTCTAATCCTCGAAACCACAAATTAAAAGTTCATTCTTTTCTGTTTCATTCAAAAGGGATATAGGAGATTTCCAGTCAGCAATAAATATATATGTTGTCTTTTCTCTAATCAAAGAGGTCAATTTAGCCATCATCAAATTCCATCATCTTCACCAACCATTCCTCCATTGTGGGTAGTACCAAATCTTTCCACTTTTGAGCATATAATAATCTTGCTGCAGTTATCATGTATAAAAACAAAGTTCCATGACTTTTTTTCCAGCTGTTTGTCCATTAGTCCCAAAAGAAAAGCCTTGGTTTCAGTTGTACATTAGTCTTTAAAATCTTCTGAATTAGTGCATGTAGTTATATCCAAAATTTTCTGGCTTTTTTACATGACTTTTTTTTACATGTCTACCAAACTTAGTAAAATGTCCCTTCATATTGTTCACACTGCCAGCATATATTTGGAGTGCCTTTATACATTCTAGACAATTTCTCTGGTGTCATATACCAATGATAGTCATTTTATAAAAATTCTAGGACTAGAACATAATGTAAATTTCAAGCCTTTCAATCACATATTTCACCATTGTTCCATTTGTATATTATAACCAAACATTTTAGCCCATTGTATGATACATTCTTTACTTCTTCTCTCTCAAATTTCAACAAAAGTTTATACATTGTAGCAATTACATGTTCATAATTTGTACACAATTCTATTTCAAACTCAGTCTTACATTGTTCAAAACCATAAAACCTTTTATTTACTTTGAACCTTTCTCATAATAGTACATAAGAAAACCATTGGCAAGTATGTCCTTTTATCAGATCTTCTCTTGATTTTATTTTACTTTATTTTATTTTAATGATACGTGTCCTAACAGCCAGGAACCACGCTGAGACAAGGAAATGGTCTCTAATGTTTTATTGCTTGTACATAACAGGAATCCTAACAAACTGAAGAAGCGTGGGAAAAACCCAGACATATAAACCCCAAAGGGTTAAGGCGGTCCCGATCTGTGTCTCTTTGAATGGCTGCTCAATTCCTCAGTGCTACGCATGCACTTAACAGTCTGGATGGGAGCCCCCTGCTCGCCATCCTTACTCATGACATCACCCTCCCCTCCAGATTCACATTCCATTTCAGCCCCCTCCCCTCCAGAGTCTTGATAAGATTCGCCGTCTGCTTCTAAGGTCCTATGGGAACTGGGCAACGATGGAAAGTCTTCAAAGGAAAACTCCTCCACGGACGAATCAGTGCTGCTCTTCAGGTCTGATAACGCTTCTGGCCCAGGTGGCTGCTGCTGCTGGAAAATAGCTAGATAATTAGAAGAGTCGTCCCCTCTCCCCCCTGGGAAATGCAAGCCCGAGGTGGAGGGCTGCGGTTCCCCCACCTCCTCTGTAACTGGAGTCAAGGCTTCAGGCGGGGGGGGGGGGAGGTGCACACTCACGAACTCTTCTGCTTGGGATTCTTCGGCCTGCTCAGCCGAAAGAGGAATCTCGGGTAGAGTGCGAGGCTTGGGTTTGTGAGGAAAAAGCTGATGGAAACGATGAACCAGTGCTGGAGCATGTACATATCTGGCATTCTCCCACGTGCGCTCTTCCTCAGGGTACCCTTTCCAGTGTATGAAATATTGGATGCCCCTTCCCCTCCTCCTAGAGTCCAGAATGTCCTCAACTTCGTATTCCTCCTCCCCCTCCACAATTACTGGAGGTGGGGGCGGGGCAGTTGCTATCGCAAGGCACTTGGGGGAGGGTCTTTGGCTAGCAAGGCTCTGTGAAACACTGGCTGGACTTTCATGGATGCTGGGAGCTGTAAACGATAAGCCACTGGATTTATCTGCTGCGCCACAGTAAAAGGGCCCACAAACTTATAGTCCAATTTCTTGGAGGGTCTGGTAGAGTTCAAAAACTTGGTAGAGAGCCACACTTTGTCTCCTACTGCAATCGCTGGTCCCTCTTGTCTGTGAGCATCTGCAGCCCTCTTGTAAGCACTCTTTGCCCTGTTCAGCTGCTCCTTTAACAACTCCTGTGCGGCTTGTTGCTCTTTAAGAAAATCAGCCGTGGCTGGGACAGTTCCCTGCTGGGAGGAGGTGGGCAACACCCGAGGGTTAACCCCGTAGAGTGCCTGGAAAGGGGACATCTTGGTAGAGGACTGTACAGAATTGTTATATGTAAATTCTGCCATGGGTAGCAGGGCTGGCCAATTGTCTTGCTGATAAGTGGTGTAACACCTGAGATACTGCTGTAACCATTGGTTAATTTTCTCGGCTTGCCCATTACTGGCAGGATGATGCGCTGATGATAGGTGGATCTGGACCCCTAATGACTGGAAAAGGTCCCTCCAGAACCTGGAAGTGAACTGTGGGCCTCTGTCACTCACCAAGTGATTCACCATGCCTCTATACCTAAAAACGTGGTCCATGAACAACTGCGCTGTGGCTGGTGCAGATGGGAGGCCCTTGCAAGGAATAAAATGCGCCATCTTTGTGAAAAGGTCCACCACCACTAGTGTGGAAGTCAGCCCCTGGACCGGGGATAAATCAGTGATGAAATCCATGGAGATTGTATCCCAAGGCCTACTGGGGGTGGGTAGGGGTTGCAAGAGTCCTGTGGGCTTCCCTGGGAGAGGCTTGGCTCGTCTGCAGGTGTGACAAGAAGCAACATAACCCTTTATGTCTGCAGTCATCTTAGGCCACCAGTAGTCTCTCAGAGCTCTATGGAGAGTTTTGAAAACACCTCCGTGGCCTGCCGTTTGATGGTCATGGCAAAGTCTCAGTACTTCTTCCCTCAATGAAGGGGGAATATATAATCGCCCACTATGCCAGAGGATTCCTGCCTCACATTGAATGGGGGGGCAGTGTCTTGCGGGCCCCTCTGGAGGTCATCCATCCTGGCCCTGGCATATGGGTCCTGTTGCTGCTGAGCTCTGACTCTTGTAAATAGGTCCTCTGCTTGTCTGCCTGCTGCTAAAATCTCTGTTTGGTTCCCCCTCATAGACTGATCAAAGTTGTGAGGTTGTAATACAGTAGCCTGTACCTCCTGGTGAGTGGCGGGGGTTGCCTGAAAGGATCGAGACAGGGTGTCTGCCAAGCAGTTTTGCACCCCGGGCACATAAATAACAAAATTGAAACGGGAGAAAAACTGGCTCCATCTGATTTGGCGTGGGGTGAGGGATCTGGTGTTTTGTAGAAGCTGTAAATTCTTGTGATCGGTACAAACTTTCACAGGAAGGGCTGCACCTTCCAGCCAGTGCCTCCACTCTTGGTATGCTGCTTTAATTGCCAGCAACTCCTTGTTAAAAACATCATAGTTTCTCTCTGCTGGTGAGAGCAGGCGTGAAAAAAAGGCACAAGGAAGCAATGTACTCTCGGTTTTGTTTGTATATTGCAATAATACTGCCCCAATGGCAATATCTGAAGCATCTGAATGCATTATAAATTGCTTCGTGGTATCAGGGTGTCTTAACAGCGGCTGGGATGCAAAGAGTTGCTTAAATTCTTGGAAGGCTGCTTGCTGTCTCTCCCCCCAAATGAATTTTGATCCTTTCTTCAAAAGCTGTGTGAGGGGTCTAGCCTTATCACTGTAATTTTTTGTAAACTGCCTATAAAAATGGCAAAATCCTAGATATCTTTGTACCTCTTTAACATTTTGGGGAGGTGGCCAAGAGAGAATTGCCTGGACCTTAGAAGGATCCATGGATATGCCTTCTGTTGATACTTTATAGCCCAGGAAATGTAATTCAGTTAAATCAAAGGCACACTTCTCTAGCTTGGCGAACAGCCTGTTCTCTCTCAGTCTTTGCAAGACATTACGTACATGGTTTACATGAGTTGTAGCATCCTCAGAGAAAATTAATATGTCAATCTAGATAAATGGCCAGATACTTATCTAGTAAATCAGAGAAAACTTGATTCATAAATCTGGAAAATATGGCTCCTGCGTTAGACAAGCCAAAGGGCATAACAAGGTACTCAAATTTACCAAACCTGGTGTCGAAGGCAGTCAGATATTCGTGCCTCTCTTTCATCCAGATCAGATTGTACGCACTCCTGAGATCCAACCTGGTAAAAATGCGTGCCTTCTGTAAGCGGTCTAGCAGATCCGAGATTAAAGGCAGAGGATAGGATTCTTTTTTTGTTATTTTATTGAGGGAACTGAAATCGTGGACCACTCTCATGGGTGTCTCCTGGGTTGCAGGTGCCAACAGGTCAGGCTTCTTTGGTACGAAGAAGGTAGGAGCAGAGGCTGGGGACGTAGATGGTCGGATGAACCCCTTTTGGAGATTAGCGTCCAAGTAATCCTTTAAGGTGGCTAGTTCCTTGGGAGACATGGGATATTGTTTCCTTGCTGGAACCCTGGCTCCTGGTATCAACTCAATGGTGCAATCACAGTCCCTATGGGGGGGTAGTGCCGTGGCCTCTTGTTCGCTGAAAACGTCTGCGAAATCTGCATACTTGGCTGGCAACTGGACCCCCCCTGCTTCCGTGACTGCGTTGGTTGCTGGAGAGCGGATAGCGGCTTGAATCTTGTGGTGCTGGCATTCCTTAGCTGGGAAGGAGATTGCTCCCGTAGTCCAGTTCAGCAACGGGTTGTGGATCCTCAGCCAAGGTGTGCCTAGGATTACAGGCACATTAAGCGATGCAGTAACATAAAGCTGGATCCACTTAGTGTGGTCTCCCGTTGTCAGTTGCACCGGTTCTGTGAGCCTTCTAATTGGCCCTGCCTTGAGGGGCTGGCCGTCAATGGTCTCTACTTCTATGGGACATGGCAATTCTCTGGTCGGGATGTTGAAGTCTTGTATGGTCTGCATATCAATAAAATTGGTTGAAGCTCCGGAATCCACGAGGGCCTCTAGCTTGACCTGGTGCTCTGGGCTGACGTGCGTTATTACGGGTAAGTAGTAAAAGGCTTGCCTGGAATCCTCGGAATGAGCCCTCCTTAATTGATTGATGGTCTCCCTGCTGAGCTCTGTGGAGGGAGACCGATGGAGTTTCCCTGGTTGGAAGCAGAGGCGGAGATGGTTCTTGTTTCAGCTGCTTGCCCTGCAGGACTTACTGAAGTTGCTTGGCCTCTCGCTGGGCAAGCTCTCACCATGTGCCCCTGGGCTCCGCAGTAGAAACAAAGGGCTCTCTCTCTCCTTCTCTGCCTCTCAGCCTCGGAATTCAGCCTCCTGCTCGCCCCAATCTGCATCGGCTCCTCTGGTGCTGAGTGAGTGGATGCTACGGAGAGAGCTGGAAATCCTGGAAACGCTCTGAGGGTCCTGTTTCTCCCCGGCTGCATCTGTCTGAGCTCCTCTAGCCTGGCATCTATGACCACCGACAACTGATATAAGGCTTCTAGGGTAGCTGGTGTTCCCTGGCGCACTAATTCATTCTTAATTTCCTCATCCAGTCCCTGTTTGAATTGGTCTTTTAATGCACTCTCATTCCAGTCTAGATCTCCTGCTAACAACTTGAAATCAGCAATGTAGATTTCCACCCTCTTGTTACCTTGCTTGAGCTTCCGAATTTCCCGGCTGGCAGTGGCCTCTCTGATTGGGTCATCAAAGTGTGCTCGGAACCCTGCCAAAAAGTTCTGGTAGTCGTTGAGAATCGGGTCGTTGTTCTCCACCATGGGAATAGCCCATCTGGCTGCTGGTCCCTTTAACAGGCTTAGGATGAAGGTGACTCTGGTTCTGTCTGTGGGGAACTCTGCCGGTCTGCTGTCGAAGAAAATAGTGCACTGTGTGAGAAAGGTTCTCAACTGTCCTGCTTCTCCTCCAAACTTCTCTGGTAGACTGCCCTGGGATCTCAAGATTACTGGTGGAGGTGCTGCTGCTGCTGCTGCTGCTGCTGCTGGCACCGGTTGTGGGTTAATCGAAACTGGTTGTTGTAACTGCTGTAGCATGGCAGCTTGTAATGTGTTGATCTGGAGATCTACTTGTTGTTGGTGTTGTTGCAGGGCTGCTGCCAATTGTTGGATGGCGAGCCGCATTTCTTGGTTTTCTGAAGACATTTCCAAATGTCTCTCCTTAATTTCTTGTTCCTTCCTCTTTCGATGGGAGTAAGAGTTTGTTAGGATTGATGTCTTAACAGCCAGGAACCATGCTGAGACAAGGAACTGGTCTCTAATGTTTTATTGCTTGTACATAACAGGAATCCTAACAAACTGAAGAAGCGTGGGAAAAACCCAGACATATAAACCCCAAAGGGTTAAGGCAGTCCTGATCTGTGTCTCTTTAAATGGCTGCCCAATTCCTCAGTGCTACGCATGTGCTTAACAGTCTGGATGGGAGCCCCCTGCTCGCCATCCTTACTTCACCCAGACAATACGTCGAACATAATGCTTTTTAAAATCTACTGTACATTAATCTTAGCTTTATTATACCATAAATTATTTTTATCTCTATTTATATTTTTATTACTGTATTTTATTCTGTGTATTTATGGTTATGGTTTTTAATCGATTGTTGTAAACCTCTCAGAGTCTCCCGACAGGAGGAGATGGGCGGGGATAAATTAGATAGATAGATAGGTAGATAGATAAATAAATGTCAATGCCACCAAAATCTCAAATTGTGTCCTTCTAACTCCAGTAGCCTTCTGTTTCTCAGCAGCACCCACTCCTTCAACCAGACTAAACAACAAGTAGCAAATTGGGTAGACCCAATCCTTCTCTTTCCTTTGCATCTTCTAATACCTTATATTTAACTTGGCTTTTTTCCCCCCTGCCATCTAAATTTAATTTAATTGTTTAAATGGTGCATCAGTTGTCAAAACAGGTATTGCCTGAAACAAATATAACATTCTAGGTAAAACGTTCATCTTAATGAATATTTTAAAGAACAGCAATTCTCCCCAGCAATGACAATTGTATTTTGTCCCATCTTAGCACATCTTTTTTAACTTCATTCCATGTCTTAACATAATTGTTTTCAAATAACATACAGTTCATTTTTGTCATAGTAATACCCAAATATTTAATCTTCTTCTCAATAAAACCCATTTTATTCATCAATGCCATTTGATCTTGTATTTTCATATTTTTGTTGAGATCTTTGTTTTCTGTTTATTAAACTTGAAACCTGCTAATGCCCCAAATTCTTTTAATTTACTCATTAATAGTTAATAATTCAACTCCCTTTAAAGGGTCTGCCAAAGTCATCCACAAAAGTTCTTAACTTATAGGACTCTTTTTTACTCTTTACGCCCATAATCTTCTCATCTTATGTCTCTATTCAATATTTCAAGAACTAAAATAAACAAGAGAGGGGACAATGGGCAACCTTGTCTTGTTCCTTTTTGTATCTCACATGGTTTGGTTAAATCTCCAATAGCAATTATTTATGCCATCTGGAAAGTATAAATCAATTTTACTGATTTTATAAAATTTTCTCCAAAATTCGTATCTTCCAAAACTTTGAACAGAAAAGTCCAGTTCAAATTGTCAAAAGCCTTCTCAGCACCTAAGAAGATCAATGTGCCTTGTTTTTCATTATGTTCATTATGTTTCATTATGTTCCAAATATTACAAAATATCCAACAAGGTTCTAACACTATCCTTCAACTGTCTTTTAGGTAAAAACCCACATTGATCCTCATGAATAAATAAACCAGCCAAGGCCCTCCAAAACATCTTAAGTAAACCCAAAGACCCAGTAATCCAAATAAAACCAGGAGTCATCTACAACATACAGTGTAAGGACTGTAATGGCCACTTTTAGGAGAGACAGGTAGAAGACTAGCAGGATGCAAAAAATTGGAAAGCCATTGATATTTATACGTCCATTGCCAGGAGCAGTCAATGATCTACCCAGAACTTATATAATATAATGTGGGAGAAGTGTGCTTGGCAGTCAGATTTTTAACATGGAAATTTAATTCAGTGCCATCAAGATCCTGAATATTGATGAACTTAAACTTAATATTTGATATACACTCTGTGGTGTTTCTGTTTTTTCACAGTCATCTTAACAGACGACATGATTAATTGTATATTAAGACAGTAATAATTACCAATAATGAGCAGTTTACATAGATACATTATAAGTTTTATCTTATTTTTACTAGGATTTAAGTCATTATTGTAAATAGATTTTAAGTATCTAGCAAGTCTACCTTGCCAATCTTTGCTTCTCCATTTTATAACACACCAAGATCGTGTCTGAAATCCATGATCCCACAGAGTCCTCTAAGCGTGCTATTTTCTTTTGGAATTCATTTCTGGCTATTTGGAGTTTTCCCCCATTCTTTTTAAAAGTGTTATAATAAAAAATGTTGCATAAAAGTGCACTTAAAAAACTACATCATATCTGGAGAATAAAACTCATTAAAGGTCAGTGTTATTCAATTAAATATTTATGAGGCCAATTTAAGAATTTTGTCATTTAACATTAATGGTTTGTGTAATTAGTTAAGTGACTGAGAGTCACTACTTATGGTAAACAGAAAAAGTCTGATATCATCTGCCTTCATTCATAAATAAATGCATTATTTATTTATCAAATTTCGTCACCTAGCCTCTTTAAGAATTTTATTTTATTGAAAAATTACTGGATTAGGGATCAATTTTAGGTTTTAGCTCTAGGTTCTTCTAAATCTGGATGTATAGTAATCATGATATCACAAAGCAATCAGTTATGTTGAACAGACCTTAATTGATCCCAGAGGACAATATGTATTTATATATTATATAAATAATATATATATTATTTATCCCAAAAGGGACTCTGGGCAGTTTACAATAAAAGATAGATAAAAATATAAAACTAGAAAACCCTATAATACAGATACAATAAATATAATAAAAATCTCGATGGTTAAAAGTTCTTTATGATTTGCAGGCAGAACTGGGTCCTTCTAAGAAACTAACCATCCCCAGAAATGCCTACTCTCCCTCCCGCCCCAGGCATAATTACAAAAACAGGTCTTTAGCTGTTTCTTAAAATCCAGGAGGGAGGGAGCTAATCTCACTTCCGGGTGAAGGATATTCCAAAGGGCGGATGCTATTGCAGAGAAGGCCCACCTCCTGGACCTTGCCAGATGGAATTCTCTTGCAGACGGGGTCTGTAGCATGCCCTCTCTACATGACCGGGTGGGACGGGCTGATGTGATGGGGAGGAGACGGTCCCTTAGGTAACCTGGACCCATGCCATGCAGGGCTTTAAAGGTGATAACCAACACCTTCAATTTGACCCGGAAGCATACTGGCAACCAATGCAGCTCGCGGAGCAAAGGAGTGACGTGTTGATCTTGGGAGACCCAAGATTGCCCGCGCAGCTGCGTTTTGCACCAGCTGTAGCCTTCCGGATACTCTTCAGGGTAGCCTCATGTAGAGCACATTGCAGTAGTCTATATGGGAGATAACCAGGGCATGAGTGACCGTTCGAAGGGACTTTCGCTCCAGGAAGGGGCGTAACTGGTGCACAACACGAAGTTGCACAAAGGCCTTCCTAGCCACGGCTGCCACCTGCTCTTTGAGCAGGAGCCGTGAGTCCAGGAGGACTCCCAAGTTACGCACCGGGTCTGTCTGGGGCAGTGCAACCACGTCCAGAACTAAAGATGACAATTTCCCAGAAATCGAGGAGCCATTAATCCACAGCCACTCCGTCTTCCCCGGGTTCAGCCGCAATCTTTTGTCCCCCATCCAGGCCCCCACAGCCCCCAGGCACTCAGAAAGGATGGCCACAGCATCACTTCACCTGGGGTGGAGATGTATAATTGGGTATCATCTGCATATTGATGATACCTCACCCCATAGTGACAGATGATCTTGCCCAGTGGTTTCACGTAGATGTGAAGTTAAAAAGGAGCGGAGAGAGTACCGAACCCTGCGGCACCCCAGAAAGGAGGGGCCACGGGCTGGATCTCTCACTCCCTATCAACACCGACTGGGACCGACCCTGGAGGAAGGAGGTGAACCAGCACAGAACTACGCTGCCCACCCCCAACTCCCTAAGTCGGTCCAAAAGG
Organism: Candoia aspera; assembly: GCF_035149785.1. Lineage (NCBI taxonomy): Eukaryota > Metazoa > Chordata > Lepidosauria > Squamata > Candoiidae > Candoia > Candoia aspera. The sequence continues at coordinate 53,937,622 of NC_086159.1, read as the reverse complement.
ATACCATGGTCGATGGTATCGAAAGCCGCTGAGAGGTCAAGAAGAGCAAGGATGGATGCACTGCCTCCATCTCGCTCCCCCCAGAGGTCATCCATAAGTGCGACCAATGCCGTTTCCGTCCCATAACCAGGTCTGAAACCTGACTGAAAGGGGTCTAGATAATCCGTTTCATCCAGAATCCTTTGGAGCTGCAAAGCCACCACTTTCTCAACCACCTTCCTCAAAAAGGGGAGGTGGGAGACTGGGCGAAAATTGTCCAGTATAGTAGGGTCCAGCGATGGTTTCTTGAGGGGGCGCACCAGCGCTTCCTTAAAGGCTGCTGGGAACACCCCCTCTCTAAAGGATGTGTTCACCATTGCCTGGGCCCAGCCACATGTCACCTCCCGTGCTGCTTTCACCAGCCAGGAGGGGCATGGATCTAATTGGCACATGGTAGCATTTATAGTCCGAAGGATCCTGTCCACTTCCTCGGGTTCAACAGGATCGAACTGGTCCCAGATAACCTGGTAAGTACGTTCCCTGGGTATCTCCTCAGACTCTGTCTCATGCTTGGAGTCTGACTCGGTCCGGATCCGAGCGATTTTATCCTGCAGGTGCCACGAAAATTCCTCCACACGGCCCTGTAGATGGAAGTCTGACTCCCCTTTCCCATAAAGGGATCGGGTAATCTTAAACAGGGCCGTCGGGTGGCAATCTGCGGATGCAATAAGAGCAGAGAAGTACTGGTGCTTCGCCGCTCTTACCGCCACAAGGTAGGCCTTAATCGTGTGTCTAGCTCGTGTTCGGTTGGGTTCGACTTTTTTCTTCCTCCAGTGGTGCTCTAGGAGTCTCTTAACCCTCTTCAAAACCCTGAGCTCCTCCGTAAACCACAGGGAGTGCCAGGTTTGAGTGGGCAAGAGAGGCCGCATAGGTGCGATCCTGTCCAAGGCTCTGGCTGCCTCCCTATTCCAGGCAGCAGCCAGGGCCTCCACTGGACCATGCAGGAGAGACTCGGGTATAACCCCCAGCTCCCTCTGAAACCCAGCTGCGTCCATCAGTCGCCGGGGGTGGACCAGTCGAATGGGTCCTGCCTCCCTGCAGAGTGGGGTGGCACGAGAGAATCTCAAGGCCACCAGGGCATGATCCGACCATGACAAAGGGGAAAGCTGTAATTGTCCCCTCAGATCATCTTGCCACTGCTCCGACAAGAAAACTAGGCCCAGGGTGAGGCCACTGTCTCTAGTCGGGTCCTGAATAATCTGGAACAGGCCCATGGCTGCCATGGTAGCCATGAACTCCCTGGCTGCTTCTGAGGCCCGCCCCAAGGAGGGCAAATTGAAGTCCCCCAACACCATAAGCCTGGAGAGCTCCACTGCCAAACCTGAGATGGACTCCAGCAGCTTAGGCAGGGAGGTTGCTACGCAGCAGGGAGGCTGGTACAGTAGCAGAACTCCCAACTGTTCTCGAGAACCTAGCTTGAAGAATAGGGTCTTATACCCGGCCACTTGTGGAGCAGGGCCCCTGACGGCCACTAGAGATTCTCGGATGACAACAGCCACCCCTTCTCCCCTGCCCTGAGGTCACGGCTGATGCCAGACTCGAAACCCAGCCGGGCATATCTCCGAAAGAGCAACGCCTCCTTCAACGCCAAGCCAGGTTTCAGTAATACACGCCAGGTCTGCCCCCTCTTCTGTGATCAAGTCACATATGAGGGGGGGGGTGTTGTTTATTGACCTGGTGTTACAGAGCAGCAGCCGAAAGTCAGGACAACCACGAGTCTGCTTTCCAGGGCCCGGGTTCGAGCACAGAGGGCCGGAACATGCCACAGGTAACAAGCACCGGGGGCGTCTTCCTCTATGATGACCAGCCCTCTGGCTCCCGTCATATCGTCCCCTGCCTGTCACCACCTCAATCACCTGCCCCGCCCTACAACCCCCGGGATCTCGAGGTCCATTAGCCCCCACTCCTGGACTCCTAAGATCGCTGGTTAAGGATAGGGACCCTTCCATTCATTCACACAACCACACCACAACTCAATCATAGGGCAATGGTGAGCCCCCCCAGTGCACCAGCTCACGCTCTCGGCACTGGTAGAGCCCAACCACCGCCCACACTCACACCCTGTGCCCCCCCTCAGCTTCTCTCACTAGTCAGCAGGGGGACTACCCAACCACTACTCACCTCTTGCCTCTCACTCAAGAAGGTGAGTGTTCTCACACTACCCATCCAAACCTGGGCACCCTCTCACGTCTCTCACACCTGAAGGGGCCCAGCATTCACCATTTAGGGATCCCTAATAGCCTAATTATATTATATAATTATTGGTACTTTGTTACTAATTAGTACTATTGGTACTATTAGTACTATTGGTACTAATATATTGGTACTTTGGAGAATAGATGTCTTTGAACTTGAAGTATTTAGAAAACTTAATACATAATATGAGGTCTGGATTTGTTTTCTTAATGAGGATTTAGAAGTAAATATAAATAAAAAGTTCACAAGTAATCTAGAAGTGATGGAAATGCTTAAAGCTCATTATTGATCCCAACAGGATAATAAGATTGTTTGTTACTCTACATATAAATCTTATTCAAAAATAGATAACATTCTAATTTTATTTCATTGGGTTTATATTCCAATAAAGGTATTATAAGAAAATAATCATGTCTGAGTTTTACTAATTATATAACTTAATGTAATTTCCTCTTTATAGTTTTAAAAGGAGAGCGAGTCTTTAAATAGAAAATGTTAAGAGAACAAAATTATGAGAATATAAAGAAGAATGTTAATTTATATGAAACATAGATACTGTGAATTTGGGAATCATACGTCAAAATTGTTAGCCTGTTATTAGAAAAAAACATTTGCTGATATAAATAACAAAAGTCATGTACTTCTGATGAAGTAAACAAATCACATTTTTATTGTTTTTATTCCATTTAAAAATTCATGAGTCCCAGTATAGTGAGGTTACAGATTATTTAGTAAATTCTAAACTTGTGATTATAAGCTATATTAATAAATAAAGTTAAAGCATGGCACAGTGCAAAATACTAATGGATTTTGAACTTTAATTCTGTGGAATCCTTTTAGAAAAACCGTATGATAATTATGTGAATTATATAATAATATATTCACAGGAAAAAAGTTCTCTGTTCTTAGAAACAAACTCAGTCTGTCACTATTATTTATTAGTGTCATTATCCAAACAAAGACTATCAGATGTCATTATAATTACACACTACATTGTGAAATCAAGATTTTCTTTTTAAAAAATTCGGCAGTATTGGCCAAAAGATTGAATATATTTGTCAGCAATTATATCTCTTCAGATCAATCTGGGTTTGTTTTATATGCATATGCATATACATACACATACACATACACATATACATACAAATACATATAAATGCACACAATAGACTCAATAGGAGTTATTCTGAGTACACAATCTCTAGTAGCCTTGCAATTAAGGATGTGGCGTGCTTTGAATCTGAAGCTAAAAAGATACTTCTGCACCCTCTCAGGGAAAAACTATTACTGAAGCGTCAACAGCATACCCATATCCTCTCTAAAGCACCTTGTTTCATTGTGCTGGCACCCATTTATTGCAAGTATTTTTCTGGGATCTTATGGCTAACGTGTGGCAGCACATCCCTATTTGCAATCTTATATTTTTAAGGCATTTGGCAGAATGGAAGGTAAATGTGTCAAAAACTTCTTACTTTCAAATAGAATATGGAAATAATTTCTATAATTAGATATATTCACCTTCAAAAACAGTAATTAGTATCAATGGGCTGGGTATAGATTCTCAGATAAATAGTGGGACTAAACAAGGAGGCATACTCCCAGTTATTTTCTTTGATCTCATTATTGTAGGATTAGCAAAGAATATTAGGAGAAATAAGAATATTCATGATCTTAATAAGAAAAGAAATAATTATGCAATCAATCTTTTTGCATACCATATCATTTTGTTTGGAGTTAAAATAGAGAACAGATCTCAATTGCAGTTTGAATTAATTAAGTTTCATGTAGAAACAGAAAAACTGTATAGAATAAATAAGGGCATGATGGAGGAATATCAAATTTAAAACTATTTTGATGTTTTTCAATGCAGAAAGTGTGATCCCTGGAAAATATACAGTGGCTTTAAGAAATTCAAATAGATGCTAAGTTTGTGGCCCTGCATGATCTGAAGCACTTTTTCTGAACTCAATCTGTTGCATTACACAGCCGTACTATTTAGTAGTTGATTATTTTAATAGCACAAACTGTGCTTCTAAATATATTAAATTTTATCTTTGAAATTTGATGTCGGGAAATCTTGTTAAAGTGTCTGGAGGGAAATAATTATTTTACAGTATGGAAGTTATTAAAAATAAATATGAAGCTTAAGGTAGAAAGCCACAAACACATCCTTAGATATGGCTGGCAGCTATAAAGAAGAGATTAGCAGGAAGAAAATGTTGGAAAATGTTAATAAAAATGCTTCCTAGCATTTTCATTTCAGAAACTGAAAGCCATTAAGCCTTCTTGCTGAGTGCAACCTAGCACACAGAAAACATAGCGTACCTCCCTTATCCATTCAAAGAAGCTGAATTTGGACATTGGTGGTGCTTGTGTTGACCACAATTTATTTCAAGGATCTAGCTAATTAGAAAGTAAACATATCGATTCTTTTGATGTTTTGAAAATGCTGTTTGTCCATCTCAAGAACTATCTTTTTTCTTCAGAGGTCCATGGTAAATAATTGCAGTTTCTGCTTGAGTATGATAGGCATATTGAGTAAAATATGGGGGAAGGGGGGAGGCATTAGGTGCATCCATGTTCCATGTTCTCTTTTATGTGCTAAACCTGGAGAATGAAAGTAATCCTTGTCATTCATTCGTTCATTCATTCATTCATTCGTTTGTTCATTCATTCTTCATCATGTCTTGCATTTTGAAGCATCTTGCCTGATTAGGAGTTCTGGGAAAGACAAATATTTTCTGTTTTTACCATTTTGGTTTTTCCTAATGGATTCCCCCCCACCCATTCCCCCCACCCCCAAATCTTATAATCATCCTTTCTTTCTCATGGCATGTATTAGCCTTTCCAGATAGCTCTGTCTCATTTTTGGTGCAACTATTCCCAATATAGCTGAGCTCTGTCTTCATTCCAGAAAACTGTTGGGAAGAATGATGGAAGAGTCAGTGTAAAGTTGGATTAGAATATACTCTTAAAATAGTGCTTTTAAAAAACTATATGCTACTCTTGTTAAAGGCTTTTGAGGTAGAATTTTGGGAAATATAGCATAATTTTGAAACATCAAGGAAATCCATTCTGAGAAATCCTTAGCTCTTCAACCAAAGGTTAAGGAAAGATAATAAATCATCTTGCACTGCCTTCTGTCATTATGTTTCACTTTTAAACCAAGGAACATACGGACAGTTACAAAAACTGACTAGAGATTGGAAGGAGACTGGGATAATTATCGCCTCAGTAAATGCCTACCCAGCTGAATCCAACCAGACGCATTTTTTTTAAAATTAAAAAGCATTAGTGATACTTTAAAATATCCCTTCCTTTTCCACCAGATAATAATATGACAATTAGTTTTTCCCCTGCAATGTTTACTGTAGCTTAAAAGTATTCTCTGTACTTTTTAGAGGAGAATCAGTAGTAAGGCTGGGGCAAAACAAAACTTATGGGGCAGGCATCCTGATAGCTACTTTCCTTATTAATTGGAAGCAAAAAGTAGAGATTTGGCTAATGATGGTGTTTAAGAATGTATCCATACATATATCACTCTAAATATGTAGATCTGTTGTTTGACTGGGCATGCTAGGGTGGGGGTTTCCAACAGGCAAGGAACCTATTAAGTATTTTTTTTTCATTTTAACAACAACAACAAAAAAATCCTATGACTCCAAATCAAGAGGGAAAGCTCTAGTGATAGAAATTGGCTGCATTCAAGAGATTTTTTTTTTTTTTGGTCCTTGCATGGAACCCCATCAAATTCTTGTGGAACCCCAGGGCTCTATGAAATGCAGTTTGAAAGATCCTCTGCTAGGGGATGCTAGGGTTTTTCTTACTGTAATGTTTTCAACAGCACAAATGCTGCTGTTGGATACTGATCTTCCTTAGCTTAGTGATTAATCCTGTCAACCATCCTAGTCCCATGTCATATGGAAAACCAGTTGTAGGTCATCTAAACTAGCCCATCAAGACAAGATGCAAACAGGACTTGCGTCTTCTTAAAACACAAAAAATTTTCATTGACTTCACCTTATAAATTATATAATAAAATGCTCACATAAAGCTTAAGGAACTAGAAAGTATTAAATAGCAATGTTTTATTCCTCCATAATTGTATTTTAATGAATTGCTTTCTACTCATAATGATTTTCATTCGCTAGATTTCTTTGACAACATGTACAGAATTCAAGACAGATTTTGACATTTGCAACAATATCAGTAATCTATTGTAGAATTCTAAGAATGCCATTTCTAGACATGTTAAAGAGGATATGATTGTGTATATACATTTGAAACCTTGCCGTCAAAATATATAATATGCATTCCTTTACTTAATACCGTTTCATCATGGCTTCTTGTAACCTCATCTTGAAAGTTCTGTTTCTGTCTGTAATGGCCAATCCTTTTTTGAGAAAGCAGATTGCAAATTTCCAATGGATAAGGAAGGTTAAAGGCAAGAGTTAGATGGCCCTGACCTTTCCAAGCTGCCATCTCCATCTGTATCAGAGTTCCTCTAGTAGTTATTTTACTGAAAACACATACAAATATACACTGTTGTGGAATGGCCAAGACAGAATCCAGATCTAAACCCCATAAAAATGTTGTGGTAGGACCTGAAACAAGCAGTACATGCTAGAGAACTTTAAAATGCTACTGAGTTGAAGCAATTCTCTACAGAGAAATAGACCAACATTCCTGAACAGGGATTTGAAACACTGATCATCAGTTAAAGGAAGTATACTTTTTACATCTAAAGATCTTGTAGCCAGTTACTGAATCTAAGGGGAAAACTGTTTTTTCATGCTAGCATAACACCTGTTGGATGTCTTTATTTACAAAATAAATGAAACAAGCACCAAAACTTTATTTTGCATAGAAGTGTTCTGACTTTCTGGCATGTGACATAATCAAATTGGCCCTATGGGACCCCACATATCAGGGTTCCTAGGCTTGACTTCAAACCCCTCTCCCCCCCACCCAACATTGATTGGAACTGGCAATGGAGAATGGGGGAGAATCATTGCAATACTGTGTCTCCTATTCTCAATCCCAGCAGTCAGTCCAGAAGGATACTGTGATCAATGATATCAAAGGCCATTGAGAGGTCAAGGAAAACTGGGACAGTATTATTCCAGTTCAACCAGCATGATCAATGCTGATTAATATTTCAAATTATCTCTGGTTGGATGGGCAGCTGTACTGCCTTTAATAGCAGTTTTAAAAATATTAGTAGATTTTGTTAATTTTTTAGCATTAAATGAGATTTGAAAAAAAATGTATTTGTATTAAATTACTTATTTATTAAATCCTGAATTTAAAAAAAAAGTGTTCAAAAATAAAGTAAAATGGGATCTAATGTGTATATTTAAAATAGCAGATGTTGTAAAATTATCTTAACACACATGCTGCAGATCCGGGGTACAGAAAATTGAGGAAACACGTGATGGCAGTAAGGAGTTAAGTCTTTCCTGAGTCTCTCTACTTCCATCCAGTGGTCATCTGGATTTTAGCAATTCAGATCTTTTAGCCCTGACTTATTTCAGTGTTTATTTTTCAAATCAGCTTGTACAGTTTAAGCCACGCTATAAAGAGAACCTTTAAAAGTATTTGGAAACATATTACTATGGATAGCCTCTGTAGCTTAATGTATTGCCATTTAAAAGTCTTTATAGGCTACTCAAATGATTTAGTCCTGTTGGAAGATAATGTCTGCTCTGTCTGAACTTAATATAGAAAGCTTTCTGGAACTCTTGTTATTTGTTTACAAAAAACCCCCCACAATTGTACTAATGGAACTTTTATGACCCTTGAAGACATCAAACTGGAGACTGTTATGCTAATCAACCATACATTCTTTTAAAACGATTAGTAGTACCTCTGAGAGGGTGAATTAACCTCTAAAATCCACAGGACCAAGTCTATAGAAGGCTTAAAGGTAAAGCCAGATCATGATTTGAGTCAAAGTTTATGTCAGACATGAGGCATATTACACTGCTTTAAAGCTTAAAACCGACAGTAGGGTTCCCATGAGTTCCTGCAGACATATGTATTTATTTGATTTGATTTGTATGGCTGTCTGCTTGACGCATGACTCTCACAATGAGCAGCAATTAAAAGTCAACAGTAAAATATCAATAAAACTCAAAACACTTAATCCCAAGATTAATACCCAAGTCCACTTCCCCCGCCCCAACAAATGGCTATAACAAATGCATGTTTTACTGTGTGGCATATGGTGTTCAGTGGCCTGGTATGGCTGTGGTTGTGCTGGCAAATGGAGAGAGAAAAGGGGACAAGGAGCTTAGTTTGAGCCTTGAAGGGCAGCTGTGCTGTCATGAGGGCTGATGAGCTGGCCTGGCTGCTAGCCAAGACTGTTGTGGGGAGATAAAAGAATCCAGTCACACTGTGACATGCTGAGCAAGATACACCCTGTCTCATTTCAGCTTAATCATTTTTTTAAAAAAACCTAACTTTTTGAAAAAGAGGAGAAAAGATAGCATCTGAAAAGCAAAATATATGGCTCTAGCACAATTTTTATTTATAAACATGCCTCAGGACACCAGTTAAGCCATTCTTAAAACATCAGTTTTGGAGAGGTTGTAGACAGCTACAGTCCAATGCTTTGTTAAGAAATATGTCCACTTGCCCAGAGAAAGGCAAAAGCATTGTAAACCTCCCAGAGTCTCCATTGGGGGAGATGGGCGGTGACACAAATTTAATTAATTAATAATCAAATAAATAAATAAATAAAAGACACATACTTTCATTATTAGGCTAGTTTTTATTTTTATTTTTCTAGAAATACGCCACCATAGACACCTCTATATTCTGATTTTACCTGAATTAACAATATCTTATGCAAGTTTTTTATGAATTTTTAGAAAAAAATTGAACCTCATTCAACTTTATTACTTGGCCAGTCATGTTTTACTTTAATTTATTTTTTTTCAAAATAATGTGCCACAATGTTATTTCTGTAAAGTACTATGAGGGATGACATTATAACACTTTTGATTTAAGAAATTAGGGGTCTCAAATCTGTTTTTTTCCTTCAAAGAGCATCAGTTTTTGAGAATTTGTAAATCTGCATCTTCGACTGTTGGAAATTAATTTTTTAAAAATAATATTGTACAAATAGTAGAAGACGTCTGCACACAAATAATAATTCAGATGAATTCATATATATAAAGACACTTAATAGAAGACATAGAATTCTTGAAGCACTGCTGGCTTAATCACATTATCTGTCAAAAAGGTGACATGCTCAGCTTTGATACTGCACAATTGTGAAAAATGAACTCTCTTCTGCTCCTGGTGCTAGGTACTGTTAGACATGCCTTATTAAGGAGCATGCAGTACTCTTTTGTGTAGCCCCATCATGTTGCTTCATCAGGCACAGGCCAGTGAATCAGATGCACATCTATATACAATAGAGAAGTATGTACTAATGACAATGGCATTGTTCCAAACTTGTTCTTTTTAGATTTGTAAATTTTGGCTGAGGTCTTTTATTTCTGTTTGCTACCCAGAAATAGCTTCCTTGGGTAGGTGGGTAGCTATATAAATGTGTTTAATACACACACACACACACACACACACATATATATATATATGTATGGATTAGTAGCTTAGAAGGAATACTAATGCATTAACAGCTAACTTTGAACAGGACCTCCTGTGTGCAATTGCAAAGACTCATATATTGAGATACTGCAGCTGTTAGTTTCATTTTTCTTTAATTATATGAAGAATGTCAGCCTTGATTTTAAGATTCTTTTAAAAAGCAAAGAAATTCAATCAAGGTTAATATCAAAAGAAAAATGATAAAAGAAGGCAGAAATTAATGTCTCAGTGATAGACTGGCATCAGTAATCTTTGTATGAAACACACTTAATAATTAATAATTAAAATTAGTTTAAACATAGCTATGTGCAGTGTGCCGAGTAGAAATATTTAATTAGGCATAGTAGGAGCAAATTTTGCCTTGTACTTTGCCGACGTTAGGATCTGTCTGTTTAGTACTGAGTTGCTTAAATGCTATGTCTCTCGGTCTGTCTATCAACCCACCTATCCACCTACATGCCTACCTTTTAACTGAACAAAAAGAAAATGAATGGTAGCATATGAATTTTCCCCTCTTGGTTTATATTTGTAATGAAACCAAAAAATTAGTTTTCTTTGGAAGTAACGATTATTCAGTTTTTGCATGTATGTATGTATGTTGTGGGAGGGCCAACAGAGGTGTAGTTCATGTAGGTCCATTGATCCTGATGAGTAATTTATACTTGGCTTTAACCTTTTTCAGAATGATTATTATAATTAAATGAAAATCACTGGTGGAAAGACTGCAGGTGACAGCCTTTTATCTAGAAGGCTGCCACTGTTCCAGCTTGTATTATAAAATCCCCTTCTCATGAAAGGTAATAGTTCAGACAGAAAATTCAGATGGAACAAAGAACTTGCCCATTTTAAGTGAACAGTTTTATTTCAGAAATATGAAAATAATCTTTAATGTCAGTGCTTGGACTGCATACTAAAATTGCTTACATAAGCATGCGGGAAACAAATTTCGGTTAACCAGTAACCAGTACTACATTAAAATAAATTAATACAGTAATACATATTATTTCTTAAATAATCAAAACTGTATTTTTAAAATTTAAATCAATGTTTTTAATTTTAATTTTAAAGAAGTATTAGTAAAATGCAGTATTTTTTTCTTGTTTAAGGATAACATAGCTGCAATTACACATAAGTTTTATCATACTAAGGCTCCATTTACAGCCTGATAAATATTTTATCATAGAATTAACCTTTTATTCATTTATATCCTGGGTTTCAACAAAACCTCCAAAATAATATGTAATTAAAAATTAATAAAAAACAATGACATGACATTTTTTAAAATAGAACATTTAAACAATATTAGCACAGTGTTAGAAGACTATTACTTTGGTTTCCACAGAAAATGTTAATTGCTTTCTGAAATAGCAAGAACATAGGGACCAATTGAAAGAACACCCACAATTTGGGAGTGAGTCAGATGGCCTTCTTATGCACTTGAGTGAAGATAACTTCAGAATGGATCCTTCTTACACATCTTAATATCCAGATGTTCATTATGAGTTGTCCTTCAAAAGCCAGGTCCTAAGTTTAAATATTAAGGGCAACTGACAACCAATACTAGAATCAACTGACAACCAATACATATTTTTTCAAAATTGCCATGAATGATAGAATAATTACTTCATTTTGCCACAAGGATGATGCTACATATAGCATATTGCAACACAGCCAAGGGATAGATAATTGTTTTTACAGCTTAGTATTCACCCAAAAGTTGTCACAATAATAGTAATTGTTATCACCAAACCTAGGGGTTTGTTTGTTTTAAATTGCATTGGAAGGAGAAAAATAAAACATGTCAACACACAGAACAGAGTCTGCATTTGAGGAAATAATTGGAGTAGGTTAATTATTTCTTTAGGGAATTTTGCAACTTAGTTTTCTGTAAATAGAAGGACAGAAAATATTTATGAATATATAGAGAAAGCAACTTCTATAGTGTAAAGATACATGTTCTATGTATCTTTTTGATGCATCTTAAAAGTTCTTTGGGATATTTAAAGTGATTACATGCCATCAAGTTGTCGTTGACTCTTAGACTCATAGATTTTGTGAATCTAGACTTAGAATAACTGTAGACCAACAGTATGTTTTCCAACTCTGCAAAAAAGAGAAGCAAGAAGCAACAAACAATCCTTATTCATGAATTCTAAGAATTAGAACAATTCATCAAAAACTCAGTCGGGATGTACACACACACACATACACAGAGTGTCATGACTTTTTCCGCTTTCTCTTCTTCCTGATCCTCTGCTAGTCTGTTTTTTGCAGCTGGGTCTTTTCCCTTATAAGTAAACCCTTTCTCAGTGCACTCCTCACTCTAGAACAGTTTCTCAAGCTTAGCAATGTTAAGATGTGTGGACTTCAACTCTCAAGAATTTCCCAGCCAGCATGTTGGCTGGGGAATTCTGGGAGTTGAAGTCCATACATCTTAAAGCTGCTGAAGTTGAGAAACACTGTTCTAGAGTTTCACTGGAAGAAGTGGGATAGATTGCTACCCAACCTTTAGGAGGCCAAAGAGCAAGAGAAGAGATTTAGGACCACATCAAGGCAAAAGATGTGAGAGAAAAGAGTGATTGGGAAATGAGGTGATGCTTTCTGGCAATACAGTTTTTTTGGTGGTTCTAGATAAACTGGAGGAACCTTGGGGCATTTCACGGAAATGCAGTTTTCTGTATAATTTCATTCTTTTTACTGAGAAGACGACCCACATAATAATTTTAAAAAATGCCAGCAGCTAGGTGGATAATCATGAAATTTCCTTCAGGAGTTTTTTGCCAGGAAAATTGTTACCTGCCAGAAACAATTCTAAAGGGTGATAAAATATACAAAGTTGTATTTTAGGTATTTTAAAACACAAGCTGTCAGTTATTACATTATTCTCAAATATCTTTAATTCTAGTTTTGGGAAACGTGCTCTTCTGTATATGTATCTGGATCCACAAAAAATAGGTATTTATTGCTACAGCTTCTTCTGGAAAAGGCACAATTTTACATGTTAAGATATGTGTATGTTTTCTGGATAGCAAGCAACTTTTGAATAAAGCTGTGTCCAAACTACATGTTCAGAAATTGCCTCTGAGATGGTTTTATCTTTAAGGAACATAATAACCTTTCTTTATTGGTCCACAGAGAGCTGTATGTAATAAACAATGATATAACACCTGAATGTTGTTATGAAACAGACTGCAAAATGTATGCCTGCAATCTATTTCTTTTCAGATAATTTGCTTGCTCGATTGTTAACAAAACCAAAACAGGCTGATTTGCCACATTGTCAAATGCAAAATACCGGTAGAGGTCATTGAGGAAATTTTTCTTAGCCAGTGATTCAGGAGAATCTGTGTTAAGGAAAGGGCATCAGCATAAATCTATAGTTGCTTTTGATTAGTGGATGATTTGGTAATGACAAATAGGGCTTTGTGAATATATGAGCTACAGTTCTTGCACATCTGTGGTTTGTGGTTATAGTTTTGTCTTTTCTCATCTGCTGGGAGAGATACCTGAACCCCTGGAGTCATATTTCATGTCTGAGTTTAAAGGAAGAAGTGGCAGTGCACTGGAATAGAACACATCATATTTTTGTCATAGTAAAAAGTGATAATAAAATGGGATGTGCTAATCAAACAGGCCTTATTCTGACCTGGTACTATCTTACCCTGAACCAAGTTAAATGTAAAAATAAAATTCAACATTGATTAGACACTGAATAAATTAAATTGCATTTTATCATTCCATAAATTTAATTACATGTTCTTAACTGATACAGCTGAAGGGAGCATTGAGATCAATTTTCTGGAGCATGAGCCAAAGACTGGTAAGAACAGTTCTCCAAAAAGACCACTTTTTCCTGTTACCCATTTTTAGCACAGCCTTCAATCTCCATCTCAGTTTCCATATCTCCTTTAAGAGAGGAAATTTCTGTAAAACACTAACAAGTTTACTATTTGTTCTTCTGCTTTTCTGAGAAATTCAGTCTTATTGATGCCATGGAATTATTAAAAGAAATGCTGATGAGGGCTGCATCCCTATGAATTGCAATATGGTTTCTGCTACCAACATCCAGGATCGATCTTCTTGAAGGAAGAGCAGTTCAGGAGAGAGAAGGAAGAAGAAAAAATGTTCTTGTCCTGGAAACCTCTTTGCATGGTGCCAAATTAAAAGATGGCTAATGTCATCAAACCTGAGAATGCAACCCTGTGAGATCAGGAAGATGAGTGGAAAAAGGTTATTCTCTTCCCTTTTTCTGAAACTAACCTCCCTGCAGGCTGTTACAAAACACAATTATATACATTTTTAAAGATAATAATAAATAAAAGGAAGAGCAATAAACAACCGCCCTTTAGTGCATGTGACATTAAGTTGACGTTGACTCTTAGTGAACATTATAGTTAGACCTTTTCCAGGATGATTGGTATATGTAGTCCAGTGATATTTGAAGGGCCAGAGGTGATTCTGCTGTATGCAGTATTTAATGAAATGCCACCAACATAGTCTGTGAAAACACTTCTCTGGATCCTTCAGTCATATTAAATTAATAACTAGCTTCTGAGAATATACCTGTTTCTATTCTCAAAAGGGGAAAAAACACCTTATTATTTTGTACTCTGTAATTGTCAGTTTATTGAACAGTTTGCTGTATATTTTTTTCATTGAGAGTGATACGAACAGATGGTGAGATGAGCATCACTGTGGTATATAAAATATGAATTACAGTTTGAAGGACTTGTTCTAGGACAAAAATTGTTGCTATATAAGTATGACCTAAAAGACAGCAAGGGACGCGGTGGCGCTGCGGGTTAAACCGCTGAGCTGTCGATCGGAAGGTCGGCGGTTTGAAACCGCGCGGCGGGGTGAGCTCCCGTTGCTCGTCCCAGCTTCTGCACACCAAGCAGTTCGAAAACATGCAAATGTGAGTAGATTAATTGGTACCGCTTCGGCGGGAAGGTAACGGCGTTCCGTGAGTCATGCTGGCCACATGACCCGGAAGTGTCCTATGGACAACGCCGGCTCCAAGGCTTTGAAACGGAGATGAGCACCGCCCCCTAGAGTCGGACACGACTGGACTTTACGTCAAGGGAAACCTTTACCTTTACCTTTAAAAGACAGTAGTAAGCATATTAGAACTATATATATAAAAGATACTTTTTTGTTCTGTTTTGAACAACATAACCCTTCTACTGAATTTTTATTTCAATTTTTAAATTCTTACTAACTCTGCAGTGTAAAATATTTTATATTCTGATTCATAATAAGTACTCATGATTCATGCATTCATGTGCTTACAAGTCTCACATTCCCATGAATGAATAACAGATAAAAGTAGACTTCCTGGATAACATAAATGACTGGAGGTAATTCTGTACAACACTGAAGAAAATTAATATAGCTTCTTGGCTACAAATCGTATCAGCAACATATTGTTCTCCACTTTCTGTTTTGGTCTTTTTGTACGTTTTCTTCCTTTTGTTCGACCGGTTTCCTAAAGGCAGTCATTCTAGTAATTGTTTATGTTATATATTGGATTTTCCACTTTCTCAGAAGTTGTTGTGGCCTCGTGTTTAAAATGTATCATGATTCAGTTATTTTTCTAAGAAGATAGTAGTGCTGTTAAATGCTAGACTACAAATGACTGTTTGCTTAAATAATTTTGATATTTTTGCCCTTTCGTTATTACCAGATTTACTTTCTGTATATTCAGGATAGATCAAATACAGTGGTGCTTGAAAATTTGTGAACCCTTTTGAATTTTCCATAATTTTGCATAAACATGACCTGAAATGTGACCCACACATAAGATCTCAAACTAGATAAAGAGAACCCAATTAAATAAGTTAAAAACATAATACTTGTTGAGAAAAATGATCCAAAGCTACATATTTGTGTGTGGCAAGTATATGTGAACCTTTTCTTTTAGTAATGACTGTGCCCTCCTTGGGCAGCAATAACTGCAACTGGGTGTTTCTGATAACTGTTATTTGGTCCTGTACACTGGCTTGGAGGACTTTTAGCCCATTCTTCGTTGCAGAACAGCTTCATCTCAGCGAAGTTGGTGGGCTTACTTAAGGATGTTCTAATATGTCAGCATTATAAGATGTTAAAACAAAATAAATATGGAAGGAGATTGTGTTTGGCATGATCAAAGCAAGGAATACTTCTCCAATAGTATCAGTGTACCTTAAAAATGTTTTATTTATTTTATTTTTATCCTGCCTTTATTACTTTTAAAAATAATTCAAGGCGGCGAACATACCTAATACTCCTCCCTCCTCCTATTTTCCCCACACCAACAACCTTGTGAGGTGACTTGGGATGAAAGAGAGTGACTGGCC
The DNA here is from genome assembly GCF_035149785.1 of Candoia aspera. Classification (NCBI taxonomy): domain Eukaryota; kingdom Metazoa; phylum Chordata; class Lepidosauria; order Squamata; family Candoiidae; genus Candoia; species Candoia aspera. The sequence goes on along the minus strand of NC_086159.1, from coordinate 53,921,438 downwards.
CAAGGTCAATTCCTGGTGGGTCCCCATCCTGACTAGACTCTTCTCAGAAATAGATCAAACATGCATTGTACCTCCCCCTTGGAAACAAAGTATACTATACCCACTCTTTGAAAAGGGTAATTGGCAGGAACCTGCCAATTATTGCCCAATTAGTTTGCTAGAAATTTCTTCTAAGCTCTATGCCAGAAATCTATTGAATAAATTAGAAGATTGGGAGGAAGAAACAAAACTCTTCATCCAGAACAGGCAGGGTTCTGAAAAGGACATAGCACAGTAGATCACTGTGCTACTCTGAAAGCCCTTATTCAGAAATATACTTATGGGCAAACAAAACATCTCTGTTGCTTTTATTTTTATTTTATTTTATTTTATTTTATTTTATTTTATTTTATTTTATTTTATTTTATTTTATATCCTGCCTTTATTATTTTTATAAATAACTGAAGGTGGCAAACATACCAAATACTCCTTCCTCCTCTTATTTTATTGATCTTACCTCTGCCTTTGATTCCATTGACAGGTTTCGACTATGGGAGAAATTAGGGCAGATATTGATAAGTGCCTTCTTAAACTAATTATAGAACTATATACCAACATTACAACTAATGTAAGAACGGGCCCACAAGGGTCCTTGTCAGACCCCATTTTACTGGAGAGAGGTGTTAAACAGGGCTGTCTACTTGCTCCCTTTTTATTTAATTTCTATATTAATGATATGACCTACAGGAAGCTCTGGCGTGGGCTGGTCCATGAAGTCACAAAGAGTTGGAAGCGACTGAATGAATAAATAACAGAGGTCATGAAGTCACAAGGTTTTTCTCTCCCCTTTGCTCAATGGACAGACAATCTCAATATTAATATACACTGATGACATGGCTCTTACTTCCTATACTGAAATTGGCCTTAGAAGATTGTTGGCCAGACTAGCTGCTTATTGTGAAATGGAAAAACTGAAGATAAATTACAATAAAACTAAAGTAGTAGGTTTGGGCAAAAGTAATATTAAACATAGATGGACAATTAATGCTCAACTAATAGAGCAGCGTCCCTCCTCTAAATACCTGGGCATCACCTTTCATAAGTCCCTTTTGTGGAAAATACAGTTAGCTAACGTCTTGGCAACTAGTCAGCGTACAATAGGTGCCATTCTGACATTTTTCTATTCTAAAGGAGGGCAATTGGTAGCCCCTGTACTTAAAATATTCCAAGGCAAGGTGATAGCCCAGATTTATTTATTTATTTATTTATTTATTATTCAAATTTAATTACCGCCAATCTCACCCAAGAGAGGGACTCTGGCTATATGGGGCTATATGGGGCTGAGATTTGGGGTGGGATGAGAAGGTCATTGCCGAATTGGAAGTAGTCTAAAGCAACTTTATAAGAAAGATCTTGGGCCTCCCCCAGGGTATCCCTGCTGCCTATTTAAGGATGGAGATAGGACTACCTTCCATTGCTGTTAGAATTCAACTTGCACTGTTAGGCCACTACAAGAAATTAGAAAGCCTTCAAGAATCCCATTTTGCCAAACACTGTTTTCTCCATTACACAGCTGGAAATCAGTGGGCTAAACTTTTGTCACCCATTTTACAAATGTATCTCCTACCATCTTTGGGAGATCTCAGAACTTGGAATAGAGAAAATATTAGAGATTGGCTTTTTGAAAGGGTTGCTAATAAAGACACAATTGCGCTACAATCATCCAAATTTTCATCCTGGTACCATAATTATAAAAAACATAGAAGCCTCTCCCAGTACCTGGTTAACATAAGCAGTGTGTGACTGAGAAGGCATGGTCTTCGCCTGCAGACCATGCCCTCCGCATATCTTGAAGGAAGATTTTGTAACCTCCCTGTTGAGCACCTCTTTCCTTGTGATGTTGGTCAAGTGGAAGATGTTATCCATTATGTCCTCCACTGCCCCATTTACAACAAGATCAGGGTCAAATTATTAATGACAGATGAACTCAAGGGCTCTGATGTCGAAAAACTGATTTATCTTCTTGCAGACGTATTTCCAACTGTTAGTAACCAAGCTACTACTTTTGCTCTGCTCTCACTTAAACTTAGGAAGAAATATTTAAGTTCTTAGTTGTAGCTCTGGCTCTATTTTGTTGTCACATTTTTAAATATTTAATGCTGCTTTTATTATTTTATAATTTCATCATTTTATTGTTTTAATGTTGTTATATTTCATTGTATTTTATTGCATTCTTATGTTATGACCTGTGGTTATACTAATAAACTTCACTACTACTACAGTCAGCTTTCATGCCTAAGGCAGGGCTAGGACTCTCAGTCTCTTGGTTTCTAGCCCAGCACTTTAACCAGTTCATGCAGTTTCCTGTGTCAGTACAAATCTAGGCAGCTGACTTATAATGATATTGATTGTATGTGAAGTGACAGATTTCAAAGAAGGATACAGTTGGATATAGAAGATGTACATGTTATTCTTGCTTGTGATTCAAAATGTGAAGAAAAATAATGTTAGTAACTTTAAAAAAATATTCAGAAATAAAGTTGCTCTTTTTGATTTGCATCTACCTAATTCAAGGAAGCCATATGCAGACTAAACAGGTGTACGTTGAATTATTAGCAGCATTCTGAGAACAGAATTCTGTTCAGCTGAGTGTTGGCCTATGTCACTATAGCTGTAAAGACATTTGTGTCCATGAAATAGCTTGTAGTTGTCATAATTAAGCTGTCAGGATGTTCACCAAGATGATCTATGTATTTAGAACTGCCCTGTAAGTCTTCCTAATCAGTGCAGTTTTGATGTGTTGTACTGCAGCACCCATAATCTCCACTCATGATTATGAAAGAATGATAACCAGCATCTAATGTGAAAATTCTTAGTTCAATAACTCCATTTTGCTGTAATGTATTATTCAGCTTTGTAATATTTTAACCATTGTTGTATTTATCTGGAAGGAAGACAAGCCCAAGTTAAGATTCCAAAAGAAATATTAGACTGAAAAAGTTTTCTGCCTCCTTTACTGTATTTTCAATAAATCTACTGTAAGTTGATCAAGAGAGCCAGTTTGCTGTAATGGTTAATGCATCAGGCTAGAAACCGGGAGACCATGAGTTCTAGTCCCACCTTAGGCACAAAGCCAGCTTGGTGACCTTGGGCCAGTCACTCTTTCACAGCCCTAGGAAGAAGGCAGTGGCAAACCACTTCTGAAATGTTGCCAAGAAAACTGCATGGACTTGTCCAGGCAGACACCAGGAGTCAACGCTGACTGGAAGGCACCAATATCTGTACATCTATATATCTATACTTCTGACCAAACCAGTTTTAAAGATAAACGATTAGGACTAAAATTATAATGATTTCTCATAAAGTTGGACAAGAATTTAGTTTGGCAAATGAAATGGTATATCAAAGTAATAGGTTCTTTTTAGTAGTTTTTTTTCCCCCTTTCCCATTTTTCTATCATAACTATATGAAGATAGTTGCATCTAATATAATGTACAGCGTATTTTCTGAACGGAAGGCAAGTAATTCTCAATAAACATAAGCCATGCAGTTTCAAACTGCCATAATTTCTACTGCATATTTCTAGTATCTCTGAATTAGAAGCTCTTTATAATGAAATAATAATAGATTTGTTATCTCTGAATAACAGATGGGAATTTGGAGTAAATTGCTGGCAACATATATTTTGTTACTAGTGTAGGTTTTTTGAAGCTTCCAAGAATTTATGATGAACACTTGATTTTCATGGAGCTTTATTAGAAGAGTGATATTTAACATTAATGATTCACTAGATAAATAGCACGGAAACCCGAAGCAATCTACCAGAAAAAAAAAGAATGCTGCGTTTGCTTTATGATCGGTTATCGTTATATATTTTTAAGTGTTTTAGCATGTATATTCAGTTCCCACAGCATTTTGTTTTATTTATTGTTTTGATTTTAATTTTGGATAAACCATTTTGAGCCTATCCATATTATCAGGCATTTTATTGATCATTTTATTCTTCAGTTATATGTTTTAATTATTAATAAGTCAGCTATTGTTCAAGGCTAGTAAATACTTAGCTGTAGGTGTTCCACAGAGTGACACCTGTCTGATTCTATTCTGTATATCTGGAAAACTGGACAGTGCAATAGTGCCTCATTATATTTTCCATCTTGTCGCATGATTTCATTCACTGCAAGAGTTCTTCCATTTCTAGAGATTAATTAGAATTTTTGAATATGACTGGATATATAGATAGACTGATTGTCTGGGAATTCTACATTATATTTCACTGTTATAAACAAGAAATCGATATACTGCTGAAACTCTCATTGTGTTTATCTTTTTGTCTGTTAGTCCAAATGGTTAGTCCAAATCCTTCAACAATTTTTGAATCAAGGTACCTAAAATCCACTCACTTAAAGAACATGTAAAAAATCTGGGACCCATTACACCTGTGGAATTGAAATTTCCACAGTGTTCACACCAGTTTTAGTTGCAAAGTTGTGGTTGTTGCAGCATCCCCGTGGTCATCTGATTCTGATTTCTGACACTCCCTGTCAGCTTCCCACTGTAATGATTGCCTATTCTGACATACTCAGCCTCACCAGCAGGTTCTTAATGAAAACTGATTTATTGAAAGAATAGTGTGCAAATACAAAGAAAGCTGAGAATGAGCAAAAGCGCGCCAAATACAAACTAAAACCCCTCGCTTCAAACCCGGTTCCGCCCTCGCTCCCACTTAGCAACCACCCCCTCCCAGGTGTTAGCAACGGTTGCCCACATCGGCCTGAGAAAGTAACCTTGAAGACATTCCATAACCCAAACATACATTCCACAGTTACAGTAAGGAGATTACAGCCTGGCATGGCTGGAAATCTCCACTCTGCAAACACGTATCAGGAAAGTGACATGTGAAACGTTACGATGTATTCAGAACATTGGAACGATGAACATGACATACCGCCCCCCTTAAAACAAATGCGAAATTAAGGAGCAGGCTTAGCAGAATAGGCAGAATGGAAACGGGTAACTAGAAGAGGGGAGTGAACATCGTGGGCAGCAACCCACTCAGGATGAGGGAAATGTTTCCACTGGATCAGGTATTGCAAAGTAGAACGAACGCGTCGCGAATCCAGAATCTCCTGGACTTCGAAGTGTTGCTGGCCATCAATCATAATGGGTGGAGGTGGTGAGGGTTGTGGGTGCCAGCGATCCGATTGGTGGAAGGGTTTGAGCAAGCTGCAATGAAAAACGGGATGCAAACGTTTAAGATTATGAGGCAAATCTAACTTAAAAGTAACAGGATTAATTTGAGCCACAATAGGGAAGGGGCCCACGAATTTTGGTGCCAACTTCTTAGATGGTTGGGGTGATTTAATAAACCTTGTGGAGAGGTAAACTTTATCCCCAACTTTGAAGGGTGGCTGAGGTGCCTGTTTGGTGTCAGCATGGCGTTTGTAAGCAGCCTGGGCATCGGCGAGAGCTTGCTTGATTTTAGGCCAAGGAGTCTCCCAGATGTGCTGCCCAATCTGCAGGGGAAGAAGGAGGTGATGTTGGTTGCGGCAGCTCAGGGATGGGCACAAAATCCTGACCAAAGACAGTGCGAAATGGCACCTGACCAGTGCTCTGATGCACTGCATTGTTGTAGGCGACCTCAGCAAATGGCAGGAGATCGACCCAATTATCTTGTTGATAGTTCACAAAAGCACGCAGATATTGCTCCAGTGTGGAATTAAGCGCCTCTGTAGATCCGTCAGTCTCAGGATGCGACGCAGTGGAGAGCGCTTGCTTGGTGCCCACCAATTTCATAAAAGCCCGCCAAAACTGGGAAGTAAATTGTGTGCCTCTGTCAGTCACCAAATGGGAGGGGCTCCCGTGAAGCCTGTACACGTGTACAAAGAAGAGGCGGGCAAGTTGCTGGGCTGAGGGAATGGAAGCACATGGGATGAAATGGGCTTGTTTCGAGAAAAAGTCCTTCACAACCCAAATCACAGTTTTCCTCTGGCTTGGAGGTAAATCCACGATAAAATCCATAGAGATCTCCTCCCAGGGGTGAGAGGGACTGGCTACTGGTTGGAGCAAGCCTTGGGGCTTGCCAACCTTTCGTTTGGAGCCAGTACATACAGGGCAGGAAACAATATACTCCTTAACATCTCGCCTTAGCGTTGGCCACCAGAATTGGCGTCTAACCAAGTGGAGTGTTTTTACAAACCCAAAATGTCCAGCCAGTTTGTTGTCATGGCAACGGAGTAAAATGTCTTTGCGCAAAGCATCAGGCACATAGAGACGATAGTTTTTCCAAGCAAAATCACAGTCAAAAGTAACAGTGTGTAAATTTGCTTGCAACCAAGTGTCAGATTTCAATTGGGAAAGAAACTGTTGTTGCAAGTCTGAGGGAACTGCCAAACGTCCCGGACGGGGTGAAATTGAAGCGTCTGGCTGTTGCGCACGAGTCTGGCTGCGGGTCACCGCTGCCAGACTCAACTGCGGGTCCGTCCACAGTGTACCTACTATATCAGGTACAGTGCTGGAATCTTGGGGTCTGCGGGAAAGTGCATCAGCCAGAAAGTTTCTTTTCCCCGGGATAAATTTTAGCTTGAAATCAAAACGGCTGAAGAATTGAGCCCATCTGATCTGCTTTGGGTTGAGCTTACGAGGTGCACTGAGTGCTTCTAGGTTTTTGTGGTCAGTCCAAACCTCGAAAGGGTGGGTAGCCCCCTCCAACAAATGGCGCCAAGTGTCTAAAGCAGCTTTAACAGCAAAAGCCTCTTTCTCCCAAATGTGCCACCACCTTTCAGTCTCAGAGAATTTACGGGAGAGATAAGCACAAGGCTTCAAACACCCCGCGTCATCTGCCTGTAGCAGGAGTGCTCCAATGGAGAAATCAGAGGCATCCACTTGCACCACAAATGGTTTGTTAGGATCTGGATGCTGCAAAATGGGTTCTGCTGTAAATAGTTTCTTAAGCTTGTCAAAAGCCACCTGGCATGCAGGCGTCCATTTCAGTAATGCCCCCGGATTTTTTGATCTCCGTGTATCCCCTTGCCCCTTAGTTTTAAGCAAATCAGTGAGGGGCAGCGCTATTTCCGCGAACCCCTCGATAAATGACCGATAATAGTTCGCAAAACCGAGGAAACTTTGGAGCTGCCTCCGTGTGCGTGGTGCCTCCCATGCCAGAATGGCTTCAATCCTGGCTGGATCCATCTCAATACCCTTGTCAGAAATTCTGTAGCCCAAATAGTCAATTTGAGATTTATGGAAAGCACATTTGGACAATTTAGCATACAGTTCAGCCTTCCTAAGCTTGCTGAGCACCTGTCTGACCAATTCTATATGTTCCTCCGTTGTTTCAGTATAGATTAACACATCATCCAAATATACCAAGGCCCCTTTGAATAAATGGTCATGCAAGACCTCATTGATCAGTTGCATAAAAACCCACGGCGCTCCCGCCAGCCCAAAAGGTAACACTTTATACTGGAAAGAGCCCAGAGGACAATTGAAAGCAGTTTTCCATTCATCTCCCTCCCGTATACGAATGCGGAAATATGCCTCCCTCAGGTCCAACTTAGAGAATATTTTCCCCTTCGCCAGATGTGATAACATGTCCTTGATTAATGGGACGGGATATTTATTTAATATTGACACTGCATTCAATCCACGGAAATCCGTACATAATCTCAAAGTCCCATCTTTCTTGGGTCTGAATAGAACAGGAGCACCCACTGGGGAACTGGCTGGTTCGATAAAACCCCTGGCTAGGTTTTTATCGATAAACTCTCTTAGCGTTGCCAGTTCCTTCTGGGTCATAGCATAAATTTTTGGCTTAGGCAACTTTGCATTAGGGATAAAGTCTATGGCACAGTCGGTTTTGCGGTGCGATGGTAGCTGATCCGCCTCCTTTTCGCCAAACACATCTACAAAGTCTTGGTATTGCTCCGGCAGTCCATGCAGCGGACCAGTAAGGAGATGCGGAGTTGTTGCTGCCGCCCTCCCCGCCTCACCGTTGTCCAATTCATCCTCCTCAGGGGCTTTGTAAAATCCATCTGCAAAAGTCACAGTCCTGTGCACCCAATTTATGTGTGGCTTTTGCTGAACAAACCAAGGCATCCCCAAAATGACAAATGGGCCCCCCACAGGTGCTACCACAAAAGGCAGCTTCTCCCAGTGGCTACCCATCTGCAATGCCACCATCCCTGTGGAGTGAGTCACCGGTTTCCCCCCCGCCATAGATCCATCTAATTGGGTGAAGATCATGGGACGTTTCAAAGGGAACGTGGGTAACTCCAATGCAGCTACCATGTCAGGGTGCATTAAACACCGTGAGCACCCCGAATCAACCATTGCCCACACTTCCACAGTCCGTGTCCGTGACCCCAATTTCACCTTCACGGTCAGGGTAGGGAAGTTTCCACTCACCGAAGCGTGGTCGCGCCCCTCCTCTACCACCTGCTCAGCGGCGCCTCTTAGGGCAGGTGGCTGGCGTTTCCCGCCGGCTGAGACGGCTCAAGCTCCCCTTCGTCCCCATAAAAAGGAACGTTCTCAGCCTCGGTTTCAGCCATCGCTGCCTTCATCTTCCTGGGCACGGAGGGGGATTTCCCTGACTGCTTTTCCCGATGCTCCTCGATCTTCCTTTGTGGGCACACCGCTGCTCGGTGCCCCTCCTTCCCACATCGCAGGCATTGCCCTTTCGCAAGACGGCTCTCCCTCTCCTCCTGCCAGGCCGTATGTCCCGCTCTGCCAGTGGTGGCCGGTGGTTTAGCCGTCCTTGCCATGGCCGTTTGCTTGGGACCCCTCCTGGTTTGGGCGAACCTAGCCTGGGCTTGCTCGACATTCGCCGCTAGTTGAATCCAGTCATATAGGGTGAGCAGATCTGCCCTTCCTAACGCCCATCTCAGTAAGTCGGGTCTCATTCCGTCTTTGAACATTTTTATTAGCGTGGTTGGCGACCAATCATCCACCTTGGCCGCTAGGGCTTGGAATTATAGAGCATAATCTGCCACGGACTTTGATCCTTGGATCAGTTCCCTCAAAGCCACCTTAGCCTTTTCTTTTGCTAACAGGTCGGCAAAATGCATTTTTAGCGCCCACAGAAAGTCTCTGAAATCATCCAACTCCAGGGCGTCCATCTTGGTTAATTGGACAAACCAGTCAGCTGCCCTCCCCTCCAGTTGGGTAGCTACAGCGTTTATCTTTGCCCTCTCCGAAGGGAACAGCCTCCCAAACTCCTCCATATAACTTTTTGCATTAGCCAGGAAGAAGGACAGTTTTGTGGGATCCCCATCAAACTTGACATTGAAATCCCTATACCTGGCTCTTTGTGGGCTCCTCTTCCTCTCCTTCCTCCCGGCCCTCCTCCTGGCCTCTGGAGACCTCTTCTCCCGAGGGGGGAGGGGACTCGCAGCTCCAACTTTGGGACTTTTCTTCCGATCTCTGCTTTGTCCCCTCCCTGCATCCTTGGCCCGCCACGGGGGCTACAGGGATGCTCGCCGGGGACTGCGCAGTGGTGATCCCCCCCAGTACCTTCTCCGGTCTTTCCTCCTCATGCTCGGGGGGGGGGAGGGAGAAACAGATGGAGATGACCGTCTGTAACAATATTCCCTTCTCCCTCTATCCTGGCTGCCCCTCGCAAATGACATCCTTGCCATCATGTCTTCTAGAGACTTTACCCTGGCTTCCAATCTCTGTGATTTCTCACTGGCCTTGGAGACGTCCGACCCACTCCTCACCCTTATGGCCACATCTGGGGACAGCGGATACTTTGGCTTCCCAGGTGCCTGGGGCATTCCGGACCGGGTTCCCTCGTCCTTTCTGACCACTTTGGACTTTACCGCTTTCGCAGTAGCTGAGCTGGCGTATGAGGTCTCCGACAGCTCCTCCGACTCCGGCGTGAGGGTCCTTTCCCTTCTTTGCCTCATGGAATCCGGTTCCCCCACGCTGGAATCCTCACTCTCTCCTGAGCGGGAAGTAGGTTCAGTCATCACTAACTTTATTTCCTCACAGTAACACTGGAAGGAGGTTAGTGGTAAGAGTTTTATGATTCTCAGCTTTATGTAATGATTGCCTATTCTGACATACTCAGCCTCACCAGCAGGTTCTTAATGAAAACTGATTTATTGAAAGAATAGTGTGCAAATACAAAGAAAGCTGAGAATGAGCAAAAGCGCGCCAAATACAAACTAAAACCCCTCGCTTCAAACCCGGTTCCGCCCTCGCTCCCGCTTAGCAACCACCCCCTCCCAGGTGTTAGCAACGGTTGCCCACATCGGCCTGAGAAAGTAACCTTGAAGACATTCCATAACTCAAACATACATTCCACAGTTACAGTAAGGAGATTACAGCCTGGCACGGCTGGAAATCTCCACTCTGCAAACACGTATCAGGAAAGTGACATGCGAAACGTTACGATGTATTCAGAACATTGGAACGATGAACATGACACCCACAAGCAAAGTCAATGGAGAAGCTGGCAGGAAGTTGGAAGTTGCTTCCACTCCCACTGCTTTTTCGCCTGCCCATGGACATTCTGTTTATCTGGTTAGGTAAATCAATATTGACTTATTCTTGAAGTTTGTTTGCCACTACAATTATTTTTCTATTTATGATATATACTCTCCTTAATGAAATTGGGACCATCCAGCATTGGGGTAAAAAAAATATGGTCAGCCTAAAATTTAATGTTCATTCTGGTTTGCATCAAAGGATGACTCAACAAGTCACAGGGTTGTCTAGTCCTACTTAACAAGGACTACATCTGGTTAATGATTAACTGTTCTGCTTTCTGGTTTTGGTGATCATGAATGCAACCTAAATCATATTACAGCTGCAAACAGTATCTGATCTACCCAGATGTATCTATGAGTTAGATGATCTTTTGACAGAATCATGGTTTAGCATGTCATTGACATATGAAAGCTTCCGTTTTGCAGCAGATGAGTTGGGAGTGATAGCAAGTTAACTATATTCCAGCAGGTTATCCTGTGCAAGCATATTGCTGGGAAATTACTTCTAAAGGTTGGACATGATATATTATAGGTAGTGTTTCTTTGAAACTGAATCTTGTGTATGAAATACTGCCTTTGTTAACTATTTTTAACTAAAGGAAAATTATGTTTTGTCCATACAGTAAAACAAACAGTGAATACGTCAAAGAAGAATTCAGGATAAGTTTATGGATATTCCTAGCTTTAAAAGTTTAATAGTGACTTCTGAAGACACAAAATTTTATTTAGTTACTTACAGGTAGAAATGATGATGATGATGAATATAACATATACTCATTATAGAATCCAAATAAATAAATAAATAAAATAACACTTGTATGCTGCCCATCTCTCAGTGTCTCTGGGCGGCTCACAACAATCAAACAAAAGTAAATAAAACTATACAAATACAAAGAAAGATAAAGATAGGTTATTTCAGCTATACTTTGAAACTTCCGTTGTTTCAGTTTTACCACCTCCCTGTATTTGTTCCTAATTGCCAAATAGTAAAATTTCCATCTATTTTTGTTTTTTAGTACTGTAATTGGAAGCCAACACCAGTCTTCTTTTGACAATCTATTCTAATCAACAGGTGTCTTCTTTTCCCAGTGTAGAATTTTTTGCTTATTGGTTTATGATGAGTTTCTGTCAGGCCCAGTCCAAGAACAATGAAGAATCAGTCCATTCAACTTCAGTTCTTTATTTGCTTACACTGTATAGACAGAATCTTGCCAGACTAAAGCTACTCTACCTAACCTAAGGGGAAATAACCTGGGAGAGCTCTAGGGCATGGCTATTCTGAACCTCTTTGTTTCTTGCCATTGCCTCCCAGACTATGCCTCCTCTTATCTCCTCCACCTCCTTGGAATGTGCTCCTTCCTTTCTGAGAGCCAGCGGCATCGTCAAAATCCACCACAGCTTGTTTCGTATTAGCATATATTCATTTCTTGTATTGGAACTGTACATTAGTAGTTCCGATTTCTTCTGATAATCAGATTATCTTAATTATTAGTGGAGTTCAGGATTTTATTGAAAATAGTCAATCTGTGATTAGTTCAGATCTGCTGAGTCTTGGCAAATTGCCAATACTGATTGTTTTATCATTTACTACATTTTTATTCCCCTTTTCCTGTATTTTTACATTCTGGATTAAAATATATGAATGAAAATAGTGGACCATAAGATTTTCTTTTATCATTTTCTTTTCATTTTCAGTGCCATAACTGCATACAGAATTTTCCATTGTCAGATAATTAATACTAACACAACAGGGTATTTTGTGTTTTTGTGTGTTTGTATGTGAGTGTATTTAACTGGGAAAAAAAACAGGTTTTGATAATATTACTGCATGGAAAAAACAGTTGTGCCTCACTGATGCTGTTATGAAGCTTGTATCTTATGTGTAGGCAAGAGAACATAGGGTACTTTATTACTTGATAGAGAAGCACTGATGTCTTATGTTAGCACAATGTTTATATTTCAGACCTTTATGGTTCTACTCTCTGTGATTATACTCTTAAGAGATAAGTCTGCTAGCTTCCTTCACTTCATATATGAGTTCAGGTTTGCAAATTTGGATTGATAAAAAACAAACACAGCCACAACATTCTGTCCTTTGCTTTCTAGGAATTTATAATGTTGGTGATTTATTTCTCTTCGTTAATTGCTGTGAAACAGCTCTTTTAATTTGAGATGCTTGTTAGTAACAGTTCAATAGTTCTCCCAGGTATACTACATAAACTTTTGTGTCTTTCCCGGGAATAAGTAAATGCTACTTGGGGACCGTTATTATTTTACGGTAAATGAGCCTATCAAAATTGATGGAGAGGACAGGGATTTGGACAAGATATTTCTGCTGTAGTATTCAGCTTGAATTAAACTGTAATAAAGTCTCTTTCCCCAAGAAGCATAGTGGTTTGTTGAAAAAGAAATACTGTATTCCAAATATAATTCTCCTTTCCATATTCATATTAGTAGTCAATTTATTCTGGCCTGTTAAAACATTTTTTAAAAGTACAAGATTGTGGTTGTGACCATCAAAAAGAATAACCCATCTTCAGGCATTCTTCCATATGTAGTACAGTTACAATCCCCATAATTTCCCAGTCACCATAGTCAAATGTCATGCTAGTTGGGATTTATGTTAGCTATCTATATAACAGGAAGCATCAGACTGAAGAAGGCAGCTTCTTCAAAGAGATGCAAGGCTGGAGTACAGGAAAACACTGTCAGTAGACCAGCCTTTCCCCAAACCAGATGTGTTGGAATGACTGGATAAATATTCAGAGTTGCAGTCCCAAGAAATCTGAAGTGCACAAAGTTGTAGAAAGCAGCAACATATACTAAGTAGGTAAGTTCTCTAGCAGTAACTTAAACCTCCTGGAGAGACAGACTGGTCAGAAGACAGTTCTGGAAGTTTCCGGATCTAAGCTTTTGGAGTATTGCTAAACCTGTTTATTATTCCTCCAAACTCAATTGTAATGAAATAGTTCTTCTTCCTCTTCCCTACAGAAATGCTGCCATTTACACCAGTGGTAGCAATCATTAGTGAACATTGCACATAGAATTTTGGGATAGCTGAAGACTACAGTGGATAGGGTTATGATGCAAAGTGGACAGGATCAGGATTTGACTGGGGCTTTTTCTTGATTTTTTCAAAATAACAGTTTGAGATTTTATTTTTCTTTTTAACTATGCTGAGGTTGGTTTAGGGCTTACACTTCATTCTTGTGTTTTGCCTACCTTGAGATGGCAGGTAACCATGCCACCAATTTACAGCAACTGTAGCTTTAAGGGAACACAAAAATGGGTTTGGAGGTCACATGGAGGTCTGGGCTTCACGTTGTCACACCTGATTAACACCAATCAAAGCAGTCCCACTGTGGTGGTGTCTGACACCCACAGAGCTTTGTTGAATGGTCTCCTCTTTATGAATCACCTCTGTTTTGATCCTTCTTGGCCTTTATTTAAATTCAGAAAACAGACCATTAATTGACATTTACACTACATCTAGTTAGTTTGGCCAGAGAATGAAAAGGGGAAAATTTATTTCGTTTTAAATATGAATCTGAGAGTTTGTTTCTGATCCTGTTGGAAGAGAATATTGTGACATTTCACTGGAATGAGATTTATTCAGCTGAAATCTTTTTGTGCAATGTCATTAAGGAAAAGCATGTTGCAGAATCTTGCATTTTCTTTTTGCTGTCTATGAGCTCGAAGATAACAACTGAAGTTATCCTTTGAATTCAAGCTGATAAGACATAATAGCTTTTGTTTTGTTTATGTATGCCTCAGAATTTTTTCTATCATAATTTCACAAATGTTCTTATCTAATTTAGATGAGAAAGATGGATGGTTACAGTTTCAAGCTTTTGGATTTATGTTTGCTTTATTGTTCATGATATAAATTTTATTCCAAAGACTTTTAATGAAAATATGTTCATTGCTTTAAACTCATCTCTCCTCAAGTATCTGTAGTATAAAGAATCTGCTCAAAATACAAGAGACAAAAGCAGGTATTTCTAATTGGAGCACAGCTGGCAAATATGGAGCAAGCTGATAATTAATTGTATTATTTCTACAGCATCTTGATCATCATAAAAACATTGATTGTCTTCTGTTTTGACAATGTACCAGGAAATAATCTTTTTAAAAAATCATCATTTAAAAACATGATAGTGATCAGTATCTGTAAAATAATTTTATAATTTTCTTTTTAGACTTTCAGTATGGCAGACAAGTTCTAACAGTAGTTATTTTGGTAGCTGACAAAATTCTAGCTGAGGACATGAATTAAGAAATTAGGTATTAAAGATACTGGATTATGTGTTATCCTGCATTGTTCAAATAAGAATATACTTTACTGATAACATTTTGAAAGTAAGATATCCATACAATTTCCATGGGACAAAGCAGCTACCCAGAGGTTCAGTAGTTTTCAATTTGGATACCTATGCATATTTAAAATAAAAAAGCATGTCTGTAATAAATATATAAATGATTCTGTGTATTACAGGTACTAATTTTATATATTGTACATAGTACAATTCAGTCAATGAAAAATAATAAACATATTTTTATTGTACTTATGGTGATATTGACATGACAGTTAAATTCTACTACCAGAAGAGCTTTAAACTGCAAGAAGAAAATTATTTAAAAATAATGTAGTATAATTCCAGTGTGACTGGTAAATAAATTGCTCCTATGAAACTGAAATGTAATAGAAAACTATTTTGTTTAGTCTATTATGATTTTTCCTAATGTTGGATTCTATTGCTTTACATCAACCTATCCTACCCGGTCAGGCAGAGAGGGCATGTTATAGACTCCATCCATGAGAGACAGTTGATTGGCGGGGCCCAGGAAGAAAACCTTCTCTGCCATGGCCCCCACCCTGTGGAACACTCTGCCGCCAGAGGTGAGGCAGGTCCCCACTCTCCTGGCCTTCCAGAAAGGGGTGAAGATCTGGCTCGCCATCTCGCTTGGGGCGAGAGGAGGGATAATCAATCCTGGGGGTGGTTAGCACCTTGAAGAAACCCCCGTGAATTACATGAATTTAATTAAGAACTTTTTAACATCTTTGATTTTTTAATTTTAATTTTAATATTTATATTGTTATTTAAGAATACTGTTTTTATTGAATTTTAACCTGTATTTATTTTAGTTTTATTGTAAATCGCCCAGAGTCACTCTCAAGTGAGATTGGTGGTGACGAAATTTGAAATATAAATAAATATAAATTGCCAAATGGCTTCAGTTCATGTCAGGGCACCTCTGCGGTGCAATACAGCATTACAATGTGTATCAAAATCTATGCAGGTATCAGACAAATAGAAATAGAACATCAAATACAAAGGGCAGAAGCAGGTTGTAAATACATACAGTAGGTAGCTATTCATAACTTTCTATTTCAATGTAACAATAAGCTTAGAGTTTTTTTAAGCTTTCAATTTATGCTACAACTGTAATTTTAGTAATACTGTATATTATAGCACTATCAACATCACCTTCTTCTTGCCCAATCCTTCATGCTACTTTGGATAGTAAGATCCAGTACCACTTTACACAAACATTTGATGTATTTTCATATGTATGTTAGGTTGTAAATAGAGTGTAGGTATAAGAGAAAGAAAAGTAAACAGAAGAAAGCAAGAATATTAGCTCAGAGGTGTTGGCAGATGCTGGGAAAGCCTTTAGCCCAGGAGAGGTCAAAAAAGTCACACACCAAGCATTTCTATAAAAATAATTTATTTACAGAAAGCAAAAACAAAAGCAAAACATTTAAAGGACTTAGCCCCCTTTGGAGCAAGCCTTACTCGCTACATATCGGCAGTGAGAAAAAAAAGGAAGTGAGAAAACAAGTCCGGGCAGGTCCTCCCCCCAGGCTATTTTGCATGAAGCACGTGCGAGGAGACAATCACTTGCAACCTTTTTTACCCGGCCAAAATGACTAGGATATAGCAGTCTTAATCTGTTAGTAGGAAAACCTCAACAAGAGGTACATACAGGTAGTCTGGATTTGTAGAGAAGATGTTAGGAGAGTTAAAGCTTTGTAATGAGCTGAACTTAGTGAATAAACAACACAAAGGTTTCTTTAAATATATTCAAAATAAAAGAAAAAATGATGCAATACATTGGTTGCTCAATAAAGTTGTCAGAAAGGAAAAATGTAACAAGTCAGAAGTTGTTACATTTTTCCTTTCCCAGATAATTCTCAAGTTTCTGAACTGTCAACTTTCCTTGAGATGAGAAAATGTGTTCTTCTAGCCATTGTGAAGAAGTTGTTGAAGCAACAGGATTCCACCTCAAGATTCAATTAAACATACCTATTGATTTGAAGAGGTAGAAATCTCCAGGTCCAAATAGATTGCAGTGTAGGGTCCTGAGGGATGTGCTGATCTTTTACCTAATCTTTTAAAGCAATCCTAGAGAATGAATGAGGTACCAGATAACTGGAAAAGGCAAATGTTTTCTGTAACTGCAGGAAAGGAGGGGGAAAAAGGAGGAAAGAACTGACAACTAGAGGTCAGTGTGACATGGATACTTGGGAATATCCTAAAGAATAGTATAAAACAGTTTATCTGAAAGTACCTTTTTAAAATGTAGCAATTACCAGAGGATCACGGATTTGTTCAGATTAAATTTTGCCAAACTAATTTTATAATACCTTTTGATCTGCTATTTTATTCGAGTGTAGAAATCCTATGGAAATAATATACCATGATTTGCCCTAAGATTTAGTCCAAGGCCCAGTACTCTTCAACATGTCCATTAATGTCTTGGATGAAGGTGGAAATAATACTTCTCAGTTTCTCAGGTGTCACAAAATTGGATGAGATAGCTGGTTGTCTAGAAAATGGAAACATAATTCAAAATAGGGCAGAGAAGTGGGCTCCAAATAAAGGATGGGATTTAATAAGACAAATGTAAAGTTACTAAGTTGTTAAGAAATCAAATGCACTATTTAGGAAGAGAGATACAGGGATTTGTAATAGCAATTATATATGAAAAGAGCCATGAAATTATAGTTGATCACAAGACTATATGACAGAGCAGTGTGACACGGCTGCTAAAAAGGCAAGTACGATTCTAGAAAGTAATAGATGCAGAAAGTTCTGCTGAGATGAGAACACTACCCCACCCCCCAGGTGCACAGCAGTTTAAGGAGGATTCCAGGGGAACTTCAACAGGTGGAAAGATCAATGACGATAATGTGGCAAATGTAATGAAGCCTTATGAAAAAAAGAGGGAACTGGGTATGTTTAGCCTTGACAAAAGAAGACTGAAGGGGAGTATGATCAACATGGCCTCAGAGTACAGGAAAGTGGAATAATGGTCTTAAGTTACAAGAAGGCAGATATATCCAGTTATATCTCAGGAAAAACCTCCTAACAGAATAAGAATATTTTGACAGCGGGACCAATTACCAAGGGAGATGTGAGCAACCCTCCCCTCAATGTGTTTATGCCAGGGCCAGAGAGCTCTTTGTCAGTGATGCTTTCATTTAGATTTCTGCACTGAGCAGAAGGTTAGACTTTATGGCCTGAATGACCTCTTCCTCTATTATTCTATAATTCTTTGGACAGCCTTTAACAAGGGAACCTTACAGTAGAGGCATGGTTGTCTGCATATTAAAAAGAGTTGCCAGTAATTTTGCTGAACTTAACAAAGTTTGCTTAAACCAATCTTTAAGAACTAAAGCTCTTAGATAGCACAACAAATATGTATTCTCAGACAGCTTTGTGCATAATTCAGCAAAGGGTTTTAGATCCATGTTTTTAAATGGTATAACTGGAACTATAATATAAGATACTTGCATTTGTGAGTAAAAGTTATTAAGAAATTACAAATGTTGTATGGAAAGAATATTTAAGTGTGAAAACATATGCATATACAACTCAGACACTAGTGTCATTGCCGTAAAGTCCTCTCCCACCCTTGTCTTTGGGGAGAAAAACGCAGAATGCCAGATTAAATAAACTGGCAACATCATAGTAATTGAACCTCATAATCAGCCTATTGTGTGTGTGTTCTGTCCCTCTTCTGACAGATAATAGTTTGAAATTTGCAAAAATATTTGACGGAGGAGGTCTGTTCTTTAAACTCTGCTCAGTAAGTTCATTGGAACATAATAGCCTTCAAGGGCTCCATTAATTCCTATTCTAGAACTTTTAACTGCCAAGATCTTTCCTTGGGATATGACTTGATTTGTTTTTGACTCTTTTGCTGCTCCTTTGCATGCTGTCTGCCCAGTATGTCTGCTTATGTGTATATGAAACTTAGACAGAATTTACAACTTTGAGATACAGTAAGCCTGATGGATTTATTACCACCTTAAAACAGATAAGCACTTCCATTTGTGAAGCCAGAACATGGCTATAATTACATCAGGAGTTTTAAACCATGTCAGACACAAAGAAAAATGATCTTTCTTATCCTGCAAGTGACAGCTAGCAAAATCTACCAAGTCAAATTATAGCTGAGTAGTAGGAGAAGCGAGAGCCCGTTTGGTGTAGTGGTTAAGGTATCAGGCTTAGAAACCAGGAGACCTTGAGTTCTAGCCCCACCTTAGGCACAAAGCCAGTTGGGTGACCTTGGCCCAGGCCCTTTCTCCCAGCCCTAGGAAGGAGGCAATGGCAAACCACTTCTGAAAACCTGCAAAAAAAACTGCAAGGACTTCTCCATGCAGTCTCAGAGAATTGGGCATGATTCAACAGATTAAAAAAAAAACATAGGTGAAGCAGCTAATTATTTTCAGGTCTCAGATTTCAAGTTGTTTGTTAGATACTAGAGAATACAATATAAACTACTGGTTTATATTGTAGCATTCCTAATAATAGGAGGAGGAAGGAGTATTTGGTATGTTTGCCGCCTTGAATTATGTATAAAAATAATAAAGGCGGGATATAAAATAAAACAAAATAAAACAAACAAGTAAATAAAGTAATGTGGCAGATCAGATGTGATGAACTGTTATGTTCAGCACCACTGTCTCTGCTTCCAAATAACTGCCTTCTCTGATCACTGCTATAAGAGAGTTTTATGATTGGTAGATAAATGAACTATTAAGCCTATGCATCTTCCTGTTTTCTTTTATACCATAATCTGGACTTGCGAAAAGGAGATTCATTTATTGTTTAGCTGAAATAGAATGACAGCCATCCCACCAAAAGAAAGAAAGGAAAGAAACTGGGCCTTGGATAGATTGCTTTGTCATAAATAAATGCAGACATGATTAGATTTCTCTCCTTTCCAGTGTACTTCAGCTGTACATTAAGCTCACAGCATCTCGAAAGGACTGAGTCACTGCTCACTTGAAAGATCACTAAACAATTCAACCTGTGCTCATCCCATTGTGCTGTTGCCATCTATTAAAGCACATACAGCAGCATGTTACGTTAAGGGAACAAACATTTTTTCCTTGTTTCCTCCTCCTCCTCCTCCTCCTCCTCCTCCTCCTCAAATCTCAGGTGTACAACTCTTTTGGACATAATTATTTTGGCTCTCAGAGTGAGGAAAATATTTTTTGATAGATTTTAGCTTTCTGTATTCCTATGATCTGTTTGGTTGATAACTGTCTTTTAGGTCACCAAGAAATATGGAAGTACATATTTTCACAATGCATTAAATGTGGCAAGGACTTGAGTTAGTGAAAACTTGAATTGGATTTGTTGCTACAAATGGAAACATGTATTTTATAAATGTCAACCTATGAACTACCCAAGTACAAAGTTTTCCCTAGATTCCCTATTGGACCCAGCCTGCTATAATCATAATTGTAGGAAGAAACCTGTTAGTGATAATAAAAGGTAATTATTGAAACTGGAGGAAATAATCACAAATTTTTGGGAGACTACATAGCAGAACACAAGATTTTTTATGATCTTACTGGAGATATAAACTATAGGTATGAATGAATGAATGAAAGCGGATACGGAATTTCTTTCTAAAACTACTGAGCTACACTATTTTTCAGATAGTAGTGCTTAGTATGTACTAGTGAATGTCACACTCAGTGAAAGTGGAGACTACCTATTTAATTTGTGTCTGTCTGGTCTGCCTAGTAAGGCTGACAGTGTTTAACATGCACTGAATATAGAGAAATAAATTTTATATATTTTTGAAGTACATGTTGCCATGATTAATATACATTTGTATTATTTGTATCACCCGCCTTAAAAAATTAATTATATACAGCAGAGCAGGGAGAAAATAAGTGGTTTTCTAGTGTAAATGAATAGTTACAGGCTTATGTTTATGTTTACAAGTTTTAATGTTATTGCATTTGCTGTGGGAAGGAGTAATGTCATCTACAATTTTAGTTAATAATTCCCACCTTCCCTCTCCAAAGTTTGCCTTTAAAGTCACCATCATCTCTCTAGTCTGAACAGGTGCCTTTTCCAATCTGGTGTCCTCTCTATGCTGGAAACTGTTATATATCAAGAGCACACGGAATTAAGAAAGGTTACTTTAAACTATATGGGTAGTGGAGATTTCAAGCTTCCTTCCAAGAACCTCTTTTATCACCACAACCTTAGAAATATTGATAAGTGAAAACATTGGATTTCTTTCCCCCAAATGCAGGGAACACAGTGTTTGCCAAAGTTCTGACATTCTAGAATCCTTAGATCATAAAGGAGCTTTCAGTGAAGCAGTCATATCACTTTAGTGAAGAATTTAAGATAAATACTCTATAACACAACAAAGCCAAATGTCAAAGTATAAAAAGAAAGACCTATTTATTAAACTAGAAAAGGAAGGAATAAAATCACTTATTAGAGATTTTTAAATAGCACCTGCTTCTTTGTGATCCTGATTAAAAGCCAGTACCATATTGTGCTGATCTTTTCCATGTGCATTTGCCTTTTAGAAATTAGTTAGTGGCTCAAGAAATGTCTTTTTAAAAAGTACCCTTTTCTGTGGAAAGTTCTCAAAGAATTAGTTCTTCATTTATTCAGTATTCTTTAAATTATTGCTGTTTATTGGTCTTTTCTTAATACTATTTGGTATTGTTTCATTGTTTATTCGTTCAGTTGCTTCCGACTCTTCATGAGTTCATGGACCAGCCCACACCAGAGCTTCCTTTCGGTCATCAACACCCTCAGCTCCCCCAGGGACGAGTCTGTCACCTCTAGAATATCATCCATCCATCTTGCCCTTGGTCGGCCCCTCTTTCGTTTGCCTTCCACTCTCCCTAGCATCAGCATCTTCTCCAGGGTGTCCCGTCTTCTCATTATGTGGCCAAAGTATTTCAGTTTTGCCTTTAATATCGTTCCCTCAAGTGAGCAGTCTGGCTTTATTTCCTGGAGTATGAACTGGTTTGATCTTCTTGCAGTCCAAGGCACTCTCAGAATTTTCCTCCAACACCACAGTTCAAAAGCATCTATCTTCCTTCTCTCAGCCTTCCTTATGGTCCAGCTCTCACAGCCATATGTTACTACGGGGAACACCATTGCTTTAACTATGCGGACCTTTGTTGTCAGTGTGATGTCTCTGCTCTTAACTATTTTATTGAGATTTGTCATTACTCTTCTCCCAAGGATTAAGCGTCTTCTGATTTCCTGACTGCAGTCAGCATCTGCAGTAATCTTTGCACCTAGAAATATAAAGTCTTTCACTGCTGTACCTTTTCTCCCTCTATTTGCCAGTTATCAATCAAGCTGGTTGCCATAATCTTGGTTTTTTTTGAGGTTTAGCTGCAAGCCATCTTTTGCACTTTCTTCTTTCACCTTCATCATAAGGCTCCTCAGTTCCTCTTCGCTTTCAGCCATCAGAGTGGTAATCATCTGCTTATCTGAGATTGTTAATGTTTCTTCCAGTGATTTTAACTCCAGCCTTGGATTCCTCAAGCCCAGCATGTCGCATGATGTGTTCTGCATACAAGTTGAATAGGTAGGGTGAGAGTATACAACCCTGCCGTACTCCTTTCCCATTCTTAAACCAGTCCGTTGTTCCGTGGTCTGTTCTTACGGTTGCTACTTGGTCGTTATACAGATTCCTGAGGAAGCATACAAGATGACTTGGTATCCCCATACCACTAAGAACTTGCCACAATTTGTTATAGTCCACACACTCAAAGGCTTTAGTCAATAAAACAGAAATAGATGTTTTTCTGAAACTCCCTGGCTTTTTCCATTATCCAGCGGATATTGGCAATTTGGTCCCTAGTTCCTCTGCCTTTTCTAAACCCTGGCAATTCTCGCTCCATGAATTGCTGAAGTCTACCTTTCAGGATCTTAAGCATTACCTTACTGGCATGTGAAATGAGTGCCACTGTTCGATAGTTTGAACATTCTTTAGTGTTTCCCTTTTTTGGTATGGGGATGTGAGTTGATTTTTTCCAATCTGATGGCCATTCTTGTGTTTTCCAAATTTGCTGGCATATAGCATATATTACCTTTACAGCATCATCTTGCAAGATTTTGAACAGTTCAGCTGGGATGCCGTTGTCTCCTGCTGCCTTGTTGTTAGCAATGCTTCTTAAGGCCCATTCAACCTCACTCTTCAGGGTGTCTAGCTCCCTGACCACACTGTCAAAGCTATCCCTGATATTGTTATCCTTCGTATACAGATCTTCCGTATATTTTGTCACAATTGAATGTTTGTTTCCAAGCATCCTTGTGATTAGGGCTTGTCAGGAACTGATAAGAGATTTGTAAATCATTAGCATAGTATGAGTAGCTGAATATACTGTATACAAAAGACATGAATGTAAAAACTCTAATACTTCATTGTCATATCCGTATCTTTTTCCCCCAAAACTTTCCTTGCTAATATATATTGTACTTCTAAGTACATTAGCAGTATGGTTATCTGAAAGTAATCCTTAATCACATCCAGCTTATTATTTTTCTATTCTCAGTGATCCTTAATAGAAGTGAAAAACAGTATTTTTATTGATAATAACTAAAATATTTTCAGTGCTTTCCATAACAGCTGAATCTATGATGATTATATTATTCCAGTGTCAAAATATTAATGGCTTTGTAATAATTTTTAAAATATGTGCTACAATTTGGTCTACTGTTTAAGGCAACGGGCTACAAACCAGGAGACTGAGAGTTCTAGTCCCGCCTTAGGCATGAAAGCTGGCTGGGTGACTTTGGGCCAGTCACTCTCTCTCAACCCAACTCACCTCACAGGGTTGTTGTTGTGGGGAAAATAGGAGGAGGAAGGAGAACATAGTATGTTTGCCACCTTGAGTTATTTATAAAACTAATAAAGGCGGGATAGAAAATAAATAATAATAATACAGTTTGATATTTTATCTGCTTTTATTTTGTAATTATAAAGCTATTTTTAATAATTAATTGCAATCTACTTTGAATGTACAGTATGTTATAGAAAAAAGTGGGGTATGTATATATAAATAAATCAATAACAGATAGTTCAGACTTCCTCAATTCCAATCTCTAGATGCATGCTTCAACCCTTATAATTCTCAGCAATGTCCATGCTTGCTGAGGAAGGTTGAGAGTCTATATATATTCTCTGTATCTGGAAAGTGCCTAAGTTGGGAAAGGCTGAGATAGTAGTTTCTAATTTTGTTGTTAAAGTACTGTAGAGACAATAAGTTTTTCATACAGAAGTACTATAATATCCTACTGGAGATTTTTTTTTTTTTGCTGCCAAAGAAATTATTTACAGGTAGTCCTCACTTAACGACTATTTGTTCAGCAACTGTTGGAAGTTACGACAGTGTTGAATGAATGGTAGTTATGACTGGTCCTCAAAGTTACAGCTGTTGAAGCACTCCCATGGTCACATAATCAAAATTTAGGCTTCTGGCAGCCTGCCTGCATTTATGACCGCAGAGTGCACTTCAGCCCCCCCATCCGCCTATCTTTCCCCATCTCTGCCCTTTGGGGCACCTTGCACTTTGCCACCACCTCCTACCCCTCCCCCTGCCACCCCCCACTGCCCCAGTTGACCCTTGCCATCTTCCTCTTCCTGCTGCTGATGAGGCGCACCCGGCCAAAACAGCTGCTGGCCCATTGTGGTGCCTCTGCAAGGCCTCCACAATGCCTTGCGATGCCTAAGTGACTCCACTGCAACATCTCTTGATGCCTCTGGAGTTGTCGCAGAGGCGTCATGAAGGCTTCACGGAAGCATTGCGAAGGGCCAGCAGGTGCCTTAGCCAGGTGCACCTTGTCTGTAGTGGAAAAAGATGGCGGTCAGCTGGAGAAGAAGTGGGGCTGGCAGGGGTAGACAGTATATGCTTAGCCTTGCATATACTCAACACATATTCTTAAATTGATTAGTAGAAATTTCTTTTTCAGGGAATCCTGAAAATTTATATATCACTTTCATTGCCTGAACACTATCATCAGACATATACAATAAACAATTCAGTCCAAATTCCTGAGACTTATACTCCATGCCTAGTGGTAGGCATGAATTTAGTGGTAAATGAATTTCTCCAGCCATGCCTCAGTAGAGGCCAGAATAAGTTTTGTCACTGAGATAGTGGCTGAAACAAGCTGGTGGAATGAATTCTTAGCCAGGTTTAGTCTAACCAACAAATAAACCTCCTCTTGTAAGAAACAAATAGCTTCTGCAAATATTCTGTACATCTATACACATGTGGGTGTTTGTGTCTCTATATTTGTATCAGTATCTATATTTATGCATGTCTATATTTGTTAATGGATATTATAATTGTAATGATCTTTTAATGAATAACGTTAATCCAAAATTTGTTCATGTATTATAGTACTAGTAACTGCTACTTATTTACCTTTATGTGTATTGTTTACTTCTAGTACAATAAAAATGTTTGTTTATAGTTTTTAGTACATTATGGATATTCTTGTAAGATATAGAGACATGCTTATGTGATAAAATAAAATTGTCTTAAGCGAATCTCACTGTCTATTCAAGGCTACATGTGAATCAGTCAGAAAAAAATAATATTATTTATGTATATGCTAGTGATGTATATACCAAACACATTCAGATGGCTTTCTAGATTTGAACCCACATCTGTACTGCTATTCCTAAATTTATTCACTGACTTTCAGGTTATCAGAATGTTCTGCATATTGTCCAAATTTATATTTTATCATAGCTGCAAGGTATTTGTCTAACA
Organism: Candoia aspera; assembly: GCF_035149785.1. NCBI lineage: Eukaryota > Metazoa > Chordata > Lepidosauria > Squamata > Candoiidae > Candoia > Candoia aspera. Next base: position 53,895,899 of record NC_086159.1, on the reverse strand, counting down.
GCCAACAGGTACTATCTTGTGTTTCTTCCTGGCATTTATTTTGAAAATTTCCTTCTCCCCCCCTCCCCAGTGAATGAATGTAATGAGAATTAGTATGTACGTATTACTGTGATTTTTGCACTAAGTTCTTGCTTAGACATTCAGTGTCTGTCTTTCCTTTGACTATTTGTTCAGATATGTGCTCAAAAAAGCATTTCATTTTCTGGTTGCTATGGAAACAAAGCACAATATTACAAACTGAGAATATGCTTCTATGTCAAGATGAGAGATGTTGGATAGAATTCAGACATTATGAATTCCATCCTTTAAAGTCCATAGTGCTAGATTCTGGAGTAGAATCATGATTTTCCATGGTGACAAAGAAATGCTGCTGCAGGGATGCCAAATCCTTTTATCCATGTTATCTCAAAAATATGATAAACCCTAAATTTACCAGACATTGATTTAGCAGTCTTTAGATGCAATGGATGAAATCCATTTGCCATTTTGTGCTTGTGAAACTCCGTAACATGTATAATCGCATTCCACAAATGCTTAAAACATTTATGTGTAAAATCCCATTTGCATTTAATAAAGATTCAGGTGTAATAGACTGCCCTGGTTATATGATTTTTTAAAGTAATTTCACATGAATTATCTAAGTCATAACCTTATTACATCCTGGAAGGTAAGTCAGTGTTCTTCTAGTTGTGGGGTTTTAGTCAGAGAAAGAATAGCCTAGGGGATCTACAGTATATTCATAGCAGAGGCAAGATTCATATTGGGGACTTCATGATTTGTACTTCAGTCTCTCTAACACTATGCCAAATTCAAGCATACAGGTAGCCCTTGACTTATGACCACAATTGGGACTGGAACTTCCGTTGCTAAGAGAGGCAGTTGTTAAGTGAGTCACATCCAATTTTATGACCTTTTTGCCACGGTCATTAAGTGACTAACTGCAGTCATTAAGCGAATCCGGCTTCCCCATTGACTTGCTTGTCAGAAGCCAGCTGGGAAGGTTGTATATGGCGATCATGTGACCCCAGAATGCTGCAAACTTTGTAAGGGTGAGCTGGTTGCCAAGTGCTTGAATTTTGATCACGTGACTGCAGGGACACTGCAACGGTCATAAGTGTGAGGACTGGTCGTAAGTCACTTTTCCCAGCGCTGTTGTAACTTTAAACGGTTGCTAAACGAATGGTCGTAAGTTGAGGACTATCTGCATTCTAATACATGCTGTTTTCCAAGCTGAGCTTGGCTTGTCTCTAAAACTAAACAGCGCTGACACTTCTATGGGAAATCATCGGAAAACAGTAAGCTGTAGAATGGAAAGTATATATTTCAGGATCTTACTCTCTCTCCCTCTCCTGAAAGAAGGCAATGATAAATCTTTTCTGTATTGTTGCCAAGAAAACTTCATGGGCTTAACTTGATTCAAGAGAAACTTCACCTTACTTGTGTTAGGCTGAGGATAAGATAGGCAAGAAAACAAAATCAATGAATTATGTGACACTAGTAAATACTCTCTATATATTTATTTTTGCTTCTTAAAATAGTTTAATCCTTTTCATGATAAGGATATGGTAGTAACATCTAGATTTATTTATACTCTTTTTTTTAATTAAACTGAAATGGATGATAATTTTTAGGACCTCCAAAAAATGAGTAATGTGCTTGTTCACTAGTGTAGGTCTTGGTTTTATTTAGTGGTATAAAACCTTCTTGGGTTTAAGGATGCAAAGCTAGATTATATTATTGGTCCCCCTTGTGTTTTGGGTTAAATCTTTGCTGTTAATTGGTGTACATGCTTTATATAATACGGATTTGTACATAGATTTCAGAATAAGTCACCATCCAGTAAATTTTCAGAATTCTGAAAATTTCTGTACATTCTGAAAAAAAATATTTATGCATTTGTTTACTGTGCTTATATGATGCTCCAGTCCAGCAAGACTCTGAATGTATTTCCAAAGGGTTGAATTACAAATACAATATAACAACAAATCTAGTGAAAGAAATAAGTAGAAATACTCAGAAAAACTGAGGCTACTGAGAACAGAAACATCCAAATACAAAATGGCCAATTACAGATAATAAGCTTATGATAACACGCAAAGAATTAAAACAGTTTTAATTTCTTTTAAAATATATGGTGGATATAAAAAGTCTATACACCCCTGTTAAAATGCCAGTTTTTTGAGATATTAAAAAATCAGACCAAGATAAATCACTTCAGAATTTTTCCCACCTTTAATATAACATACAACCTGTACAATTCATTTGAAAAACAAACTGAAATCTTTTAGGGGGAAAAATAATAAAAAACTAGAAATTAGTCCAAGACAAATTTACAGTCTCAAATAGCCAATGGATTGAAGATCTGATGTTACTTGGGTCCTCTGCCTATAGACAGAGATTATGCATGGACAATTATGATGAAATATGATGATATGTTATTGAAAGTATTATGTAAGAAAATCATATCTATGTTTATATGATTGAGAAACCACTGTACAAAGAATTTACATTATTGTAATTTTATTGTTTCTCTCTCTCTTGTTACATTTTTCTTCTTATTCTTTTCTCTGTTCTGTTTTATTGAATAAAGAATGGGGGGAAAAAAACTTCTTGATGACCTTTAATAAAGCCAGATTGTACAGGATGCATAATTGAAAGTTACTGAGGTCCTGCCAACATTTTTATCTACATTTAACAAGGAAATCAGACTACAGCTTCTACAGCAAGCAGGTTCTTTACCAGACTGCAAGATTACAGTTATATAAATTTCACTGAAGAGACCCAGTTTGGTGTGGTGATTAAGGTACAAGGCTAGTAATCAGGAGACTGTCAGTTCTAGTCCTGTCTTAGGCATGAAACCAGGTGGATGACTTTGGACGAGAGTCCCTCTTTCTCAGTCCTAGGAAGGAGGTAATGGCTATCCATTTCTGAAAACTGCAGGGACTTGTCTAGGAAACCTGCCGTGTCCAGCTAGTTGCCGGAAGTCAAGACTGACTTGAAGGCACCAAATGCACAGAAGCTTCACTGAAGGAGTGTCAAAAACTTGATTTAAAAAGGCCTGATTCCAGACCTCCAGTAGTACTGGGGCAAAGATCTATACGTCTGATATCACTCAACTGGATAGAGTGGGAGCTTTTCCCGTTCTTGCATATTTAATAGTATATTGTATTTCTTGGCAGGCAAAATAGCTAAAGAGGCAGCTTCATCCTGCATAATCTGAGAAAGAGCTATATTTTAGAAAAATTGATTAGTCACTTCCTCAATTACATTCAGTATTATACAGTTTAGAAGCCTCGTGTGGCGCAGAGTGGTAGGCGGCGGTATTGCAACCGAAACTCTCCCCACAACCTGAGTTCGATCCCAGCAGATGCTGGATTTGGCTGGCCGGTTCAGGTCGACTCAGCCTTCCAACCTTCCATGGTTGGTAAAATGAGTACCCAGCTTGCTGGGGAAGGTGACGACTGGGAAAGGCAATGGCAAACCACCCTGCTCTATAGTCTGCCAAGAAAACATCGCAAAAGCGGCATCCCTCCAAAGGGTCAGACATGACTCGGTGCTTGCACAAGGGACCTTTCACCCTTTTAAAAATTATTATTATTATACAGTTTATTGAACTAAGAAAATTTTATTCTCTGGAAACTTGCACTGAGAAGCAACTTGTGAACCACTCCTTTATTCAAAATTATGCAATCTTACTAATATAGAATAAATGCAAAAAGATACATTTATTGGCTGAATATCTCTTTCAGTTCTGGGAGGTGGACTATATTTTCAGTGATGTGATTTTATTCTGTGTTGGTGTAAATTCAATTTATAGTCAGTTTACAACCTCATTGTATGTATGCTGTTGTGGGGAAAAAATCATTTTGTTAATGAACTTCATTCTATTTAAAATAAGAATGGCAGTGTTTTATATACATATCTGTTCTTTATGTTCCATTATAGTACAACTTGCCTTGTCCACAATAGATGGTGGCACCTAAGTGACCCTCATTGACCTCCCCAGAACTTAAGCTTAGTTCTTGGAGGGGACACCACCAAGAAATTGCAAAGCCAAATCCCATACTGGGTTTTGAAAAAAATACCCAAGAAGAGGTAAGATACTTCTGCAATGTTGGAAACAACAAAAGAACAAACAACCTATATAAACATGCTTTATTTATTAGATTTATGTTTGTGTGTTTATTTATTAGATTTATATTCGAGTAGTCTCAGGGATTTGCCTTTATTTGAAGGAGCATGTACCTTTCTACTACTTACCATCGTTTAGTTTAATTAGCTATAATTAAAACTGTAACCTTACTTATATAAAAACCATGGATAGTTTTGAATAAAATTGATTCACTATATTCCAGATATATTTGTTTTTGTTCAGTAACAGTGAAACACTGTATTATCTTTTATTAAACGTTATTGTTTTAACTGAAATAAGGAAACACTGAAGTGTAGCAGAATCCTTCATCAGGAAGAGAGATGATTAGATGTAGAAAATAATCTTTGTCTTTTAGAACAGCGCTTCTCAACCTTTTTGGCACAAGGGACCGGTTTCGTGGAAGGCAATTTTTCCACGGACTGGGGAATGGGACGGTTTTGGGATGATTCAAGTGCTTCCTCTTTTTCCTGACCTTTTATTGTATTTTCCTCACGCCGTTTGGAGATAGCAGCCAATGGGCTTGCTTTCTCTGACAGGAGGCGGAGCTCAGGTGGTAATGCGAGTGATGGGGAGCGGCTGTAAACACTCAGGCTGTAAATTTGCTCGCTCTCCCACCACTCACCTCCTGCTGTGCAGCCCGGTTCCTAACAGGCCAAAGACCGGTACTGGTCCACGGCCCGGGGGTTGGGGACCCCTGTTTTAGAAAGTAGGTTTTATAATGTAGCCTTTCTTTTTCATGAATGCACTGCTTTAGAAGAGAATACCTTCTTTATGTAAGAACTTCTTTAATAGAGAGCTACATTATAATGAAATCCATAAATTCATTAATGATAAAGAGCAACCCTTTTTAGAATTATGAAAGCTGTATGGTGATGGGTTAAACCGTGCTTTATATTCCTGTAAATGACAAGGTTTTAAACAGTTATTTCAGGGTATGACCCTAACAATTGGGACGGGTGATTCTCCTCTCCTCTCTTCTCAGCTCAGCAATATCTATAATCTGTGAATTTATCTGATTGTTCCCCATCCAACCCCTCCATTCCAGCAGTCCTGTCTATTTGCAAGAATATTCCATCTGTTAATATTCATGCATATATTCTCAGTAAATCTATAAAAATAGCATTCCAGTCTTTAGAAATCATGCAGATATTTTTAGTAGTTACAGATAATTATAGAGGTGGGTGAATGCATTATTCATAATGAATAATGCATTGTGTGAATTTAGTTCTTTTTTGTGTGTGAATTATTCAGAAATCACCAACTTTTGCAGTGGTATTATTCATAATTCCTTAGCTGTTCTAAAAGTACAGTAGCACTAACTGTATTAGGTATTCCATAATTATTCATTCATGATATTATGATAATAACATTTTCTATATCTAAAAAGACCAACATTATTTATATTTATTAATCATTTGACTAAATATGCCTGTGTTATTGAGAGGGTATGTGTGTGTGTTTGCGGGAGCCATCACCCATGGCTCTGTAGCAACTGAGTCCAGTTATTTTGTTTGAATTCAGAATGAAATATTTAGAGCAATCTGTATTATTGACTTTATCTGACACACTAACATTACTTAAACCTATCTTTAATAGCACCTCCTGAACCTGAACCTGAACCTGATCCTAAGTACATTTATCTTCCAAAATATGCCAAATATCTCTCCCACTTTAGAGAACTACTTCCACTTTTTATTTATTGCCCTGCCTGGCCTGTTACCAATTCCAAAAACTGATTCAGTATTCAAATAGCTTCACTGAATTTGATGAAAATTGTTAAAAGATACTTGGGACACCATAATCCAGAACCTAGATTTCCTCACTCAACAATGTTACGAAGTTTTTAAACAATTATAGGCAAAAAAAGAAAGTGCAAATAACAATGTGAGAGTATTCATAATCTATAACGTATCTTGGAAAATCTTGGAAAATTAGAGTAAAACTAAGAAGTTTACTATTCTATGAAAGACTAAATATAAAAGTTATTTAGTGTGTGTAATGTCAATGTTGCTGACTGTATCTATGCATGTAATTAAGTGAAAAGATAATACTACAGTACACTAGAATTTTATTTAAGCTTTGATTGTTAATATATTGTTTTCTACTACAGATTAAGGTTACTATGGTAACTAATCATTTTGGCCGAGTGCAAAGGTTGAATTCAACTGTCCCCTTTTCAGATGTTGATTTTTGCCACTGGGGGGAAAACATGCCCGGACTTGTTTTAGTTTCTGTTTCTTTTTTGTGCAGACATGTAGAGAGTCAAGCTGCTCTCACTGAGAGCCCAAGACTTTTAAATATGTTTTGCTTTCGTTTTGCTTTCTGTAAATAAATTATTTTTATAGAAATGCCTGGTGTGTATGACTTTTCTGATCTCTCCTGGGCCAAAGGCTTTCCCAGCAATCTGCCAACAGGTTATGGGCCCAGTGAACAGCCCAGTAAGCCCAGTAAAACCCAGAGAGAATAGAGAGATCAGCTCCACACCTCATGCACAATTTAAAGGCAGGTAGCAAAGACCTGTGAAGATTTTCTTTGGAGCCACCTGGAGATTTTCCAGCAACTGCCGGTCTACAGGACAAAGAAGCCAGCTGAGGTGACTTGCAAAAGAAGGAAGAAGCCATGGCTACCTCCCAGCCCTCAGCGATGCCTCTGGAGCGCCTATCAGAGACCAACTATTTGAATTGGGCCCTGAAGATGGAGATGTATCTTCGCAGAGAGAATCTTTGGCTGCCAATTGGTGAGCAAACCCCCCAAAATCCCAGTGCCAAATGGCTGAGACAGGATGAGTGGGCTAGAGTTGAGGACAATCAGCTAGTCCACTTGTGAGGTATGCAGTCTGTAAAGCAACTTTGGGACGCTTTGAGAGACTTATATGTAAAAGCAACAGCAGGGAGTAAAGTTACCCTGATGAAAAAGCTGTACAAAGCCTACCTTGCAGAAGGAGATAGCCTTCCTGAGCACCTGCATCATACTCAGCAGCTGTTTGTTGAGTTGCAGGAGAGAGGAATGGAATTTATACCTCTCACAAAATCCTATATCCTCCTGTCCTCACTAAATGAAACGTGGGACACGCTGATTTGTACCCTGGAGGCTATGCCTGAAGCAGACCTCACCCCATCGTATGTTACACAGCGCTTACTCGCTGAATGGGAGAAGAGAGAGGAAATATCCCCCCCATCTCTTCTGGAAAGCTGCAGTACCAGAAAACAAGGGAAAGAAGGGAAAGGAAGCTGAGGCTACAGCACTAGCCAGCCAGTGATGCTTCACTTGTGGTTCAGCTGGACATTTGCAGAAAGACTGTGCCTTGAAACCCAAGAGTAGAAAGACAGAGAAGAAGACACAAGGGCAACACAGAAGAAGGCTCTTCAGACAACCCAAATTGCACAGGTTGCTGAGAAGGGTAATTCTGATGTATGGGTGTTAGATTCTGGGGCCGATTGTCATTTATGTAATTGTAAAAGCTCTTTTGTGTCACTGTCTAAAACTGAAAGACAAAGTGTATCTTTGGCTGATGGGTCTGTGACCAAAATTATGGGACAAGGTGACTTGTATTTACCCTGCTTGGAAGAAACTATAAAAGGTGTGTTGTATGTGCCAAATTTACAATCAAACCTTTTATCTGTGGCACAATTGGCTGCAACAGGGTATATCATAACATTTAAGAAAAATGGTTGTGAGATACGTAAAAATGGGAAATTGTGTGCCACTGGTATATTAAAAGACTCCTTGTACATTGTGCAAAATGCAAGGAAGCCAAGCTGCAAGGCTGCAGTTGGCAACACTCCATATCATGACCAATGTGTACACCTGATGCACAGGAGATTTGGTCATGCTAATTTCAAGTATATAGCACAAATGCCACAGCTGTGTGCTGACCTAAAGATAAAACCCTGTGATAAATACTTAGATTGTGTAGTTTGCAAAGTGCAAAACACATAAAGCTCCTGTGAGTAAGCACAGTGACAGAGTTACAACTAGACCTTTGGAAATTGTACACTCTGACTTTATTGGTCCTTTTGCTCCAAGTCTTGGACAAGCAAGGTATGCAATGACCATCATTGATGATTTCTCAAGATACACATTTATCTACATCTTAAAACATAAAGATGAGGCATTTGAGAAATTTAAAAGTTTTGTGACATGGGCAAATGGAAAATTCCCTAGGCCTGTATCTGCACTCCAGTGTGATAGAGGAGGAGAGTACCTTTCTCACAAATTCAAAAGGTTCCTAGCAGAAAAGGGGATAGAACAAATTCTTTCTAACCCTTTCACCCCTCAGCAAAATGGTGTTGCTGAAATAAAGGGCAGAACCTTGCAAAATGCGATGGAATGCATGCTGAAAGATTCACATTTATCTTTTAAGTATTGGGGAGAGGCCATATCTACTGACTCTTATGTACAAAACAGATTGTATAACTCTGTGATTCAGGACACTCCATTCCATTTGCTTTATGGTGTGAAACCAAAGGTAAACCATCTTAGAGTGTTTGGTAGCACTGCTTGGGTTCATATTCCAAAACAACAGAGAAGGAAAGGAGGCCCCACAACAAAGAAAGCCATCTTTGTTGGCTATGAACAAAGCCAAAGGAGGTACAGGTTCATAATGGGAGAGAAATTAATAATTAGCAAAAGCGCTTCTTTTGCTGAACAAAACTGGGGGAGATTAAATTCTAGCTCTCCAGTTGATCTGACCACCACAAGAGAACAGCAAGGACTTGCTGATGGTGATCTTTTGGCTGATGAGGACATTAAACCAGAAAAGCAAACTGAAGATCTGTCTGATGAGACAGATGCTTCTCAGGAAAGTGATAGGAGTCAAAATTTAAGCCCTGTATTACCTCGCAGATCTCAGAGGAGTAATAAAGGCGTTCCTCCATCACGTTTTCAGGCTGAAACAGTAAAGGCCTTTCACATATTCACAGAACCTGAGTCTTTAGAACAAGTGAATGCTTTACCACCTGAGATTGCACAAAATTGTCATTCTGCCATGCAACAGGAATTAGCATCCTTGAAAGAAAATAAAACATGGAAACTGGTAAATCTACCTCCCAATGAACGCTGTCTGGGTTGTAGGTGGGTTTTCAAACTGAAAAGGAATGCTGATGGCAAAATCCAAAAATATAAAGCAAGGTTAGTTGCAAAAGGGTTCACTCAAAGGAAAGATTTAGACTTTGGTAAGACTTTTGCACCAGTTACTAAAGGTGAATCAATTAGATTACTGTTAAAAGTTGCTGCACTGAAAGGAATGTCAGTTCACCACTATGACATTCAAACTGCATTTCTCTATGGTGATTTAGACAACAAATTATACATGCAGCAACCCCCTGGCTATGAAAAAGGGGGGAATCTAGTCTGTGAACTGCAGAAGTCAATCTATGGGTTAAAACAAGCTGCTATATCTGTGTATATCTACCAGTTAGATATACTTTCCTAAGGAGCCTGCTATCATCCAGGTTTCAAACTCAGTGGATGATGTGAATCCACAGTGTTTCCCCCCCACTCCCCAAAGTAAGTTATGAAAGATTAGTAATCGTATCCTGGATAAGCAAGAACAAGGAAACAAGAAAACTAACAAATTGAATTTGTCTAATTCATACTTTATTGGCCAGTAGGAGACAGTGCAGCAGCTGATGCTCTTTACACTTGAAAATTGAGCTTCCTTTGAAGTTTCCAGGCATGCTGTTTTCAAAATAGCTACCTTCAGGCAAAAAGAACTTGTCTGAGGCATTTGATTTTTCCATTTCCCTTTGTTCTTTTTGGTGAGGGTAACATTGTAGTTCTCATGAGGCTGCATAATAAGATATTGTAGGAGGCTTCATGGAATAATTGAAAAGATCATGTAAAACTAAACCTGTTAATTTGGATTTTAGAAAAGTATATATTATACATATGCACAGGTTGAGGCTATATGTGTATGTAGCATTTAATATGTTTATGTATCTATTTATATGAACCTTTATTTATACATAAAATTATATCCCACTCTTCTAGAAGACATATACTATTTAGGCCAGCTGATGAAACTAAAATTAACATGAGGGAAATTTCATATTAACTGTTGGAGATCCAGATCCAGTGTCATTTGCTCTTCACGTCCTCATGACTTACAGACCACAAGGGGCGGTAAGGTACAGATAGAAAGTGAAGAATTTGGTCTGTTCCTCTCTTTGTTTATCACCCTACCGGTTCTTTGCATATGAGATTGATCATATTCTTCAGCCTTTCTTCCCAAGTACACATGGACAGATCACATGCTTTTTGACTGTCCTCCTAGTGAGGTGTAGTTAGCTAGATGCTAGACTTTGCCTATCTCTATAATGCATTTTCTGTAAATAAATCTCCGTTCTGTTCTAGTTACAAAATCTGCTTCACCTGTCCTTGCTTAGGTTGGATTCTCCTGCTCAAGAATGCTCACATACACAGAGTGCTTTAACCTCAAACACAAACATGATTACCAAATAATAATAGTAAAGAGCAAATAGCTAAAGTTAAGTTCAGTTAATATTTACATTCTCTATGGGACGCTTGCTATCCTATACAAAGCCAAGAATCAATGTATAGGTATCACTTAAAATGGCAAGTGTAATGGCAGATTTCAAAGAATATTCTGGAATATTTTCAAGAAAAGAAACCAGGTGTATGGTTTCTACACTGATCTTACACTAGAGAATATACACTTAGGGAAGTACTAAGTTTAAGTACTATTTAATATAAATGGGATGTTTTGAATTTTTCTGCATATTACAGAACAATTAAAAACATCCCATTTATATTAAATAGTCTCTATTTTTGTGCTAGATAATTAAAGCATGGCAGTTTAGGATTCTACAGTGCTTATAGTTTTTTCTTTATGCAATGCTTTTATTAGGGGATTAATTATATAGGGTTAAAATTAATCTTAGTGTGACAAACCCCAGGTAGGATTTTATGCAAGAATAATGAGCTTAGAGAGGTATTATGACATACTAATCTATCTTTTATAAAGATAAAGCACTACTGAGACACAGATGTAGTTGAAATCTATCTGTCCTTTAAATTAATATTTCTCTTTGGCAAAACAGATTTCATATATCTCTTCTATTTCTTAATATCAAATACTTGTTTTATTTATTTTTATGTTGAATAGCTATATACTGAAATTAAGTCTCAAACATTAAAAAAGAAGTTTAAATCAACCTCAAACAAATAAATAAGTTAGGGTTAAAGTATTTTATTTGGTAATTGACCAGGCTCAATGAATGAAATAAACAGTGTTTAATTACACTGGTGCTTGATATGAAAGATGGGTAAATGAAAACAAATACAGGAGATTTGGCAGTTATAATAGACTAGTAAGTCTGATACTTCTGAGTGAAAGGATATTGGTTATTTTGATAACAGAAGGCTCTTAAGGCTCAACAGTATCCATTTTTATTGTTAAATATTTCCACAATAGTACCAGGAAATTACTGAAATCCATTTCTAGCTATTTTAAACCATATCTTTAAAAGAAATTGAAAAAAAAATTTTTTTTGAAAAGCTATTAGTGCATGACCAGAAGTTGAATATGGGTGCACATTCAAATGCATTACACAGTTAAAAACAAAAGTAGTGCAGATTAATGACATCTACATGAGTATACATTAATGTATCATAAAGGTGTACTTGAAGCATGCATTCATCCTTGACAGCCTACCATCACCCATGGCTCTGTAGCATCCTGTCACCTATTTACCTGAACAGATACGTTGTTCTTTTTTAGCTGATAAGCGGAACTCAGAGAGTGGGAGTTTTAACATTGTCTCCCACAGAGAGTAACCTTCTCATAGAAAAAAGGGAGCCACTGTTGAGCTGCCATGGAAGAGGAGGAAGATAGAGACTTAAACAGAAAAAAAAATTCTAGGAATAAAATAGAGGAGAGGTGGATCTAGAGATCCTTGGATATTGAAGGTTTCTTGTTGTTTCCAGGAGAGCCTGGGTCAAGACTCTTGAAGTGGATTCTTCATGGGGCCTAGAATAAAGCTCATATAAGAAAGGGGACCAGACAGAATAAAATTAGTCTTTCACAGATGGGAAAGCTGAAGAGAGAACAACTTGAGGAGTACTTGCTGGCAGAAGAGAGAGAAAGAATGCCAGCTAGGGCAATTATCCCTTATCTCTTTGGTAGGACATCAGAATAGAACATCAAGTGCCAATAATCTAACAGGGTAGACTTCACTAGAAGAAGTAAGCTTTGCTGTAGCAGTAGTGCAAGAGGTCTCATTTAAAATGCTTGACTAGTCACTTCCATTGCACACAGTGATTTATTACATAGTGACTGCTGTTACCAGTTACTGTATAAGCAGGAAGGAGTCCGGTAGAGAGTGGCTGTCAGGGAACACAGGTTAAGAATGAAACCAAACACTTGTTTGCTTTACTGTGCTTATTTTGGTAATAAAAAAAGAGCAAAAATTCACCTCACAGGGTTTTGTTGTAGAAAAAATAGGAAGAGGAAATGTTATGTGCACTACCTTGATTTGCACAAAATGAAGGCTGGATATAATCTAATATATAATTAGATAAAGATATGAAATATACAACTGTTAAATACATTTTCTTAAAAAAAGTGCAAATCAAACGAAGTATTGATGTAGTAGGTTGTTATATAGTACTCTGCAATGGTTTTTGTCACCATACTTTTATGCGATATATAAAATGCCACTCATTTCACATTCCATTATCATTTGAATACTGCAGTTCACACAATTGTTCCCAGGTTATTCAGTGGACAAATGGAGAAGTAATATAAGTATAGATAAATCCTAGCATATTAACTTTGCGTTGTCTTAGATGTCATGATGTCATGATTGTCTCCTGTGGACATAGAAAAATCAAAGTAGCCTACCTTATATGATCTTTTAAAAACGATTAAAAAGAGTGGCAGAAAACAACTAGAATTGAAGAAATTGACAGGGGAATATTTTAGTGAGATGAAAAGAGGTAACAGTTCTTATTAAACTTACTGTGGTTATTATGTTATTTATACAAAACATTTTATTATCAAGGGTGGTTTACATCTGTCTGCCTGTCTCTCTGTTAATCAGAAAACCAATTCTGAGAGCTTTAAAATAAAATTAAGCATTCCATCAGCAAAGTTATTAACATGATTCTGGTAATAATGTGGACTAAGAACTAATTAAATGCTTAGCACAAAAATAACTCTTCACCATTTGCCTAGAAGCCTCATGAATAAAGCCAACGTAAGTTGTAGCAAGCAATGTCTGTAATATATATGCTAACATGAAAAAGAGCATGTCCTATATCCTGATCAATGCATTTTTAAAGGAAATTGTTTATGACACAAGATCTTGAATTTTGAATGGAACAGACAGACATTGGAAATAACACTGTGCAAAAGAATAATGGTATTAACCCATTGGAAGCTGTCTAGGTCAGTGTTTCTCAACCTAGCAACTTTTAAGATGTGTGAACTGGGGAAATTCAGGCTGGGAAATTCTTGGAGTTGAAGTCCATACAACTTAAAGTTACTGAGGTTGAGAAACACTGGTCGATAATCAAAGGTTTTAAATAGCTGGAAACCTACTAACGACCATTGGCAGCAGAACAAGTGGAATAATTTGCTGAAAGTGATGATTCTCATATACCACCTGGTCTGTCACATTTCATTACAGTTGTAGTTTTCAGTATTAGGGCAGCCTTTTGCAAAACGAAAAGTGAACTTCATAAATGTTTAAATAAATTGTAGAATATGGAAAAACATCTGAAACAAATGAAATCGTATTAGAGAGTTGGAAAGAACTGGCTGTATGTCCTATTGAGAGACATTTATAGCAAAAATCTGAGTTTATTAACATCTGAATGTATTGCATAATCTGATTTGACCAGAGATAACCATTGTAAGTTTATGAACTTGGTTACAATAATGTTGAATGAATTGGAGTAGAACTGATTTTAATCTTCTATTCTTCCAGCAGTGTTTTATATTTTCATCCTGTATCTTTCTCTTTGAAAAGAATTCACTGCCTTTATTAAAGTCTCAATATCTGCATTTATGTTTGTAATGTTAGAAATACAAGATTGAAACTTCTCTTGTGAGAAATATAAAATAAAGCATTAATGGAGAAGTTGAATTGCTGCTTCCAAGAAACAATAAAATGGAAAAACATTCATTATAAGTGCAATAAAAACTTATGAGTCCCCTTTTATTAAAACTTATTACCCCAAGTTTTTGATGGAGCTGGATTACTTAGGGGAGATAATAGTGATGTTCTCTGTATAATAAAATAGTTTCCATCTGATGTGAGGTCAATAGAATCAAAACTGGTGATTTTTATACCATTCCTTAAGGATTTTTGTATGACGTTTAAGCTTACAGCTACTCAACTAGCTTCCTAATGAAACTAGTCTTTTGGCAAGGTGGGGGAACAGTGTTTTTATGTTTCATGATAATTTGATGTTCAATAGTTGTTTCCATAGAAAGATCCTAAATGTTTTGTAGAAACTTACTAAATATTTTTATTAACAAGTTGCTGTAAGCTTTCCAACTTGCAGTATAAATAATCTGTGTTTTTCTAAATAAGTTTAAATGGAGCACTTGAGGACCTAAGAAAACTGGCCAGTTCCCAGCACTAACTCAGTTTGTCAGAATCTTTCTCAGCTCACTGATATTCTGAACCAAATAGCTACTTTGTTTATTTATTTATTTTTGAGTGTTAGGCTATTTCAATTAAAGGGAACAATTAAAACATTATAATTAATTTTAAAACCATTTTAAAAGGTGTTACTGTAACAAAATTAAATAAAACTTCTCTAAAATGTCACATATTTTAAACCACAAAGCTGAAAACACTTGGTGGTGCAGAAATTAATAATAAAATGGAACAAAAGGCACCACAGCTAAAATTTGCTGACTGAACAGGTATTCTGTAAGCTGCCACTGAAAACTGATCCTCTAAAAACAAGGATGATTAGAACTCATAACCCAGTTATTAGAAAGTTTAATTTCCCTGGTGGCAAGATCACTGCTTTCCTTTTAAGTGAACAGTGGGCAGTGGTGTATGTAGCTTTAGCTTATAGGATCAGCTGGAGTATCAATACCAATACCAATAACAAAAAAAAGTAGTGTGAACTGTAGTATTCAAATGATAAAGGACTATGAAAGAAATATATATTTAAATTAAAAGTGTCATTTTTATATATCACATAAAGGTATGGTGATGAAAACCATCACAGAGTATCGAATTACTCAAAGCTTTGATTGTTTTGGCTTCTATGTAATGTCTGTGTGTGTGTAATTTTAAACTGTTGTATACATATTAATGTTTGTTAGACTGCCTTAGACTGTAAATTAATAAATAATAAGCTGAGTGCCAACTGTAACTAAAAGACAATCATGGTGCTTATATTAGGAATGGTATCTTAACAAACAAATACTTAATTTCAAAATACATTAATAAAGTTATTGATATTGCTGACTTTAGATAATCTATCGGATTTTGTTCATATCAAATGGTTTGCTTTAAATATTAGCGAAAATATTTTACTGAATTGCCTTATATTGCAGATATTATTATTCAAGTTTCCCCTAAATTTGCTCTCAGATGGCTTTTCATACCACTTCTGATTCCATGGGAACGGAGTTCTCACGATTTTGGTTCAGAGAACAAAATAATAGAGGAGCCTCAGGCTGGGAGATCTAGCTTTCTGGCAGTAACTGTGATTGTAATTGCAGTCCTTCCTAATTGCTAATGAACTCTGTTTCTCTCTGGGAAGAGCTCATTTACCTGGCAGATAAGAATTTGTGTCAGAGACTGGTCAAGTGTCTGGAAACTTGACATCAGTGTGACAGACTGACCCGTATCTAACAGGTGAAACCATGATGAGCTTTATTTTTCCAGAGTTCTCAATTTTCTCCATACTTTGATGATGCCTTTTGCCTGACCTACATAGATTTTTAGTTCCTTATTTTCTTTGCCTCACAGCCTGAATATTACTGCTGTCTTATTAAAGATTGTAACTATGGCGGATTTCTGCACTTAACAGTGTTACAATTACTAGTCCAGTCCTGTACAACCTCTCACTTCGGAGTCTGTGCAAATGATACAGTGTCATGATTGGAAATAACTAATTTTGTAAGGGAATGATCTATATCACACTTCCATTTTGTTTTGTAAATATACAAACAGTTTTTCAGAGGTTTTATATTTTCTTTGCCACACATTTCTTTGTTTTGTTTTTATTTTTACACTTGGCAAGTGAAAACTGTCAAGAAAAACCAGTGCCAATATCAAATCAAGCCTGTAAAATCTGATGTTTAATCAAATCAAACCTGACATCAATCAAATTAAGTCCAAGAGTAGCACAATTTACTTCAACAAAGGAGAAAAGTTTGAATAAGTTGCCTTGCATATGAAGGAACATCTTGGCCTTGTTGTGAAACCAGAAGGTTGTACTTTAAATGGTGTATCTTCTATTTTGTTGAGGTTATATTATTTTATGTAGTAAATTACTGGTCTTCTGAAAAAATGCCCAAGGTCCTATCCAATGTCTTTGCTTAACATTCAGAAAAAGGTAAATGAAGAGAATTATGTTATTTCTGGATTCAGATCACAATTTTCCCAGGTATGATTTTAGAATTAAGTGTGAAAATATATGTGTACTGCTGTAATATTAAGCTTATATTTTTATTCAAACACTGACTGCACTCCTGTACAAGTTTGTAAAGGTTTGATCAAAACAAACCAAGTATATAGTCAAGTATAGAGGTGTAAATATAGAGTCAAGTACAGAGGCTATCTTTTTCTATTGGCTTCTCATTAACATGTTTGTTTTGTTTGCTATTGTTTAGGAAATATTGTCCTATCTATTCTTTCTATGTTAGAAGTAAATACGACTTTCAGGACTGAATCACCTTCAAAATGCACCCCAGTTTAATTGTTGCCTTCTATGTAGGTTTCTCTTATGTGTGCCATTATCACAATTGCTTGGAATTTAAAAATAATTAAACCTAATGACCAGTTTGAACCTAATGACCAGTTAATATGAATTAGAAAATATTGCTACAGGAGAACAGGGGATGCATATTTGAGGCCAATGCTCAAGTTTTATGTTTCAGTGAAGTCTGTTTTCCTTAGGCCTTTTTAATAGTAAATACTTCTTATGAAAAGGTCCTTCTGTATGGTGACAGCTAGTATTTACCATGGCAGAAGAACTAATAGGTTCTTAGAGTGCAGTGAACCCCAGACATAATTAAATTATATAAGCAAATTATTTGCTTATTGAATATTAGTTAGGATTACTCTTTTTTATCAGCAATTCCAGTTTTTTTTAGGATTCTGGGTAAGGAAATATTTGGTAGTATCATACCCAAAGTTCTCTAGAGAATAGTTCCAAATGAATTCTCAGGGTTCTCATTTTTGATACTGTATGTATGAAAACAGATCGCCTGGCCTGATCCTTTGTTTAATATAGGAGTTAGTTGATCCAGACAAGTAGCTGTCCAATTATTTTTGTCAGCTGCCATTACTGTTTCCATGTTCTTTCACAACCCTGTAACTGAAAAGTATGACTTACTTTCTTGCAATTTATGACAAGCTTTGAGATCAACCTAATGTTTTATGCTGGCTGGAGAATTCTGGAAGCTGAAGTTCACACATCTTAAAGTTGCCAAGGTTATGAAAAACACTGGAATAGAGTATTTGGAGGCAGAGCCATGCTGTCACTGGATTGTAGTTTAGCAAGACAGGATAGAGCTAGTTAAAAGGGCTATACATATCCTTTGAAAATGGTGTTTCACATGTGAAGGAGCATATATAACGTGTCTTAGTTGGAAATATCCAGGCCTGTGTCTGTTCTCATGTGTTT
Organism: Candoia aspera; assembly: GCF_035149785.1. Lineage (NCBI taxonomy): Eukaryota > Metazoa > Chordata > Lepidosauria > Squamata > Candoiidae > Candoia > Candoia aspera. Next base: position 53,877,904 of record NC_086159.1, on the reverse strand, counting down.
CTTCATGTGAATGTTTACTCAACCATTTTGCTTTGCTGGGTGGTTGCACCAGGAAACAAATTGTAAACTAATGTAGTTCCTGCAATATGGATGTTACATGACATGTCGCAGTTAATACAATCGTAGTTGAAATAATATAATCATTGAATGAAGCAGCTAGTACAAATAGTAACAAAATGACTAGATTATTTAACTTCATATTTGGGTTATCTTGCTTGGAGTGCCACATTTATTTATTTAACCAGGATTGAAAACTTTTTGCTGTTTTGGAAATTAGTCCTCTGCTCCAAAATGTTGAATGATAAGAGTGAAATCTGGGGTTTTCTGTGATCTGGGCACAAGGATGATTCTGATCTAGCCATTCTACAAATTGAAGCCCCTTCTAATCCAAGCAAGAAATTGGGTATTGCCTTTTTTTTCCTTTTAAATTTAAATGATCTTTTATTAAAAAAAATAGCATTTAAAAAAAAAACTGAATGGATGAAAGGAAGACATAAGGGTCAGGAAAGTCTAACAAGAACTGCTCTTACACATGTACAGCATGTATAGCATTCACAATCTAAAGAATGCAAGCGCATTGGGTATTTTGCGCCAAGGCAGCTGAGATCTGATAGGAAGCCTAAAAAGAATGTGAAAAAGTATATTATAAGCATGGCTTTAAAGCTGAACCTCTATGCAAGTTTAGTTGAGAAAGTACAATATGCGTAGCAATATAATCCTGTGCTTATTTCCTGTGTTTGCGTGGCACAATAAACCACAATTATCTAAAAGCACGCCTTTCTGTGAATCAGCTTTAGGCCAGTCTTTATGTCCAATGATCTTTTTCTCCACCCTTCTTCTATATAAGCCTATAAACTGGGGTTTTTCAACCAGTGGTCCGTGGAACCCTAGGGTTCTGTGAGAGTTCACTAGGGGTTCCCTGGGAGATCATGATTTATTTAAAAAAATATTTCAAATTTGGGCAACTTCACGTTAAAGAGATAAGTTTCATTCTTTATTTTTAGTTTAAGAACACTGTCAATGCACATATACAGGCCTACACATGAAACAAGTATAATAATTTTGTAACTTCTGGCCTCTATTTGAGCCTGAACGTGCAGGGGTTCCCCGAGACCTGAAAAATAGTTCAAGGGTTCCTTCAGGCTCAAAACGTTGAGAAAGGCTGCTATAAACATTAGTTTAACATGGTGTGCAATTCAAGATTTCTGGTTCCAAATAATCCTGATTTAGTAAATTAAAAAAAAATGATTTGTAATATTTGTTTATCAAAGTGTATCAATAAACTAGAAATTTTGAATCAGACAATAAGCTGAACTAACCTTCCCTTGGTTTTTAGACATCAATAGACTATGCAGTGTAGGTTTGGTTAAATTAAATCAAATCAGAGAATCCCAACTAATTATACCATGCAAACAAAGGAATTGCTGCTAATCTGACAGAGATTTTTTGTATATGTGATGTCAAAGTGCTTAGCCATTTCTAATTCTATGAAGAAGGGAGGTTAAATTAATCAAAATTAATTAATGAGGAGAGGATGACTATCCTGATAAGTCTTGCAATTCATGGTGCTTGCGCCTAGTTGTTGCCCTCATTTTACCTACTCTGAAACAGCATTTACTTGCCTCAAGCTAGCTTATTCATGACATGGTATAACTTGTGATTGCCTCATAAATTCCTTTTGAAGTTTTGACTTATAAAAGTTGTTTAAATTTGTAGAGCTGCTGAAAATATGATTAAGGAGCCATCAACTTCGTCTTGCTACCGCCTCCTTAGGCCATCTATGACAACAAGTTTATGTAATGTCTTCAAGAAGGACTTGATTATTTTTCACACCAGTTCTTGCAGTGCTTCAGATCCCTGCTTTTCTATTAATCAGCATTATCCCCTTTGCTAGAAGGCACAGAATGTAAGAAGTTTAGTGACTCAGACTTGTCTGTCACTTCTTCCAGTAAAATAACTTTCCAATTTTTCACATTTGATTCCCTCACCTTCAGAAATAGAAGCAGAAACCAAAAACTAAGTTATCTACTGCAATATGCTGGTTGACTCAAAATATGAATGAACATTATAGTACCTCTGCTTATAAAAACATTACTTTTGGACTGGTATATAAGGGTCAAAGTAGATCATCCTTCTCCAATTTAAATATTAGGCAGGGATTAGGTAAGGAGAGTCAGAGAGACAAAATTTACTATGGTAATATTCTGCTGTGGTTTGGCTTTTCCTTCTACCTCCTCAGTCATAATAGCCAGGCATCAATGAAATTGGTGTTTCCGATCCATTATCTAATGATCGTATTAGCTTAATGGAATCCCATTAAAAACACAAGCTCTGGAGCCAGGGCCGCAACTAGGGGGGGCAACCGGGGCATGTGCCCTGGTTGCCGCACTGGGGGGGGGCGCCAAAATGAGTGTGTGTGGGGGTGCCAAAATGGGCACAGAATCCATGTTTGTCCCGGGTGACACAGACCCTAGTTGCGGCCCTGTCTGGAGCAAAACTGTACACATACATATAGCACTTCCTTCATAAATTTTCTCAGGTAGATGAAAGCCCTTCTGTAGAGTTAAAAGCACCTGGCCAGATATTAAAGTTCTAGCCAGTAATTAAAGATACTGGCAAAGTATTTTCCTAAGGTTGTCTATCCTGACTCCAGACATATCATTGCATTTGGCATGCAGCTTGTGTCCACAGCAGTGTTTTTAAGGCAGCACATTATGATTTGTATAAATACAGAGCTAACTGTATTTCCCAGAAACCTGGGAAACAACCATCAGAGATTTTAAAACTCTCAGCTGTTCTAAAGGGCCTTTGTTCTTCTAGGGCTCAAAGAGAGTTTTCTCAGTCCCAGTGGGACAATCAACCACATAACATAGTACCAAGGCCCATTTAAGCAGGTGAAAATCAGAATGGATCAGATTATAAACCATCAAATTAATAATAAAAGCTAAGCAGAAACAAATTAGAATTCCTAGTCCACTCCCTAATTCAAGTCATATTTCAACTGTTTGAGGTTGCTTGCAAAAAGGACAGGAAATGGAAGAGTATGAGAATAGTTAATTTACAGACAATAGTCTAAAAATATACATATTTATAAAAATATACATATTTATGAAAATTCATTGCTTCTCTACAAACATTTCTCAAATGTAAATGTGAGAACTGTGCGTCATTGTTACACAGAGTGTATAAGCAATTTGGAAAAAAAATGATATAATGGCCTAGTAGTATGATGAAATGACTTTCAAAAGGCACATTTATTTATTGTTTTACTCTACAGGTTGTTTGCATTAACAGTTATCGTGCCTTTTATTTTCTGGCATCCTGCCTAAAGATGCCATAACTCTTTTGTGTTGTCTATCATTCCTAGAAGTTGGCACATTGCTACAAGAAGAGCAGATGGCTTGGCAGATAGTATTTCATTGTCTGTTACAGCTGTATACTTATACATTATTGAAGAAAAAGACACTTAAGAGATGAAAAGTAGGTAACACATTGAGTTTATCACAGAAGTGCAAAATCAGCAGTAGGTACAAGATAGAGGTCATGGACATATTAAGTAGTATAACAACAGTAACAAGGATCATAGTGTTTCTGGAGAACTGCTTCTGTGCATAGGTTCACTGGCATAGTTAAACAAAAGAAAAACAAAAGTATTGAAATACTAACGAAGTCAAGAGATCATTTTTTAAAAAAAATTATGACCTCTGCCTTATCCAGACATATCATTAGTATTCTTGAAAAGGTAGAATGAAAATTGGACAGTGTTTATATTTGATTATATTAATGAAAAAGTCATGTTAGAGAAGCAGATAAACAGTACTTCTTCTATGCAGTACTAAAGCCTAAAAGGAAGATAATGCTTTCAAGATTCTGATTAAAACAAACAGTATCAAGTTATTTAGACATCAGTGGTACTATCTTTGGTCAAATACTTAATTTAGCATGAAAACAGTGTGAAATCTTATTTCAGAATGTAATATTAAAATGATAATACAATGTTGTTGTTTGTTCTGACACTAACAATTGGCCAGTTTTTGTAATTTCACTTGGCAGTGAGATATTATATTAAAGCCTGACAATAAATGAAAATCATTTACCGTTACAGATATATACATATTGTTACCTCAAAGCTAATAAATCACAGCAATTAATTTCTGTACAAGCAATTGGAAAGAAAGCATCCTTTAATTGTATAGATAATTAATCCAGTACATTTCAGGGTAGTGCAAAAACCACTGAGGGAAGATATCGTATTAGTTAATTTTGGCATTAAGTTATTAGAGTATTATAGACAAACACTCTGATCCTTAAGAACCAACAATCTTTGGTTCACGTGGAAATATGTGGAGAGGTCATCATTTCCTTTCATGAATGCAATGGCTGTGCATGGACACCCATACTAGGATTTGACCTCGTTTAACTTGAATCAGGGAAGTAAAATGCAGTGTTGTTTTTGTTCTGTAAATAGAGACCAGGATAAAAAATGCAATGCAACTATATAATATATATTTTCAATTTATATTTGTTATCTGTCAGGGCAGCCACGCTTCGAATAAAACACGGACTCACTTAGAGGGTCTAAGGATTTCCAGCTTTATTGAAACAGAATGCATGCAGAGAGAAAGACGGGAATGCGGGAGTGGTGGCAGGGTGTCCCGTTTATACCCTGGTGGCGGACCTTGTCCTCCTCCACCCCCTATTGTTCCCCAAGCCAGGTCCGGATGGGTAATGTGTCCGGTGATGGGTGACTTGGGCGATCTCTGACGATCTTCTTTGTCATTCTTGCCTTCGTCCTGTGCAGGTGCGTCCCTCGGGGTAATGGGTGGGAGTTTTCCCGGTGTGCTGATGGTTATCCGGTCCGGTCTGAGGTGCACTTCTATTGTCCTGGTGATTTACTCATGGGCTTGGGTGCTTAAGGGATAATGTGTGTGTTTAAGGGATGATGGTTCTCCCTTCCCCTTTCCTGACGTGCATGTTCCCTGTTGTGATGCACTTATGCCTTGCAACGGGGAACATGACATTATCTTTGTTACTTGGTTCTCTACTGGGGAAGCCACTTTTTATGTTAAGTACTTGAGAAAACATAACTAAAATTGTATGGTCGGTTACAGTTCAGTTGGTTTAATTCTAATAATTATACCATGGAGGTCCTTGATACATTTTTCTTCAGTTCTTTACTACTTACATATCTGTTTAGATCAGTGTTTCTCAACCTTGGCCATTTTAAGATGTGTGGACTTCAACTCCCAGAATTCCCCAGCCAGCTGGTTTTTTAAAAAAAATATACAGTAAAAATTATATGTAATAGTGATTAAAATAAACTAAAACTAAAAAAGGAAAAATAAAATGATCCATGTAACATTAATGTACAATTAGTTCAGCCCTCTAATGTATTATGTTTAGACAGTACAGAAAGCATACTGTTTCTTTGCTTGCAGAAGTCATTAATTAATTAATGATAACTTGGTTGTACTCTGTGTGGGAGGAGTTTGCATGAGAATCTTTGAAGTCATATGAAGTGCACTGAAGCCAGACCACAGAAGGTGGGGGTGATGCACATCCATTTAATTCACTATTTTTATCTCTAGATCTTCTGTTTAACATGTATTCCTGAGGTTGACTTTATTGTTTCAGAAGCTATTCATGAAGAATAAGAAAAATTATATTCTGTAGTCTTAACATACTAAATGTAATTCAGATTTTCTGATCACTTCACTTTTCCAGTAAGGGAGGAAAACTTTCTATATAATGTATTATATAGGTTTTTTTTGCAAGAGTAACCTCTGCATACTGCTGTAATTCACTGCAAGAAGAAACAAAAATAAAAATATCACCATATCAAAATATACTGTATTTCTTTTTATAGAAATTGTAATAAGCAAAAAATAAAATAATTGCTTTATTGTATAAGCCAAGAACTTCAAAGTAGGGGAAAAGATGTAGTAATAAATCAGGAAACTGCTTTATTGGCCAGTTTCCATAAAAATAATTTTACATGAATCCTATCAAATCAATTGTATCCAGCATAGGTCTTTCAGTACAAGCATCATGAGTTCTGTGTCTTGCACCAATTAGCAGCCTAGTTGTTGCATTTAGCACTTTGTTGTAATTTCTGAACACTTCTCAAGAATAGCCTCATGCAGAGAGCATTGCAATAGCCAAGACAGTATGTTTTGAAGACAGATATATAGCCATATGTATGCAAATAAGTTTATTGTCTCAGCTACCACTTGTGAATCCCATGGTCTGTTCTTTTAGGAAGAGTGCAAACCTGTTCAATGCTAACATTCAGTTTCCTGTTAGCCAACAGTAGCTTCACTTTCAGACCGATCTGTTAGAAAGTTATTGAAATTTCGAATGATCAAAGTTTTGATTGCTTCCTTGGAGTTAGAGAACTTCCACTTAGCGCATATCCACATCCAAATTCATATACAGCACTTTGAAATCAGCTAGGCATCATTCTTACTGCTTCAGACTTTTGAATGCTGAAAACAGGCAGGAAACAGCAGAAGCCATTTAGTGTTTCAATCATCCAATTATAAAAGAGTACAAAAATTGTTATTCAGTCTTTGTCTTGCCTCCTAAGCAAGACAATGACCAATCTTTAGAGTTATTCAAAACTCTTAATCAGACTGGATATTAAGCAAAATATGTGTGGGATGAAGGAATAAAAAAATTGTCCTGATATTAAAATGCGCTGAAGTCTCTGCTGTCACAATCTTAAGATAAATGTAGGAAAAGATAGCACACTTTATTGGACTGAAATTTTACTTTGTAATGAACTCTTAATGTACTTTTTTCTGAGTAATCTATATTTTATGGACATCGTTCTATCTGTTTAAAATATTTTTGTTCATGTTCCTTATCTAATCATTAAATGCATGGAACCAAAACAATTCTTGGGGGAAAATCTTTGTGTGACTCTAAGGTAAAGTTCATATGTATTGATAACATCTGTGGAGAGTCTTATTAATGATCACAGCATGGTAGATACAAATTATAACATTTGTGAATATATATGTTGGTCTGTTTTTTCCTCCCCCTTGGTATTTTGAATACGATTATTTAAAAATAAAAGCCGATTTAAATCACAGGAAATTCCACAAAAAATGAAATTGAAGATGATGCAGCAAAGACTCATTCTTTGCAACACATATTCACGAACATGTTAAGAATTTGAGACCCTATTTCTGTCTATCATGTGGAATAGGTTTAAAATTTAATACTTGAATAAAATGTTCATATTTCTCCATAGAAATATATTCTTAAATCTTATTTATGACATCATCATAATACGTAAATTTTGTTTTTATGAAAAGTAGAGTTCAAGGGATTCAAAGTATTGAAGGTTCTTCCTTGTTATTTTATTCCTAGTGGTGATTAAGAATAAGATACCCTTTGGCAGCGTCTCCATTCAAGAAGCAGATTTTCAGTATGCTATGCATCATGCAATTAAGGTATTGACTTGATGACACAGATCATATAATTTGATATATGTTACATTTATAATTGTTTTTACCACACAATATGACTTTAAGCAGTTATGAAGAGTGGGATCTTAATTGTAAAATTACAACAGAATATTAAAAATGGTAGTGAAGGCTAATAAGCAGGTGAAGAAAATGTAACCCTTGCAACTGAATGTATCCAGAAATGCCTCTTTATGTGAAAAATGCCACCAACAATGTGAATAGGGCCCTCAAACCTGTCTTTTTGACAGTGGACTGCATTGGTTTTGCCGTGTTGCTTCTTATATGAAGATTAAGTTATTTTTATTTGATTTCAAGACACCAAAAATGTACACAGGAGAAAACTCAGAAAATCTGTTAAGTATTCATTGAAAATTGTGTATTGTGAAATATTGTTTGTAAGGAGTTCTTATGTTCCCTTAAAAAAGAAAAGAAAAAAAAACTATTTTAGCTGCCCATATTTCCTATTTTGTGTTTGAAAGATGACCTAAAAAACTACAGAGTAGATCAATACATTGGTCATGGAGAGAAACCAAAAGGAAAATTACCTTGTTAGCGGAGTAGTCTTCCCTAATGTATTAGGGAATGTAATGTAATGTAACTGTATTATCCTCCAGATATGTGAGATTACAATCTGAGAATCTCCAGCCATCATGATCAGAGTCCATGCTGTTGGAAATAATGAGACATGTGGGGGTGTCAGGTTGAGGAAAATATATATTATTTAGTGAAATTCTCGGTGGAAATCATTTGTACCTCTCTTTGACTGCTAAATAAATTAAATGTCCACTGATCATTTACAACATTTTTTTTTCAGTGTAGGTAGTGGAAATGTTCTAAGGGACTGAACCCTAACCAAATTAGCTTGGGACGTAATTAGATCTTTGCATTATAAATCAAGGGGCTGGATATGTTGTATGTGCTGTTCAAAGCTGGTTCTTAGGACTGGTTCTGCTTTTCTTCGTTCAGAAAGAATGAAAGTTGAATTGTATTTATCCATTTCTCATTTATAATGATCTCATTAATATTTACAGTAAGTAAACAGATTTTTATGAATATCTAATAAAGTTTAACCTTAGATTAATAACTCAGGCAAATCATTTATTTATTGGATATGTAATATTGGATATTGGATATAAAAACTACAGAGTAGATCAATACATTGGTCATGAAGAGAAACCAAAAGGAAAATTATCTTGTTAGCAGAGTAGTCTTCCCTAATGCATTAGGGAATGTAATGTAATGTAACAGTATTATCCTGTTCAGAGATACTTATTTATTGTTTAGAACGTATATAGTCAGCATTGATAGCTCTTTAACAGATAGCATGTATAATGTATAATGTATCCATTTAACTTATTGCATTATTGTTTTAATCATAATAAAAATTGTATTTTTATTGATTTTAAAATATCAAACCATGAATTCAGTACAAGCTATTAAGGTCTGACTTCTTAAAAGTATTTGCATTTATGACAATGTAATACAAACCACATTGAAGAAATGTTGCTTTAAGTGTTAAATACTTTTTTTTATGTCTGCCTTCTTATGGATGCCACTTTAACATATTTTTAAGTGAGGGAAGTTCCATGTATCAGTAGGGGTGCAGCACTGTTGCTGAGACACAAGTTCCTCTTATATGAAGAACCCCTTTCAAATGGGCATTGCCTGAAGGCTCTACAAAATACATTGTATTTTCATGCAGTGCTTATTGATTCAAAGCCAACTATCTTAATATGTCAGATTGTGGAAATAATGCCCAAGACACATTAAGAAAAATATTCATTTACACAGGTCTTACTTGGTTTTTGTCTACAGTCTATTTAACACCATGAACCAGCCACAGCATTATTGTAATACAAATTCTGATTGTATTGTACAAATCAAACAAGAAAAGTTCCAATATTTCCCTGGAATGTTTGTAACACTTTTATTCTCATAGAGTCTTTTCTTTCTTCCTAATCAAGTGTTTGTAATAGACTTCAGCATTTCCTGAATAAGAACTGGCAGGCTATGGTTCTTTAGTGTTCATCCCATGCATTTACAGGGATGTACAGACATATAAACCCTAACGAATGCTAATCATATTTTAACAAAGATTAGTTTTACATTCTCTCACATAGGGACTGTGGTGTTTAGGGTATTACTGGAAGTTTCATGGAAATAAACATAAGCTCCTATATATACATCCTTGGCCAAGGCCATTAAACTGGTGTAATATAAGAAAAAAATGCACTTGCATTCAGATACATACGAAATTTTTGATCCAGATGAGCATTTCCATTAGAGCAATGGAAAGGAAGCCAATTTCTCCTGATTTTGCCAGTCTTACTTCAGCTTTCTAAATCTCCAAAAATATGTTCTGGTAATTTGGTTGAATTCTATTAATATACTGTAAGTAGCTATGGAAGAGAGAAAACAGACATACAAACAGAAATTATACATCACCCACCCCACACAGGAGTGTCCTGAACTAGTTTGTGTCAAGAAAGTCCTTCTGCTAATGGGAGAAACTTCTGGATGAGTACTCTGAGAACTTTATCCCCAAAAATATGATATTTTTTTTTAAAAGATAATGAACTGCTACTTTCTATCACAGTTTGCCACTGCCTTTTCCCTTTGGTCTTTTAGGATTCTTAAACTATTGTTCTTAGTCATGTGATAAATGGCTGTTTTAATTGGCAACCTATACATTTTTTTTTACTTTATCAACTTTCAGTCTGAGTTTTAAATTCAGTTCTTGCATTTTGAGCATAGGTGTAAGTAAGGGGGAGATGGGCAGTGGCTAAATTTAATAAATAATAAGCAAACAAACAAACTCTTTGAATACTTCTGTTAATCATAAGATTCCATGCCCATCCACAGTAATCTGTCTCTAACATCCATCCATGAAGTAAGTTGTTACCTCTGGGATCTTTCTTTAAAATCAACCATACTGAATTCAGATTAAGTTGGCGGAACAATCAAGAAAAAGAAAAGGAAAGAAATACATTCTTTTTCATTCCAGCAATATTTGATGAGTTTGTGCTCACCAACGTTGTGATAGTAGTGTTTTTCACTAGGCATGGTATTTTACTGAGGCTGATAATGTCCATTTCAAAACTGAAAGGCTGATGAGCAAAAAAAAAAAATCTGAGTGACATCTTATTATTAGTTGGTGCATGTTTTCTTCCAAGGCCAGTAATTTTTCTATGTGCCTGTATGGCAAATTGTATTTGGAATAGAAACTCTCTGAAAAGAGCTTGAAAACCCACCATTATCTGTCCATTCTGCTGCATGGTTTGTAGCTGGAGGCTGCTTAGTCATGTGAAAGCAAACACATTTTACATTTAAAAGCACTTTAGCCCTTGCTTGGATAAAGTTTCTGTTGCGATTGGCAAAGTCAGAACAACCTCAAGGCTATGCTAATAGATGGGCATTTCTTTCTCTTTTTTAGTGGTTTATGTCAACAGTAAGTCAGTCAATAGAGTTTTCTAAATTAGTGTGTTCTTGTGTGTTTGCATTTTATCCTAATTGGAATTAGGGTAATAGACTCTCCTTCATTACCTTATTTTTTTAAAAAATAATGCTTTTTTTGATAACACTTGTTTAGATATTAGTCTACTATGCAATACATTTTATAAATAGTTACTATTTTCACTTCAACAGTTAGGGAGAATAACAACTCTGCAAAGTTTTTTTTTTCCTACACTAGTCTGTGGTCATGGTATTTTAAAAAACGATTACGCTACTGTACAGTGTGATTAAATACGTTACCAATATGCTATTGTTCTTTTCCTTTTGAGAATTAAAAGAAGTACTGGGTATAGACTGTATGTATAATGTATAATATTCACTGTTGCGTTCCTGTTATATTTCTACAAAAGGACCCTACTTACAACTTACTGATTAGAAGAATGTTGTTACTTGTCATTAGCAAGTTATTGTGTCATCTGAATTTTATTTATTAAATTTCAGGAGCACTACAATGCAATATGTTTTATTGTCTATTGTGCCACTGAGTCGCTATGCACAAACAATGCTCATTAGCAGAAAGAAGTTCTAGGTCCCCCCCCCCCCCCGCCATTCAGAACCTTCTAGTGACACCTGTAGGGACTTTAACAATCACAAAGGGAAAGATAAATTGATGAAGGAACAGTATGGGCTAAAATTAAGTTGCTAAACTTCACAGCTAGATTAAATATTAAACACTTTACAGGCTTCACACCTGCACTGAAGAGTAAATCACTGATCTCCAGACACTTAACCCTTAGTTCATACTACTCTGCATGGCTTGGCAAAAGGCCCTGAACATGACTGAATTAGATTCAGATATTTCTTGCAGATAGCAATGAAGTCTCAGCCAGAACAAGTGTAGAGAATCAGGGAGATGACCTTGAAGATATAGGCAATATCAGTTATATAAGTAAAGAGGGTTGAATTATTCCTTAAGTCCTGGGAAGCAAGATTGTATTCAGAAGACCCTCAAGTAGGCTTCTCCCTAATTTATTGGGATCTAAAAGCGACGTGAGGTGCAGCGCAATCTGGCTTGTAAGATTCACTTTTTACTGTATAGCCTATTTAATAAAGTATAGTCAGTTCTTCCAGTTGAGTCCATTTCCTGATCTGGTCTACACTGAAGGGTTGACAACAGTTGATTGCATTAAAATAGAGAGATTAAACTCTAGGTTTCTTCCAGATTTATAGATACTTGTCGAGGGCCTTGGTTAGCTGTGGTATGTTTACATATCAGTTTTCTCCAACTGGGGAACCATTGCTCTTACGATGGGCATCTTATCTTGACACGGGTATTTCAGGAGCTCCTCTATAGAAATTGATTATCATTACTAGCAACTGTCCTGTGTTCAGCAGTAGTTTTGTTATTGCTGCCTTTTAAAAAGACATTAGACAAATTAATAGAAAACAAAAGCAGCACTAGATATATATGTCACACTAAGCCATGACTTTTTTAATTCTGGTTTATTGATTTAAAAAATTAAATTGTGATTATACTTACAGCTTATATTAAGCCATAAATGACTTGTAGCCTACAACATGTTAATGCAACATGTTAAGCCATAATGTAATTTGTTTGATTTTCTATTAGCATGCTGTGTGAAATGGCTATTAATTATTATGGTATTAATTATTTGTGTTTATTTACATATATTTTAAAAAAGCTCAATTTCAGGCAGCTCTGTAAGTTCCAGTATCAGGGTAGCAATGGGAACAGTAAAAAGGGGCTATTGCCTTTTTGCCTTTTGTGTGCTTCCATAGGCATTTCATTAGCCAAAAATAGGATAATCCTGTGGTCTGATTGAGACAGTGCTCTTCTAAACTCCTTTTATTTTCTGAGGCTATATGATCAGAATTAGTGTGTCTGTTCTAAAATCAGAACAAATGTCTTGAATGTTCAGTTCTGTAGATGTAAGTATAAGAATCTTTCCTGCATGGATAGGTAGATGGATAGGTAGATGGAAAGGTAGATACAAGAATTATACAATCCACAGTTTTTAATTATATTTTCCCAATGGACCACAGCAAGGGGGAAATCGATTCTTGCCACCTGACTATGATGTCATCATTCTCCATAAGTGTTCTGGAGAAGCAACAATGATATTCTGTGTGTCATGATGTCATTTATTTATCAGACTCACCCTAATGACTTTTGATGGCTTCCATAACATATAACAAAAAAAATTAAATGTTCATTACAACATAAAATCCTGGAAATACAAGCAACAACAAATGAGAAAACAAACAAATAAATCAATAAATCAATACAAGAAATAAAAGAAATAAAAGATGGTATAGTTCTTAAATAAGGTGATTGCCCTCTGCAATAAGTCCATTTTCAATATCTTCTAGAAGATCAAAAGGAGGGGACTATGCTGATCATCTGTTCCTGTTCCAAAGTATCAGTGCTGCCATGGAAAAAGATGAGTCTTCTGGCTTCAGCTTCCCTTACCTCTCAGAAGTGTGGAACCAAAAGGATCTAGGTAGCTGGGGCACATCTGTTTGGAGCAGATAGTCCTGCAGGTACCCAGGTGTCAAGCCATGAAGGGCATTATAAGTCAACACCAGAAACCAGTTGGCAATCAGTGCAGGTCCCACACAATTATTGTTATATGCTACCAGCATCATGACCCAGTGAGTATATGCACTTATGCATTCTGGACTAGTAATTTCTGAAGAGACTTTAAGGGCAGTCCTATGTAAAGTGTTTTGCAGTAGTCCAACTGGGTGGTAGAGAGCCAGTTTGGTGTAGTGGTTAAGTCATCTGGCTATAAACCAGGAGACCATGAATTTTAGTCCTGCCTTAGGCACAAAGCCAGCTGGGTGACCTTGGGCCAGTCATTGCCCCACAGCCATAGGAAGGAGGCAATGGCAAACCGCTTCTGAAAAACCTTTCTAAGAAAACTGCAGGGACTAGTCCAGGCAGTCTCTGAGAATCAGACACGATTGAGTGAAAAAACAAAACAAAACTGGGTGGTAATGAGAATGTGAGTTAATGTAGCTAGGTCCTCCCACACCAGGTAAGGTTGCAATTTATGCACAAGCTGAAACTGGGCAAAATCCCCTCTAGCCACAGTCTCCACCTATTTTAAAGGACCTGCAGATCCATCCCAAGATCATGAACATGCTTCTTCATGGGTGGTGCTTACCATCCAAAGATAATACTGATGTTGACAGTGACAGTGTACAAACAGCAGCTCTTCCATACTTGGGCTCAGCTTCAGTCTGTTCTGCCCCAGTCTGAAAGAAAACACAGAGATGACTTTGGAGAAAATATGCAATCAAGTTATAAAAACAAGATTGAAACCCTGGAGTAAAATAAAACCTTAGAAAGAAACTTAAACTGGATCCACCTTAACTGTCTTAAAGGGAAAACATTGTGAGGATTTCAAGCTGGAAATCAGCTCTTTGAGGTAGGCCAAATCAGGAAATAGACTTCTTAAGATTGACTGGAACTTTACTGATAAAGGTTATAGTAACAGAATCCTAATCTTGTATCACTGGAATTGATGGTGCAGAGCTTTTGCGATAGATACTTGAAATTTTACAGTACTCTAGCAATGTTTTAAAGATCATGAAACCAATGTACCACAATTTCATATACACAACAGGACAGCAATATTAGGCCTCTGCCAATAGTATTTCAGTGCTGGACAAGAACATTATGTGCCAAATTTTAACAAAAATGTATTTGGAGGAGTTGTAAGATACTTTGGAAGGAGCTGAATAACTCTAAAACAAAATATTTAAGGCATCCCTTTATTTTATTTATGAACCCATTTCCAGTATGGTATGTATGGTGAAACCATTTCAAGCATAATAAAGGTCAATGAGAGCTTTTGACATATTGATTGATCTGATTATATCTAAATTCATCTAGTAATATGAGTAGGACTGTCTGTGTGCACATGCGCACGCACACACACAGGACACCTATTATTCTAAAAAGTTAATATTTTGTGTATCAAAAGAAGAGGCATACTACTCAAGAAAGTTGCCATCTGTTGCCTAATAAAAATAGGTCAATTAGGGATATGAATTTAATTTGAGGTGTAATTTTATGAACAATTTTTATTACGTTATTAAAATATAATTGCATCCTAGCCTTGGATAAGCATTGTTTCCAGATGATCAAGTGCAACCTGCTGTTTTATGTATCTCAAGTTTGATTCTTTACTAAAGTTCATGCCAAATCTTATTGATTTGATGAACTGTTGCTTTTTATTGCATGAGCTAGTCACCTTGCCTCAAGGAGGATAGCTAATTCTGTTGTACATGCTGTTGAAAAGACAAATAGTACAATGCCTAAGTAGCTAGTAGAACTAGGTAACAATATAACTAGGCATTTGAGAAATAATCTGAGTTGTCAATAGGGTTAGAGGGTCACACACTCTCTGTGTGTTTGTGGTAAAAGAGGTATAAAAGTGAATTACTTTAAGGATTTTAATTCTGCTTTCAGAATGGCTTACAAACATCAGTAATAGAGGTTATTTTTAATGGTTTTATAATCTAGGAAATCCAGCAGAACTATGGGGAAAAGATTTTGAAGAAAGAAGAAGATAGGGAATCTCATTGACTAGAACCAGATTACAAAATCGTTATAATATTCATATTGAATAGAAAGAAAGTTTGAGAAGATTACTCAAAAACTTGTTGGTCTCTCATTATCCTTGATGGAGTGACTCAGAAACCTTTCATCATCTCTGTTAACTCTAGTGAAATAAACTAGAGAGGAAAGGAAAGATTTGGGGAGGAGAAAGCTGAGCTGATGCAAATCCTGCTTTCTTTTATTCCCTCTTACACAGCCTCTTGTAGTGGCTCGATATCCTTCCATGTGGTCATGTAATCCTTAGGTGTTATCAAAAGTGAGTGCCTATAGATAATATCATGTAAATTAGATTATATGATTACATTATATTTTAATGTAATTACATTAAATGTTTGATTTACGTAGTTGCCATTTTCTTCTAAACATTACCTTACTCATTTGATACATGACTTCTGGACTTCTGTTACTGACTACAGCAACATTTTTTTCTGGAGAAAAATTAATACAACATTGTGATTGGGCTATGGGCCTGACCTTTGATATACCCTATATGTATCAATGAATTCCAGTATCAAATTCCAGTACAGAAAAGTTATTTGTGGTGGAAAGGGGCAAAAGATAGGAAACTTTTTTAGGAAAACAGTTTTATAAACTTGGTGATAAATACCATCCCAAAGTCCCTAAAAATCAAATACTGTAGTGGAAAAAACTGGGAAATGGAATATAGGAACATCATTGTTGTGGAAACACCAATGTTCACTTTGACTAGACATACTAGATTTCTAAAACACTCTCTATTTGAATAATACTGTATGAAAAAACTTGGAATAATGGTACCCATTTTTGCTCTTAAACTTTTGTTTGGTTTTTAGATGACAAAATGTTAAAATATTGTGTACTAATATTGAGGGATAGATGTGGGATAATAGTTCCAGCTCACTGCAGCTTAGTTTTTGTTTTATCTTGTCTGGTATTTAATGTAGCAACTATAATATAGCAAAGAATCCTAATATAAAACACAATTAAATGTAAATATATTCAAATACTGCAGTAAAGGCAAGAATTTGCCTCAGTCATTGTAAATTAAACCAGTCAACAGGTTTAATCTGTTGCCACAAAAATCAGAATGTCTACATTAGTCATAACCGTGGGAAAATTTTCTGCCATCTGAGGTGTTAGCATCTAAGGAGTGTTTGAAGAAGAACCTCCCTTAATGATCTTAAAGAACAGGGTAAGTATTGGCATTTCTTCAGATATATTGGAAGCGAGGACCTATAGCTTTAGAGAAGTGGCTGGACATATGGGAGATTTTCTACACTGATAACTGGAAAGCCTTATGTGTTTCAACCTTGGAATATAGGTTGTTACTGATATCTGTGTGCCTGTGGAAACTTTCCATGTAAGATTGTGAGAGCTTTGTGCATTTGGAGAACAGAATTTTGTTTCTTGAAAAGTATTTCTCAATAGAGTTGAGTTTACTTATTTGGGGTCTGTCATCGCAGGAACTTCCAGGCTGATTGCTACAGAAGAAACCAAATTATGGGAAAATATATATCCACTTTGCTCCTTTACATAATTTTACAGCTAAAACAAATCATACAAATAATTAAAACAAAACCTTGAATTCAGAGATTGCAGGGATTAGGAGTATTAATATTTTTTTTTCTTTTCAGAAGAGCATGTTAAAAGTTAGAGCTGGTTCTGCTTTGAAACTGTTAGTAAAACTGCTCCCCTTCCCTTCTGTAAGGGTTTGATATCCACTGACCTATCCTCAACTTTTAAAGGTAGCTTCTATTCATGCCTCCTGTTTATAGCTGATCCAAGACTCTTTGCTTAGTGACATTTTTAATGGGGCCACAGGGAATTTGAACTTCTGTTTAAACAAGTTTGAAATGCTGAAGAGGACGAATAAGAGTTCAGGTAGAAGAGAAATGAAAAGAAATTCGTACAATACTGGATCAGCAACTACTTTTTTCTTTCTCCACAATAGCAATATTTTTAAAGTGCTTTTGAAGCCACCCTTGCAAAGTGATAATATTCTGGGTTTTCTTCTAAATCTTTCCTCTGTATTCTGGATTTTCCTCTATATATCCTGTTTCCTCTGTAGCATAAACCTTCTGACAAATACAGGTTTCTTCTTTTCAACACTACATCATGAAAATACTGTCAAGGTGAGCTGAGATAGTGAGGGGGTGGAAAAAGTCATTTGATAAAAAATAAATAGGAATCTTACCAATTGTAGATAGTTTCAGTGGAACTTGTCTTTTTAAGCAAAATATGCTTTAAAAGTGTTTCAGATAATATACTTGTTGAGAAAATTGTTTCTTCTAATGCTGAAGGGAAAATATTTTCATTTGTGTTGTGTCTCTTAACATTCTTGTTTCCCGCAGCAATATATTATGGCCCAATTTTGTGAGTCTTTACATTGCCTGAAGTTGTTGGGTTTTCAAGAACTTTACCATGTTCGGAGGTTGGCAGCTTAGAAACATTGTAATTCAAGTGTTCCTTGCATTCATTTCTGTTGTGTAAAGATATGACAGGGGATTTGATCTGTAGTTGCTTCTGTACACACGTACACCTGGGTGTTGTGTAGTCCACTGTTCCAGACATCCATCCGCTCAGTGCAACGTTGTGTAAGCAGAAGCCCATTTTGCTGAAGGAATTAATTGTTGTAATGCTTCACACAGTGACATTGATTTCAGTGTGTTGCAAGACTGGTGCTTCTCATGTTTCAGCCTCCATGGAAAAAATAAGTGGTTTTCCCATGTTGTGAATATAAGCAGTTTATTGATTATTAAGGAATCATCTTTAAATACTATTACATTATTATAAACTGGCAAGTTGTTTTAACTGTGGATTAGCTTTTGCTAAAACTGGCATTTTTATTATTTAGAAATATGTCTCAGGTGACTCTTAGCCAGCTTTTTAATTTGCTTAGTTTCTAATGTGAATGGCTGTTCTCCCTTTCCTACATAGTTCAAACTGTCCAGATTGAAATGTTGTGTTATACGAACAATACAAAAGCAAAAGATTGTTTCCCATGTTGGCTGACCTGATTTCCAGCTGAGAAACACAGAGTTCATTAAAGTATAACTTATCTAATGTCACAAAGACAATATATTGGCATATATGATTGCTTTTTAGATAGTTAGAATTATTATTTTGATGTACAACCGTATGCATAGTTCTCTGCCATGTTAATAAAAGATAATACTTAAAATAAACAATCTTCCCCAAGTTGATGTAGGACTTCAGGTCCAGACACAACATGTTGCCATCGGGGCTATTACAGGGTAGATGTCATGAGTACTGATGGCGAGCAGGAGGGGGCCTCTATCCGGGGGGAAAACGCATGTGTAGTACTGAGGAATTAAGCAGCCATTCAAAGAGACACAGATCAGACCCGCCTTAACTTTTGGGGTTTATCTGTCTGGGTTTTTCCCACGCTTCTTCAGTTTGCTAGGATTCTGTTTTATGTAGCAGTAATAAACACTAGAGACCTACTCCTCATCTCAGCGTGATTTCTGACTGTTAGGACATCAATCCTAACAAACTGCTTGTAATATGTTGATCTGGAGATCTACTTGTTGTTGGTGTTGTTGCAGGGCTGCTGCCAATTGTTGGATGGCTTGCCGAATTTCCTGGTTTTCCGAAGACATTTTCCAAATTTCTCTTCTTTATTTTTCTTTGTTCCTCCCTCTTTCGATGGGAGTAGGAGTTTGTTAGGCGAACATGACATCTGAAGACTTTTATATTCCATGAAACAACTAAGTTGATGTAAGTAATAAAAACTGTGTATAAAAGAAACACACTATTGCAGAAGAAAAAAAAAATTCCAATACTATTTTTTTTAAAGAACTAAAAAGAAAAACATGAAAAACCACAGATAGAAAAAGGAAAAAAAAACACTGAAAGCATTGAGTGAGAAAACTAAAACTAACCATAGTAAAACTATAAAGAAAACAAAAGGAAAATACAAAGGAAAACCTAAAATAAGCAACTAATACTACAGGGACTTCCAGAAAGGTTGTATTGAAAATATAGTTTATAAACCTCTCTCTCCAAACCAAGGTAGCTCATTTCCCTAAAAAAATAATAATAATAAAAATATTATATGTAGAAATAACTGCTGTTTCTTTGCTTCAAATAATCCCACATCAATAAACTTTTATGCCGTCTGTGGATCACAGAACTTCATACCAGAATCCAGGGGTAAACAAAAAGTTACTGTGTGGGGAGGAACCAACCCCTTATGGGGTTTTTTTACCCCCAAATAAATGTAATTTTATAGCTTGTGCTTGTGAATTGTTTGTGAAGGCAGATATGGAAACAACATTATCCTTTGCATTCCATTCCAAAGATTCTGCTTGCCAGAATAAATGCAGGATAGGATCCTGGTGCTCTAAACCTTAAAAATCTTATTGCAAGAGGACTGGGGTTCTTTATGGAATAGAAATGGAACCCCACAAGATTGGAAAGAATTAGAAGCAAGGAATTTGAAAGAGTTGGGTCTAATGATTGGATTTTTTTTCCCAGTGAGTGGTGACAGTAGATGCATTGAATGCAAGGCTCTTCCTTCTCTGTCCCCAGCATGCTGTCAGAAGGTGATAAGGAAATGGCAGCAATCCAGTACAATATACCATCATCTAAGGCCGGACCTCTCTCCCACTGACTAGAACTTGAGGACATAGTTCTATCCTATCCTGCTGAAGATTAAACCACCAAGCCTTGGCAGGAGATTTAACAGCCATTGACTAGCCTCACCAAGAGGTGGCAGTTGATATTAAATTCATGGTGTCCTATTTTTGTTATAACTGACTATTCACGTCATAGGAAATACTGCTTTCACCTTCATCAGGATTCTAGGATTCTGGGATTGTTTGTTTATTAGGATTGTCTATAACTTGGTACACCAGCAATG
Source organism: Candoia aspera (assembly GCF_035149785.1). NCBI lineage: Eukaryota > Metazoa > Chordata > Lepidosauria > Squamata > Candoiidae > Candoia > Candoia aspera. The sequence goes on along the minus strand of NC_086159.1, from coordinate 53,857,470 downwards.
GCAAAAGTCTGACAGCACTTTGCATTACAAAAGAACTATCCAGCTCTGACTTGTTGGCTTATTATAAAGATAAATGAATGAAATGAAATGGGTGGATGGGGAAAGAAGAGAGAAAGAGAAGGAAAAAAAATGTTTTATTGGGATGGTGGTAAAAAGTAGACAGTCTAGCTGTCACTCTTCTGCACCTTTAAAAATGCATTAAAACAATGTATTCAAAAGACACCCCTTTCTTAGAGCTGCATCTCTGTACATGGAGATCCTTAATGTATATTTCCATTTAATTTAATGACGGTGACAGCTTTTTAAAAATGTTGGCACTTGCTTTTAGAATTTAATTTTCTGTGTAGGTGGAAATGCTGTACACGAAGCAGTGGCTTTTTGTGAAGTGAAAATTGTTGGCTCATGCTGCTTATATGATAATGTGATAATAAATCTATGGTCATTTAATTCATATCACTATAACTCACCTACTTGAAAGATACAGTATGAGAAATGTATGTCCATGTGTGAATGTGTTGCTTATTTGTGATACAGTATTTCTCCAGATGACTGAGAAATGAACTCTTACTATATTTGCTCTCTCAAATATATTTTTTCCTTTATATAACATTTCTGTGCAAGGACTGGCCCAATGTTATACTGGAATAAAAAACTTGGTCTCCTCATTCGAACCTAAGTGTTTACAAAGGGCTACATTGAAATGTACTGATTAGGTGCTTAAAAAGAAATAGAAAAGTGAATTGGAGAGGCAAAGATGAACTTTTCTGGACCTCTTCTCATTTTAGCAGTATTTTAACTGGCATGTATAAGGAGACTTCTCTATATAGGATACTAAATTCAGAAAGGATCCAGAGCCAGTATAATTATTCCCTTCTACTTTCAGCATTTTTTTTCTTTTTTAAAATGACCCACTGCTCCTGTTTCTCCAAGCTAATGGCAATTGTCTCAATGACACTTATTTTAAAAACTGCTTGCATACTTGGTATCCCAAATCACAAAGTCAATGAAATCTTAATTATACAACTCTGCATCAAAAACCAAAAATAATTTTATAGCCATTTGAACCATTAAAATGCAATTGTAATTAGCTCTACCTCATGTTTAAAAAGTGCAATTTTTGCTTTGTTTTGTTTTGAATAAACTTGAAATGATGCTGTTTTCACCGTCCTATGCACAGGATTCTTTTCTGTGGTTTGATCATACAGTGCAGTTGCATTGTTTAACAGCCAATGGACTGTATTGCAGGACCAATGAGACATGTTTTTCTCACCCAATCAATATCCCCAATTTCAGAAGAACAATGATTGCTTGGGAAACTCCTTTCTTTGGCCCAAATTAAAAGACTGATTTTATTTATTATTTTAAAGAGAGCAGGGAGCAAATGTTTACTCATGCATATACTCCATAGTCATGGCATGGAGATGTTTTGCATAATTGGATGATCTCTCAAGGAAGTACTTCAGTGATATACAGCTGCTTATAAAACCCTTAACAATTAATAAACTGTACTTGATTTTTAATAGAAGTCTTGTTTTAATGAACCATAACAGCCTTCTCTAGGATTCTAGAGGAAGGGAAACCAGGAGTTTTTACCTGTCTAAGAGATTATCAGTCAGTTCAGTCAAATGGGCCATTCACAAGCCTATGTAAATTGAACTCTGGCTGGGCAAGAGAGCTATCATTCCTGTTTAATGTTCTAGTATCTGTACAAGTGCCCTGTAATCTGATTTTAATCTTTTCCCTATATGTTTAACAGTAGATGTATCACTTGTCCATTGCGGTGCCTGAGAACCACAGCCAGCATAGCCAAACAGCCATATTAGAAGAAGGGATTTGCCCAGCATTTACGAAGCAATGGCTTTTGTCTGATCTGTTTGATGCTGATCTTAAAAATAGTTTATTCCCTGCAGTTGGTTACCATGTGACATTTCTGAAATTAATCCAATTCCATCAGTCTAAAATTATTTTTCAGCCAAGGCTGGGTGTTCTCTTATTATCACTACCATGAAACTTCTTAATTTTCCTCATTTCCAAGAGGCAAGTAATGATTTGTTATAGACACACAGACATGTGTTTTTTGAAGATCCCAAATAGTGCTCCCAGTAGCTACTCCCAAGAGTCTTTTAAAAATTCAAATAAATTAATTCTTTGTAACCACTGCCATAAAAATAGGCATGATGGGTTGCTTCAGATTTCTTTGAACAAGTGCAGATCCCCATCTGTGCATTTAAAAGAAATACATCAATATGCTGCAGTTCTTTTGGCACAGACATTTGTTCTTCTTTTTGCAATAGTTAAAAAAAACCTTACCAAGGAAATGGAATACATCTAGTTTGTTGTTAAATAATGGTATTAAATTGGTACATAGACACATTATAAAGTTTGCATGAATGGATGATTACAATACAGGCAGTCCTTGACCTATGACCATTCGTTCAGCGACAGTTTGAAGTTACGACAGGGGTGAACGAAAGGTGGTTACGACCAGTGCTCAGAGTTCCAGCTGCCCCAGAACCCCTGCAGTCACCTGATCACGATCTGGGCACTTGGCAACTGGCTTACATTTATGACCAGTTGCAGCACCTGCAATCATGTGATCACCATTTGCGTGCTGGCTTCCCTAGAAGTCAATGGGGAAGCCAGCAGGGAAGGTCACAAGTCACTGGGGTAAGTCTACCCCATCCGCACATCTTCCTCCAGCCGCTCTGTGCATGCGCCACGCTGGCCATTCACGCATCCCAATGTACCCTCCCTGACCCTCACCGTGCCTCCCATGCACCACCTCGTAGCCCCTCACGCCCTCTCCAACCCTCATGCACCTTACCTGACCCTTGCACCCTCTGTGACCCGCACCACAACTTTGTGCACCCTCCCTGACCTGTGCCACACCTCATGTGCACCCACTTGCACCTCGTGCACCCAACCCACACTGTGCCTCTCACACACCCTCCCCAACCTATGCTGTGCTTCTTGTGTACCCCCTTGCACCCTCTCTGACCTCATGTGCTTCTCACGCACCCTCATGCACCATCCCCAACCCTCCCTCGCACCCTTGTGCTCCCTCCCCAACCCATGCCATGCCTCTCACATACCCCCTTGCCTCCTCATGCACCCTTCCCAACCCTCCCACACACACCCTTGCTCCCTCCCCCACCCGGCAGCAGCCACTTATCTGCCTGCCGGCCTAGGACTTGCAAATTGCCCAGCTTTCTCACTGACTTTGGTTGTGGGAAGCTGGCAGGAAGTTGCATCACTTAAAAACCATTGGATTCAGTTAACAATGGCAACTGGGACTGCAGGGATTGCTGTTGCTAAGTGATGTGGGTGTGCTTGTTTAGTGATGGAATTCCAGTCCCAATTGCTGTCGTACGTTGAGGACTACTCATAGGTGGTTTTTGAAATCACTCAGGTTTCCTGATGCATGTTCTATTTTGAGTTCCTACGTAATACTGAAAAGAATGGAGTCACACCTTTCCCCTTGTCTGAAATTATGTGTCTCCCTTGGTGAAGTTCTTCCTTTCTTTTGCATATGGCAGGTTCCTGACAAGTATTCAGTTAGTCTTGGAGTAGAAAAGAAATTTCTGGAATGAGTTTCTCAGAATGAACACTACATACATGATATGATATATTGACCCAGTGTCTGGAGTCTGTTCAGCCTGGACAGGGTGGAACAGACTTTGGCTTTGCCCTTACAAGACCGAGTGGCTGTGGCTATTTGCCCCCCAGCCCCCCACCCCGGGGTTGGGAATGTTACCATTGTTGGTCTTGGATGGGGCTGCACTTCCCCATTCAAGACTTGTGCGCAACCTGGGTGTCCTAACAACCAGGAAACACACTGAGACAATGAACTGGTCTCTAATATTTATTGCTAGTACTTAACAGGAATCCTAACAAACTGAAGAAGCGTGGGAAAAACCCAGACATATAACCCCCAAGGGTTAAGGCGGTCCCGATCTGTGTCTCTTTGAATGGCTGAACAATTCCTCAGTGCTACGCATGCGCTTGACAGTCTGGATGGGAGCCCCCTGCTCGCCATCCTTACTCATGACACTGGGGGTCCTTCTGGACTTGCAGCTATTTCTCAAAGAGCAGGTGGAGGCTGTGGCCAGGAGGGCCTTTGCACAGGTTCACCTAGTGTGCCAGTTGTGCCCTTTCCTAGATTATTGTTTGTCTAGGGCCTCTGTTTTTGATTTGTTTTGTTTTGTGTTGTTTATAAGATTGTCTTAGTCTGAGCTGTTTGTTTGGTTTGATGTTTTACCTGTTTTTATGATTTTATGGATTTTCCAGTTTTGTGCACCGCCCAGAGTTCATTGGAATTGGGTGGGCAATAAACTCAAACAAACAAACAAACAAATAAAATGTTTATAGTAAGCAATCACACAGGGAAGTGGAAGATCTGATTTCCAGGAACAAAAGGGTTTTGTTTTGTTTTTCAAACTGTACACACACACACACACACACACACACACACACACCATCTGCCAAGGCAAAAACATTATGGAGCCATAAAGAAGGCAGTTTACTGAAATAGTAGCAAAAACATTTCTTAAAAGAACAGTAGCAATAAAACAGAAGTTCATAAAATTAAAGTAATAATCCATCCACTTTCATGATAAATACTCTGAGAGAAGACACTTTCATAGAAGAGTTTCTAACTCATACGTCTAATAGATTTTGCTGGGAATTATTCAAATAGGATCTATTTGGCTGATGTTAAGGTCTGTTTGGGTTCCTATAGGTGCAAGCTGTCTTTCAAACAACCTCATTTCAAGCTGATCTGGATTTTTAATTAAATACAGCTCTTGAAATTAAATACAGAAATGCGCTGTATTTAGCCAGTGCATCTAATGCAAAGCTGGAATGATATGCTTTGATTCTGTGAATAAGATAAGGACTGCATTCTGTATTAATTTCTATTGATATAGCAAATAGGGTTCTCACTGTTTAGAAAAGTGCTCTGGTTGATATTACTAGGGCTATCAGAGCTGAGCAACAAAAATCCAGTTGACCACTAGATGGCAGGAAAAATAATTTTCTGTGTCTCCTTGCTGCCATCAAATGGTTGTCTGGCTCAGAACAGGTAACCCAGTTTTCTTCATTGTCATCAGTGCCACAGGTGCTGGATTCCTAGTTAAGCTCCTTTTAGTAACAGAGGAAGTGAAGGATTGTGTAATGATTGCCTAAACCCAAATACTCAGTCTCACAACCTCGGGCTTAAAGATAACTGATTTATTAAAGGAATAGTATGCAAATACAAAGAAAGCTGAGAATGAGCAAAAGCGCGCCAAATACAAACTTAAAAGCCTTGCTTGTGGGCAGGTCCCGCCCCGTCGCCCGTCAGGACGCTCCCCCTCCCAGGTGCTGAATGCCGTTAGACGCGCCTGGGAAAGTAACCTTGAACAGGAGCGCAAACCCAAACATGCATTCCAAGCCCTCAAAACAAGGGAGGGCAACAGAATGGAAAAACCCCGGGTGAAGGGATAGGGAACAGAGAATGACATGTGAAACGTTACAATGTTAACCAGACATTAGAATGAGAACATGACATATTGCCCCCCCAAAAGAAATCAGGGAGCCGGTTTGTCAGGATAGGCAGAGTGAAATTGGGCTACGAGACGACGGTCCGATGACAGGCAGGGTTTGAGTAAGCTACAATGGAAAACAGGATGTAAACGTTTAAGGTTGTGAGGTAAATCAAGTTTAAACGTAACAGGGTTGAGCTGAGCAACAATTGAAAAAGGACCGACAAATTTAGGACCAAGTTTTTTAGAGGGTGGGGGGGGACTTGATAAACTTAGTTGATAAGTAGACTTTATCCCCAACTGCAAAAGATGGTTCTGGGGAACGCTTCGCATCAGCATGGCGTTTATAGGTAGCTTGGGCATGGTGGAGAGCGAGTAGAATATTAGACCATGAGTCTTTGAGAGAGTCTGCCCAGCCAGCGAGGGTGGCTGGGAGTGGTTGAGGATGAGGAAGTTCAGGAATCGGAACGAATTCACGTCCAAAAACTGTTTTAAAGGGAACTTGACCAGTGGTTTGATGAATGGAATTGTTGTAAGCGACCTCAGCAAATGGGAGTAGGTCGACCCAGTTGTCTTGCTGGTAGTTAACAAAAGCTCTGAGGTATTGTTCTAATGTAGAATTAACCGCCTCTGTAGATCCGTCCGTCTCCGGATGCCAAGCAGTAGAAAGTGATTGTTTCGTACCCAAAAGCTTCAAAAATGCCCGCCAAAATTGTGACGTAAATTGTGTGCCTCTGTCACTCACCAAACGGGCGGGGATACCGTGGAGGCGGTACACGTGGATGAGGAAGAGGCGTGCCAGCTGTTGTGCGGTGGGGATAGATGCGCATGGGATAAAGTGGGCTTGTTTGGAGAAAAAGTCTTTGACGACCCAAATGACAGTTTTGCGTTGACTAGGGGGTAGATCAACGATAAAATCCATGGAGATATCCTGCCAAGGGACAGACGGCGTGGCCACGGGTTGAAGGAGACCCTGGGGCTTGCCTGGTTTGCGCTTTATCGCCGCACATACAGGGCACGCAGTGACATATTCCTTTAAGTCTTTGAGTAAAGTTGGCCACCAGAATTGGCGGCGAACGAGGTGCAACGTTTTTACGTAGCCGAAATGCCCCGCTAGCTTGTCATCGTGGCAGCGCTGGAGGATGGTTTTTCGCATTGCTTCGGGTACATAGAGACGATCGTTGCGCCAGGCAAGATCACCGGTGAAAGTTAACATGTGTCTGTTGGCTTGCAACCAAGTATCTGTTTTAAGGTGGGAGAGCAACTGTTGTTGCAAATCGGAGGGAATTGACAAGGGAGGCGGGCTGCTGGAAGGCTGAGCAGCTGGAGGCGGAGTCGATTGTGCTTGGGTCTGGCTGCGAGTCACTGCTGCCAGACTTAATTGTTTGTCGGTCCAGACGGTGCCTTGGACCGTTGGCCCTGGGCCAGCATCTTGGGGTCTGCGCGAGAGTGCATCAGCCAAAAAGTTTTTCTTTCCTGGTATAAATTTAAGAGTGAAGTCAAAGCGGCTGAAGAACTCAGCCCAGCGCAGCTGTTTGGGACTGAGTTTTCGGCTGGTGCTTAGAGCTTCCAGGTTTTTATGATCAGTCCAGACCTCAAAAGGGTTGGAAGTACCTTCCAATAGGTGTCGCCATGTCTCTAAAGCCGTTTTTACAGCAAAAGCCTCCTTTTCCCAAACGTGCCATCGTCTCTCTGTTTCAGTGAATTTGCGAGAGAGGTAGGCACAGGGTTTTAAAGCGGCAGATTGGTCAGATTGTAACAAAATTGCGCCTATGGAAAAATCAGAAGCATCGACTTGTACAACGAAAGGTTTAGAGGGGTTTGGATGCTGTAAAATCGGTTCTGTGGTAAAAAGTTGTTTGAGCGTTTCGAATGCTTGCTGACAGGCTGGAGTCCATTTAAGGAGCGCGCCTGGGTTCTTAGAACGTCGCGTATCCCCCTGTCCTTTGGTTTTTAACAGTTCAGTAAGGGGGAGGGCGATTTCTGCAAAATTTTGGGCGAATGCCCGATAGAAATTAGAGAATCCAAGGAAACTTTGTAATTGTCTCCTGGTACGGGGAGGCTCCCATGCCACAATAGCTTCTACTTTTGCAGGGTCCATTTCAATGCCCTGAGCTGAAATTCGGTAGCCTAGGTAATCAATTTGCGACTGATGAAACGCACATTTTGACAGTTTTGCGTACAACTCTGCTTTTTTCAATTTAGTCAATACCTGACGCACCAAGTGGATATGTTCTGACATGGTTTCAGTATAAATCAATACATCATCCAAATATACCAGTACCCCCTTAAATAGGTGGTCATGCAAGACCTCATTGATTAACTGCATAAAAACCCCGGGTGCCCCAGATAAACCGAATGGTAAGACTTTATATTGGAAAGCCCCAAGAGGACAGTTGAACGCCGTTTTCCATTCATCCCCCTCTCTTATGCGAATGCGAAAGTAAGCTTCTCTCAAATCCAGTTTTGAGAAAATTTTGCCTCTGGCCAGATGTGATAACATATCTTTGATCAGGGGCAAAGGATATTTATTTAATATTGAGACCGCATTGAGCCCGCGGAAATCGGTACAAAGCCTTAATGACCCATCCTTTTTTGGCCTGAATAGGACAGGAGCTCCTACCGGGGAATTAGCCGGCTCAATGAAACCCCTAGCCAGATTTTTGTCAATGAACTCCCTTAGCGTGGTAAGCTCTTTGGGAGACATGGGGTATATTTTTGGGTGAGGCAATTTTACATTTGGTAAAAACTCAATGGCACAGTCCGTTTTTCGGTGGGGTGGCAAGCGATCTGCTTCCTTTTCCCCAAATACTTCAGCAAAATCTTGGTACTGATTGGGTAGCCCCTCAAGAGGTTGAAGCGTTTGCACAGTGGTATACGCTACCCCTCCACCCTCCATGTCCTCCAATAGGTCCTTTTCGGGTACTTTGTAAAATCCATCTGCAAACGTCACAGTTCTATGCAGCCAGTTGATGAAAGGGTTTTGTTGCACAAACCAAGGCATCCCCAAGATTACCAGAGGACCCCCCACTGGAGCTACCACAAATGGCAGCTTTTCCTGATGGGAGCCCATCTGCAAGGCGACCAGTCCCGTGGAAAGATTGACTGCTTTCCCTCCCGCCATAGTTCCATCCAACTGGGTGAAAATCATGGGTCTTGGCAAAGGGAACGTGGGCAGTTCTAGAGCCGCTACGACATCAGGGTGCATTAGGGAACGGGAGCAACCCGAGTCTAGCATGGCCCACACTTCCACCGTTTTGGTTTGTGAGCCCAGTTTAACTTTAACAGTCAGTGTGGGAAAGTTTCCACTCACCGAATCATGGTTACGCCCGGTTTCTTCCACCTGCCCTAGGGCGCCCTTCAGGGCAGGTGGTAGGCTTTTCCCGCCGGTTGCTCGAATTGTAACTCTTCCTCCTCTTCTCCGAAGGGTAGGTCTGGGGGGTCCAGTTCCGCGAGGGCTGCCTTCAGTTTTCGCGGTGGAGCAGGAGCAGGCGTCTTTATCGCGGGTTTCGTCTGTCGTTCCTCTGGACGGCGTCTCGGGCACGACGTGGCTCGATGCCCTTCTTTCCCACATCGGAGGCACTGACCCTTGGAGAAACGTTGCTCCCTCTCTTCTTCCCAGGGTTTCGGTTTGGGGCGGCTGGCAAGTCCAGATGTGCGCGCTCCTCTAGCGAGACGGGTTTGTCTAAGCTCTTTGGTATGGGCATAGGTTCGTAGGGCATTTTCTGCGCTTCCCGCCAACTGAATCCACCCATATAGCGTTTTGGGATCATCTCTGCCCAGAGCCCATCGAAGGATTTCGGGTTCAAGCCCCTGCTTGAACAATTCGATGATTGTTGGCTCAGACCAGTCTTCCACTTTTCCTGCCAAAGCTTTAAACTCCAACGCATATTTGGCAACTGAGAGGGACCCTTGGTAAAGTTTCCGCAGGTCATTTTTGGCCGTTTCTTGAGCTAGGGGGTCTTCGAAATGCTCTTTAAGTGCCCACAAGAATTCATCGAAGTCCTCTAACTCAGTGGCCTCAGCTTGGCATAGTTGCACATACCAATCCGCTGCCTTTCCTCTCAGCTTGTTGGCAATGAAATTGACCTTGCCATGTTCAGACCGAAAATTTCGACCCCAATCTTCTATGTAGTGCTTGGCATTAGTAATAAAGAAGGAGAGCGTGGTGGGATCCCCATCGAACTTCACTCCAAATGGTGGGAAGGATCTTGCCGGCTCAGCTGGCTGTGGCGGTGCCGCTAATGTCAGCGTGCGCCGAGCCCCCATGGGTGGTCGATCCCTAGGAGGTCTTGCCTCTCGCTCCCCCCCTTGACGGGCTGATCGAGTCTTGCTTCTCCCCCGGGTCACCATGGTACTATGCCTGGGGTACCGTGACGGCTCTTCCTCCCAATCCTCCAGGGTGGGCTCTGCCTCTTCGGGTAGATCCTCTTTGGGTAGATCCTTGAGGATCGTCACTATTAAATCCATTTTATCTTCTAATGCCCTCATACGGGCCGGAGTGACCGGCTCCTCCGAGGGTTGGTTGGTTACCACCACCTTCGGTGACAAGGGGACTTCGTGCTCCCAGGTCAATTGTGGAGACCCCCTCCCCTGTGCTCTTTCCATGACAGTTCTATGTTCACTCCTGAGACTCTCCTGCATGGATATCAGCAGCTCGTCCAATTGGATATCTCGCAACTGCCGACGGGCTGCTCTTTGCGCTCTCGAAGTTAGCACTGGCCGGCTTTTGACCGCCTCCCGCTCTTCTTCGCTTCCCTCACTCGCGCGAAGTTGAGGTTCTGTCATCGCTAGCGTTCCCTCTTATCCAATGATTGGATGGGGCTAGCGGAAAATGGATAAAATGATTCTCAGCTTTATGTAATGATTGCCTAAACCCAAATACTCAGTCTCACAACCTCGGGCTTAAAGATAACTGATTTATTAAAGGAATAGTATGCAAATACAAAGAAAGCTGAGAATGAGCAAAAGCGCGCCAAATACAAACTTAAAAGCCGTGCTTGTGGGCAGGTCCCGCCCCGTCGCCCGTCAGGACGCTCCCCCTCCCAGGTGCTGAATGCCGTTAGACGCGCCTGGGAAAGTAACCTTGAACAGGAGCGCAAACCCAAACATGCATTCCAAGCCCTCAAAACAAGGGAGGGCAACAGAATGGAAAAACCCCGGGTGAAGGGATAGGGAACAGAGAATGACATGTGAAACGTTACAATGTTAACCAGACATTAGAATGAGAACATGACAGATTGGTCTTAAGTCACAAGGTTCCTTAACTGAAGCCTGTGGAAGCCTAACAGGAAGTTGCAGAGAAACAATGAAAAAAGAGTTAATTTTATATTTTCCACCCATTATCTCCAATGATTCTACAGCTGATAGAAAATTGTACATACTCTGTCAGGAGCCCTTGTCATATGATTCTATAGGGAAAAATGTATCTCTTTTATGTTCTTATTTTTTTTTTAAAAAGTGTTTTATATGTGAAATATTATTTTTGTGCCAGGCCAAAGACTAAATGATCTGTAATATTCTAGCCTTTTCTTAGTACTGCTTGATTATTCCAGTAAGAAACTGACTGTAACCTAGGAACACTTCTTTACCCCCTAGGGCATGATTTGGGAAAAAAATTGCTTGATCTCCAGCTATACAGAGGACATACATGCAAGTGTAGTGGCAATCATCCTTCCTAAATTGTTAAGAAAAAACAAATATTATGGTCTCATATTAATGGCATCCATTCTGTGTAGTAATGTTATTTGAGATAGATATTCACTCAACAGAATTCCAAGTCCGACCTCTTCTTTTTAAAAAAAACCTGAGATTGCCATTTCTAAAATCTTTGGATTAAGGATTGTGAGATTCTCACAAAAGTGAAAGAGCCCAGCATTTGGAGCCCAGCATGAGTTGATTATGGTGAATGAGAATCAGTAGCTACTTTAAGAAGAGGCAGATGGTTTTTTTGTTTCCATTCTCATAAGCTATAACACTGTAAGGGACATCAGCTAATTTGGTATCCAGAAAAGTCCATCTGGCCTCTTTTCAGTTATGCTGATGATCTATCTTTTTCTCATTTACTTCAAGTTTGTTGAACTTTATTTTCTGAGCACAGAAACTGTGTATGCAGTATAGCACAGGTACTGTATACAGTATGTAACTTAGTATAAAAAATGGCATATTTGATTAGTTTTTGAAACCTGATTCCTTACAGATGGCCATGCCAGCTGGAGATGGAGGGCAGTCCAAGTTATATGGAATCATAAGGTTCAAGAATTGCTGTACAGATTCTAAGTAGTTAATACAAATAAATATGTATACTGTTCTTGTTCATTCATAGGAATTCAAATGCCTAAGAACGGTATACTTGTTTGTTTATTTTTAGGAATAGGTTCTGCTATGAGGAATATGATGTTGGATTAGAATAGGCAGGGCTCATTTTATTTCTTTAGGATTAGTCCTGCTTTTCCAGTATTTTAATAAAATTGAGAGAGGAATGGAGAGTCAAATAAAGGCCGTGTTAGAAGATGCAGAGTTCATACAGAATAGACAGCAAAAGCTATTTCTGACAAATAACTGTTGGCTAGAATGGTTTTGATAGAAAATGCTTCAGCAATTGAGAACATTATTTTTAGTCATATTCTATCAAGCCATATCTAGCTTTTTAAAAAGTGTAGGAAGAAGCTGGTAGGACTTCAGTGAAATTAGGCACATTAAGTGCTCATTAATATAGATCATGAATGGTTCAATTATCAAGACTCAGAAAGTCCTTAATGGATTCAAAAAGCAATCCAATCACTTTGAAAGACTTTAATTAGTATTTATACATCTTTACAGCAGAGTCTTATGTCTCCTAACTTTTTCTTGTAATGTTTACAAGGCAAGTTGTAGTTCACAAATGGCTTCTTTCTGCTAGACCCTTCTTCTTTGGGACTGGCATGCCTGAAAAGAAAAATAACCAGAATTAAAAATACGTAAGACACAATCTAGTTCTAGTTTAACAGAAAAAAAGGCATTAACTTTTTCTGTCATAAAAAGACCCAGTAATAGCTCATCTCCTCCATTTATATGCTAAATAAAAATCCATAGTACATTATTCTAGTTGCTTTACTCTTTACTCTTCCTCAGAAAATGTTTATTGATTACAAAGTCTTTAAAGAAACAGTATTTTCTTTTGTACTTTAAGTTTTTATGTTTGTGTTCCTAAGAAATGATAAATATATTTAGGTTGATGGAATTTAGATAAGAGTAAAGAAGTGGGTAGTCCTCAGGTTATGACCCTAATTGGGCACTGGAATTTCCATTGCTAAGCGAAGCAGTCATTTAGCAAAACTTCAATGTGCCTGTACCGCTTAGCAACGGTAGTCCTGGCAGTCCAGATTGTGGTCATTAGGCCAGGACCACACACTTCTCCTTCCCTGCACAAACTGTCTCTGCTTCAGCTCCCCCTATCTCCCCCCATCTCTGCCCTTTTGGCCACCTTGTATTTCTGCCTGCTGTCCCCAGCTGACCTTCGCTGTCTTCTTCCTCAGGCACTGGGCGAGGGTGCAGCCCTGAGGTGCATGCAGTGAGATGGCATGGCGGTGGAGCCTCATCTGCTGAAGGGAACTTGTCAGGCTCAGCCGGGGAAGAGGCAGCAGGATGGAGCCAGCAGAGGAGGCAGGGTGGCGGTGTGGGTGGAGGAGCCTGTCTTCTGCTCCAGCATGAGGAGTGATAGCCCACAAACTGTGGAGAGTGCAGCAGGATGGGCCAGCGAGGCATGCTGCACTTCATCACCGAGTAAGTTAGGAGAGGCGGTGGCAACTCCCCAGGCAAAGGTGGTGCTGTTGGGGTGGTGGCAGAACTGGAGGAAGCAGAGGGACAAGGGCTTCCTGGAGGCACAGTGCATGCTCTGCAGCTCACATTGGAAGAGCTTCTGGAGAACAGGCATGCAGGCTTAGCACATTGGAAGCTGCTGGCTCTTCTGAGACTTTGCAGGAGGAAGGCTGGGCCGGGCAAGCAGAGGGCCTGTGGATAGGCTCTGTCGGCGCTAGGCTCACCTCCACCCCTCACTGAAGCCCTCAGTCCAATTCTCCAGGAGCACTTCCAACATGAACTGCAGCGTGCGCGCTGTGCCTCCAGGATTCAGATTTCAAGCTGTCATTTTCAGTATTTCCATGCTTGCATGCATATTATGGTGGACCACTTGTAGTGTAAACCTTTTCTTATCAGACCTAAGATTCCTATGGCTACAACTTCTTAAAAACCACTGTGCTCTTTCAAAGCCTGCACATCAGTTCCTTAGTACATTGGAAGAGAAGCTCTGCAGTTGCTCCTCTCCACTCATGCCTTCATTCTATTCACCAACAGGGGAAAATGGTTTCTGAGCCAAGTTCTGCCTTCTGTGTACCAGTGGGGATATTGATCTCCTGGTAGACTTGCATTCAGTCTTACATGATGCAAATATTCTAATCTGTAAACCACCTCTCCAAAAGAATAACCTGCATAGCGATGAGTCCAGCTTCTCTCACATCCATAGCCAAATTGGTTATAGAGGTCAGTGACCAGGCAGGTGGGGCAATGCAACAACATCTGTGCCAGACCAGTCAGAGAGCAGCTAATTGCTGACCTCTGAAGGCTCTTCTACCATGTGCTTTGGAATGACCTCATGGGATGTTCTTGGCTGTGATACCAGAGAATAGATTAGTTTAATGCAGGAACACTTTAGATTGGTTTCACTCTGCCTCAGCAGCGAGCTGGCAATGAGATGATGTTGGGAGGATGTATCCTTAGCAAATGCTTAGTGGGGTATCTTCCTGTGTCAAGCAGGACATGTAGATGAGTCTTTTGATTTGATGGAGCTGGCTATTGTCTAACAAAAATGCTTTCCTAAGGGTTGGGATCTCTGTTACATGTTTGTAGGGAAGAAGTAGATGATAGAAAACCCAGCGGATGTTTCAGTGTGTTTTTCCATAATCATCTTGTCTCAGCAACCTGTGTCACAATCCACCTCAGTCAGCAGAGATCCTGCCCTTGAGGGAAGTACTGAAGTATCTCTGAGAGTGGGTTTATAAAGTCAAGAACTGCATGTCACCTTGCAAGTGTGGATTTTCCTGTTTGGCTATCCCTGTCTTTCCTTGCATGCTGTAATCAATTCGGCATCAGAAACCATGGAGCAAGGAGAACTACTATGAATATTACGTTTATTACAGGCAGAGAGATTATAACACGGTATAGTGATGTATCTGCATAGCCCTTTTCCTAATTCTTCGTTCAATAGTGAAATAGCCCCCTTTCAAGTCATAATATCCCTGAAAGTATACAAAAGGTTTGCCAGTGCAGAACTCTATTTAGAATGGGTCAGTTATTTATGCATGGAGGGTAGTCATTGCTGTAGCACTCTGCATTTGTACCAAAGGAGGTACATACATTTTTCTAGTTGAACAAATGCATTCAGTGGGGACTGAGACTGTGACAGTAATCATCCCCATACACATCAGATTAATGGTCTGAATAAGAGTAATGAGTCCTAATTACTTTAGCTCTGTTTTAGTTAACTGTCAAATAATGCTAGGAAAATGATCACAGCAATTATTTTGCTTGTGTATGTCTCACTGTCAAACGAGATTTTCATTAATATTCATCAAAATTTAATTGAGAATACTGCATGATCAAACAGTAAGAGTCAATACTTTCTGCCCTTAATGGCAATGTGTGTAGCTAATGCTAGGCTATGGATGCTGATGCTTTTGATCATGATTTGTGATTTTTCTGCTTCAGATACCGAAATATGTGTGTATAGCACCAGCACAACATTATTAACATGCAATGATGGTTTGAATGTGTTGGGTCAATGCTTATTCAGTAGCAAAAAGAAAAGAAAAGAAAAAGAAAAAAATGAAAAAGAATATATCAAAATGTTCACTGCTTATCATCAGACTATGGTATTATACTAAATGGCACAACAGATGATAAGAACAGCTGATGCATCTGTTTGATGCTAAATAATTTATTTTTCCTAATTCCTATGTCTAAGTATGCTGTAAATATGGTTATTTTGTGCCACTGATTTTGACTGCTGCTTGAAACAAATGGGATTGTAACCCTTGAGCTTTATCAGGAACAGGTTTTAAATGTACTTCATTTCAAAAAGACAAACATACAAGGTACATGAACAAGTTCTTGCTGACCTATACAGTACCAGCATTGCAACAGGGTGTATTTCATCTACTGTGTGCTTGATAAATAGCCTGCTGCTAAAAGCTCTGTCCTCAGTGCTGAAATATCTCATGATATATAGGCATGTCTTCCTGATAAATGCTAATGTCAGCATGGGTGTGATAGCGATTCATCAGGTTTCTGAAGAATATGCTCAGTTGAGACACACTGAATTCATAAAGATCCATATTTTGGATACTAAGGAACCATGGCTGTTTATTCTCTACCTTAAAAACTGTTTGAAAATTACTTGTAGTTTCCAATTAACAACTTTTTCTTTTCATTTTACGATGAAAGCAAGTTATTATTAAAAGTTCAAAGATATTGCACCATTTTTCTGCTAATGCTGATCAATAAATAGTACAATGACAGTGACAGTTCATGGAAAAGAGAAGGCTTGACTGTGTTGAGATTATACTATTGCTCCTGATCTCCTAAAAATCATCATAATTAATAAACTAGACATTTAAAAAAATGACAAAATGCCTGTCAATGATAACTTTACTAAATAAACATGGAAATGTAAAATGCTGGTCTTTGAAGTTCCATTCTCAGTCTTAAGTATTATTAGTTTGCATCTGTAGTTTCAATTGCTACTTTGAAATGACTCAATAAAAAATGGTGGATCTGAAATGGTTTCTTTCAGATTTTTCTTCAAACCAGAAGGCTGCCAAAAGAAAAGAACTCAAGTGTATCAAACAGATATTACCTATATTATATTCACATATTATGTGTGTATTACATTTATATGTTCTCTCTCTCCCCCCTGTCTCTCACACACACATACACACAAACACACAAATGTATATATTTGCTTTTATATCTAGTACCTTCAATATACTGCAATTATTTTTCAGAAACTTTTCAAGATCCAGTATCCTTAGAACTTCAGTGTGTTCACTGCATGTTCTGAGTTCAGATAACTCACTAGACACTAGCAAAGCAACTGGCCAGAAGAGGATGTTGTAGACACACAAGTTATAGAGCATTGCTTCCAGCTTATCTCTCTAATCTATATTTATGAACTTTTTGCCACATGGTTCACTTTCATGCTTTCATAAAATTGCTGGCCCAATATATTTTTCTTCCTGAAGCAAAGACAAGTGGTCCCACCTTTTTCAAAGTTCTCTTGCATCATTCAGTGACCAGTTCCTTCCTTCATCAGGTTCTTATTGACTGTCTCATCAGAAACTTGATACTTTTTTGTGCTTACTGTGATTCTCTCTCTCCTCCAAAAGATTCCTCTTTAGTGGAAAATCTAAAGCTCCATGAGTAAGCAGCAACTTACTTCTGAAAATCCTGATATAGAACAGGGAGCTCCTATTGATATAATACTTTCAGATGTAGATTTTCCATTCTGGAAATGAATCACCAGCCGAGATACCAGTCAGAATAGGAAGTATTGCAAGGTGAAAGAATGCAATCAAATGTTAGGTTGCAAACATTTGGAAGGCCATTGGATGGCAGCAAAGGATTAGATTTTATTTTCTCTCCTTGCTGCCATCTAGTTATCATACAGATATTTGCAGCCCAAATATGGTAACCCAAGCCAACCTGGGAAATAGGACATCTCAGGAGTAAAAATTTGCATGGTAGAAGAAACTTTTAAAAGACCCTGCACTGAGGTTTTAATGAAGGTCCAAGAGTCATGCTTAAAAGCTACCAGTCCCAGGGTCTTGGCTGAAAATAGTGCTTTATATAGTATTTAGTTCCTTGACCTTGCTGTGGTCCTGATTTTATCTTTATTGATTCTCAAATTATCTGAACACTCTGCGTTTGGACATAGACTCTGCTTGTTCCTAGATACTCTGTTTGAATCTGTGAATGAACCATGGACTAATTGTCTATTCTGCAAGTGGTTGACTTCCTGCATACTTGTCCTAGACAGCCATTCCCGAGACAGAATGCTTGCAGACCTGATTTTCAGTCTTTGTCCCACTACAGCCACTCTGAATTATAGTCAGAGAACTCCTTCATGATATTGATGTTGTGATTTGATGCTTAAATCCGATATTGATTTTTTTCCTTAAATGAACACAACTAATCCTTATATTTGGAGGAATATTTATTCCTGAAAATTGAAAAGTTAATTTCCATACTTTCTGTGTAATCTTTTAACCTCATTTTTTAAAGGGGAAACTCTGTTTTTATCTCTTGTACATTTGATTCTGTTGCTCTCTTGTTGTTGTTTTATTCCTCCAGGATTTCAGTTGTATTCAGCTCTGCAATGCATTAGAAGGCTGGTTTACAAATACTTTAATCAGGTATATATATTTGGACAGCATGTTATGGTGGTATATATGTTAAATGCAGTGCCAGCATTTGAGAATGGAATGCTAGTCAGCAGAAATTTCCTTCTATTTTCTCTTATAGTCTTACAGCTTGCCTCATAAACAGTGGATTTTGTTGTTTATTTGCTCAGTCACTTCTGACTCTTTGTGACTTCATGGACCAGCCCACGCCAGAGCTTCCTGTTGGTCATCAACACCACCAGCTCCCCCAGGGACGAATCCGTCACCTCTAGAATGTCATCTATCCATTTTGTCCTTGGTCGGCCCCTCTTCCTTTTGCCCTCCACTCTCCCTAGCATCAGCACCTTCTCCAGGGTGTCCTGTCTTCTTATTATGTGGCCAAAGTCTTTCAGTTTTGCCTTTAATATCATTCCCTCAAGTGAGCAGTCTGGCTTTATTTCCTGGAGGACGGACTGGTTTGATCTTCTTGCAGTCCAAGGCACTCCCAGAATTTTCCTCCAACACCACAGTGTCGGAGGAAACAAACACTGGATTAGCATGAATAAATTAAAACATTGATTTTAAGATGGATCTCTAGGGCCAAGCAAGAGTAACTGTTTGTTACTATTCTTTTATTTTGATAGTATTTGGGAACAATTTGACCTGCTTTGTTCCTTTTGCCTTATTTGTATCGTTTAGTGCAATACATTTAGAGAAAAGTTTCCTTAGCAACATGTTTTTATTTTTCAGAAATTTAAATACTATATGTCACAAAATCCCAGTGTATCTGACAAAGCCTTGTCTTGTCCACAGTCTTGTTTCATGCACTGAGAAGTCCACTATCAGAGGACAGTATGTTTTAAATTTTTTCAGAGATATCAGTTATTTTAATTCCCAAATGTTGGTTTAGTACCAGTCTAAAATCTCTGTGTATGTACACAATACAGCTGATCATATTTAAGAAGAGAAGAATTGCTTCAGAACTTGCAGAAGTAGAAGCATAGCATTTCCCTGTTGTTCACAGAGAAGCAGCCTTAACTTTTTCAGGATTCTTCACAAGTCTGAACAAATGATGCTGCTGTTTTAAGAAGTGTGTTCCTTAAAATTAATGAGATCTTAAATTTCAGATGTTTAATTCCAATCAATTTTGTCCTTCTGGTTCCTACTCTATCCATGGCTGGCACTTTGTGTCATTAGAAAGACTCTAAATGGGATGTGGTGCCACTTGAATGGAAAACTGGAAGGTTCCTAAAGCATCCTAAAGTTCCACCTTGATCCATTTGTTTTAGCTTTATATATTTTCATTTTTACCTCTTGTACTTCTTTCTCATTGCTGGCCTTATAGCCAGAATAAAGGTTCAGTTTGATTTGATTCTGAACTGGAGAAGGGTTCACCTGACCTAAATTCATTGCCTTCTTATTGTCTTTAACAAAAAAAGCAGAACTCTCCCCCCCACACACATACACACAAATACACACACTGGTAGATCGCCAGCAAGTTTTTGGATATGTTAGAGCATCCTGATACAACAACCACATTGTGAAATTGCTCTCTAAATACTTAAACTGGGAATAAACCTGCAGCAGTGATTTCACTTCTGGGTAAAGATAATGTAGAATTGTTTAGGATACTATGCAGTTGATTATAATATTAAAAACAGTTTATAGATTACCGCATACATTTTAAATTATAAATTAAATATCATTCCAAGGATGATATTTTTGTTACCTTGTGAAAATTGATTTGCCTGTCAGCTAATGTAGCAGAAAGTACAACATTTCCAAACCTATATATGAATACTTAGGATAGCACTGCAACTGCACCATCTAAAACAAGTTTTCAAAAATCACACATCATTTTTCCAGAAACAAATCTCTATTAGGAATTAAATTATGTATTGGAGAATATATCCCAGCATAATGTCTTTAGAAAGAAAGGCATTGAAGCTGTTTGGATTGTAATCAAAAATTGTATTTTTCATCATAAAAAAGTTTCACATACTCACTGTGGCTACTCTACAGAATTTGTTCATTTCATTACACCACAGGTCAATTCTAGTTTTATCTGTTCACGCAAAAACTCGTGGCTAAGTGTGTCATACAACACAGGAGAAGGGCCTTTCAGTTCCACTATTCCTACATGTAATTAAAAAAACAACAAATACAGAAAAAATCTTATCTACTTTGCACTGTTTAGACAGCATTATGTACCTCTTAGAAGTACTTAAGAAGTCGCATATAAAGTCTTAGAAAAATGTTTGATTGGTACAGAACTTCCAAAGACAGGTGTTTCCTTTGTAAAAAAAAAAAAAAAAACTACACCGGTAAATATTTGTATTTGTAACCACTTTTTGTGATCACTAAGTTTCCATAAAGGAATCCTTTTTCGCTTTTTAACTGAGCACAATAGAAGAGAGAGTCTTGTGTGCTGCCACTTTAAAGCATAAAGTCCAATAACATTGACTTTCATGACATGTTCGTTGAAACCTCTATAACTGTGGCTTGCACTTCAAGAGCTGTGCTTTTCTCTTTATCAGCATCCCAAGGACTGATTAGAGGAGGATAAAGCTCACTGAAAGGGAAGGATTGTTTCTTCAGGTAATTCCTGAAAAATCTGTGTCCTGCATCACAGTTCATTCCATGACAGGCACAACTGAAGAGGGTGGCAACACAAAAGAATCCTAAAAGAACACCAAGGCAGACAGGAAATGTAGTGCTGCTGCTGCTGCTGCTGCTGGTCTTCTCACAATTTCTCATTGCTGGATCCAGTCCTTTTGTGGTAACATTGATGCATTGTCTTGCATTCTGGAGCCGGATGGTGGGGATGTCCATACAAATTTTATATTCCATTGATGGGGTAAGATGTGTAAAATTATAGACCTTTCGGTGTGATGGAATTCGAACACTCTGAGAGGTCAGGGAGTTTCCATCTTTTGGAAAGGCAGTCCACCTAATGTTAGATTTCACAATTTTGGAATTTGCTTTCCAGGATAGTGATATGGAATTGTAGCGTACATCTTCTACTGTTATAGAGAAAGATTTGTGGTTCTCTTGGGAGAAAGAACCATCCACGTGAATCATAATGGATTTTAAATCTGCACCAACTAAATTAGTTGCTATGCATGTGTACAGGCCACTTTCTCTTTGTGTTATATCACTGATCTCTAATGTTCCTTCTGAATGTACATAATATTTAAGAGAAACCGTATTGGGTAAAAGCTTATGTCCCGATGGAGTAATCCAGTACACTTCAGGTTCTGGTACTGCAGTGGCTCGGCAATGTAAGGAGACACAGCTACCAGTTTCTAAATTTAGGTTTGCAGGAAAGCTTTCTGGGGCAATCAGTGGAAGACAGATTTCCATCATCTCCCTGAAATGAACCATCCTCACGTTCTGGCCTTGGAATTCAGGCGGATCTACACAAAATAATGACTCTGGCTCCATGAATCTAATGCTAGTTTTATTCATATTAATCCATCGAATGACACAGTCACAGCGGATTGGGTTGCTGTGTATGCTGATTTCCTTGAGATTGGGCAAAGACTCAATTGTACTGTGGTACAAAGCACTCAGTGCATTGCTATTAAGCATGAGTGATTCCAACCGTGGAAGTCGATAGAATGCATTAGGGTGTATATATGATAATCTTGGATTATTAGTTGCTTCTATTTTCCTCAAATCTGGCAAATTTTCAACAGCTAGGTTATCAATAGATATCAGTTCAGGCATGTTATTAATTCCTAATTCTTTCAGGTGTATCATATTGCTAAAATCCCCTCTCTGTATTCTGTTAATGGGGTTTTTGTTTAGATCCAAAAATTTAAGATTTGTAGCCTTTTGAAGAGCTCTGTGGGGCACTTTAACTAATCTATTGTCATAAAAAGAGATGCTTTCTAAATTGTCAAGACCAGCCAAGGCATTATCTGGTATTTCTGTGAGATTTATGCCTGCTAAAACTAGGCTCCTCAGATTTATAAGATGTTTAAAGTTCATATCTTCAATTCTACTTATTGGATTTTCTCCAATCATGAGAATTTCCAGATTAGGAATAGCTTCAAACCATTTGCTGTTAATGAGTTGCAGATTGTTCGAATTGAGATGAAGCCTAAGAAGGTTATCAAGGCCTGTGAAGGCTCCTGATGCAATTGTAGAAAGCAGATTGTGATTAATGTAAAGCTCTTGGAGATTATTAAGTCCAAAAAAACATTTGTCAGGCAATTCTGTAAGTTTGTTTTCTTCCAGATACACTGAAAGAAGTTGGGTTATCTTCTGAAGTTCAATAGTAGCCACTGTAGATAAACTGTTCTGGGACAAATCCAAACCAGTAAGGTTTACAGGAAATTCTCTAGGGTATTCAATTTTTTTAATATGGTTTGCTTGTAGAAGTAGAACCTGTGTATCAGCAGGCAGTTGAGGTGGAAAAACAGAAAGGCCTACATCATTGCAGTCTACTGTTGATGCTTCCATGTATATTGATCTAGGAGTAAACCACGGTCTTATCTCACAGGAACATGACTGTGGACAGTCTGTTTTTTTATCCACAGCTTGTACTGGAGCAGTGATAGTTAGGCCAAGTAAAAAATAAATTTTGAGTGACATGTCCTTCATCTTAGCTCAGGATTTCAGAAAAATAATTGTACAGTTTTTATGTACAGTAAGAGTTGGTCATTTGATAAGACAATCACTTGCATTTGTCAAATGGTGCATACTGAAGAAGCACAACATTCCTTTGCTTCTCGGAAATGCAGTGCATCTTTACAGTCACTTTGTCTCATTGTAAAAGGCATTTTTGGAAAATGGTGTTATTTCACATGGATAGATTCTTCAAAATGAAGTATATCCAGAAGGAGATAGCAAAGCAAGTAGCTTGTTTATATAACAGTACTCATTTTTAATTCCATTATGTCTTCTTTCATTTTTGTTTGTTTGGGAAAAAAGACCTACAATATAAAGGAAAGAACAATTAATACTATCAGTGAACAAAGCAACAAAGGACAAATCAAAATTATGTTTGATTTAGAATGATAGAATATTGTCTTTTGTGTATAATATTAAAAGGCTGTTAGGCTAATCATAACAACTTGTATTCTCATAGCTATCTAAACTGCAAACAACTGGACATGCATTGCCAGTGAAGTAATGGTGTGGCAGGGAGGGTAGAGTAATTATGAATATAGAGAGGAGTTAAATATGGAAACATGCTTTTATTTTTATCAAGTTATGCAATTCCACAAAACTTTTAATTAAACATATTGTTTCACTGTTTTATTGTTTTTCTTTCTCCTGACAACGAATTGTTAGATTAAACTATTTTCTACTATTGTAGAGGCTAGTCAAAGACCGTAACAAAAAATATCCATTCATTCATGGAAACATAAGTATTTATATATTGACACATCAGATCCTGGGATTGAATCTTAAAAGAAGTGCCACAGTGATATATCCAACAGTGCAGTTTATAATCCAAATGAAAATCACAAGTGGGACTTATTTTCAGTTAAAGGCATGTAAGTTTGCAATTTTAGAGCCAGGAGAGTTATGCAAACCTATCCAGATTAGTATTTTGGCATACATGAGAATGCTAAAATTGCTAAACCAGTTTTGCCTTTTCCCCCAGATTTTCATGACTGCTGTAGATGCTCTCCCTACATATGTGTGCATGCAGAGCAACTTTTTTTGTGGGGGGGGGGTCGCTATGGGTGTTTTATGTTTAGAAAATATACATTAAAAGCTTCACATTAGACAAGCAAAAATTTCATATGGTTCTGTGCATCCTGATAAGAACACTGCAAATTAAAAGTGCTGCATAGGTGATTAAAAAATACAGCAGCTTCACTGCTGCAGTCATACTCCAAACTACCCCGCATACCAGCGCATAGCATTCAGTGTAAGCCTGGTGAGTCAATCACATGACAATCCGCACTGTGTTCTTTTCAGTTTTGGTACCAGTATTAACGGGGCAGTGGAAGCATTGTTTTAAAACAGTGTAACAAGGTCAGCAACTCATAGGTAAAGGTAAAGGTTTCCCTTGACATTAAGTCCAGTCGTGTCCAACTCTAGGGGGCGGTGCTCATTTCCGTTTCAAAGCCAAAGAGCCAGCGTTTGTCCGTAGACACTTCCGTAGTCATGTGGCCGGCATGACTAAACGGAATGCCGTTACCTGCCTGCCAAAGTGGTACCTATTAATCTATTCACATTTGCATGTTTTCGAACTGCTAGGTTGGCAGGAGCTGGGACTAGCAACAGGAGCTCACTCCGTCACGTGGATTCGAACCGTCGACCTTCCGATCGGCAAGCCCAGCAGCTCAGCGGTTTAACCCGCAGCGCTACCACCTCCCTTGACAGCAACTCATAGACATTGATAAATGTATTTTGAGATGTTTCTTATTAAAAGAAAAGGTGTATCAAGATTAGTAAAGGTGGTCCTTCCAGATTAGAGCATACAAAACTGAATCAGATTTGGCTCCTTCCATTTATTGGGTTGCTTTGAGCCCTTACCTGTGAAACTGCTTAACTAGCATTCAGATAATGGCTAAACATCCTGTTCGTAATAAATACTATCGGAAATTAACACTGCTGATGCCAGCAAAAGCAGAAAAAAAAATACAGCCTTCTATCTTTCTCTTACTTTAAAACATATTTCTTTACTCTTTTCATTAATTTTATAGTAATAAAAGATAGTTCATTAATGAACTAAACAAAAGTCTTACAATTCTATGTTTCAGACTGGAACAAAATCTGAGAGACGGTAATCTGTAATATGTTGAGGCTGCTAATTAGCAGTGGCCATGCTGGGGGGAATTCTACAATTTTCAGTCCCCCCATATCTGAAGGTTCAAGAAAATTGGCCTAAGTTCACCTAACATATTTTGAGCAGAGATGAGATTTGGACCAGAGATACTTGTGTACACATAATTTGGTCAGAACTGAGTAAGTGCACCTAGTATTAAGTTCTTCAAGAATATCAAGCTATGTTATTCCAAATTTTAGGGAGAGTTTGAAGTGGAAATGTAGAGGTTCTAATCCTATGATTTGAAGCATTGTACAGCAATAACAATATTTCTAGCAACACAACCATTTTAGAACTGCTTTGGCCTCTGGGAAGGGACCACTGGAAATAATGCATCCAATTTAATAATAGTCTTTTCACAGGATATTCATATTGATTAGGGTTGTGATAGTTGTGCTTCTGGGTACTTTTTTTTAGAGGGGGATATGTCATTTGAATGCTACAATATCTGAATAAAGAAACTATCTCACTAAACTGTCTTGTAGCATTGTCTAATTCCATTCTTCATATCATCCTTCAGTGATAATATCGAACATTGTATCCTAGGTGTATGAGAACTAGATTGTTCTGGAAAACCTGTAGTCAAATTTGAAAGACTGAGAGTATCTGGTATATACATTTCTTCTTGTTGTTTTTCATAGATATTATCCAAGGGTTTTTTTTAGTCCCCTGCTTGTTCTTCATTTTCTCTATATGTAGGACTAAAGTCTTTTAACTTGCATTTTTTATGTGTATAAATGAAATGAACAGACAATGTGTGAAATAAACATGCAGGAGAAACATTCTGCTGTTGTTAAGTTTTGTAATGTACTTCTATGGTGATGGGCCAATTAATTTGCAATGCAAAGTATCATTGATAGAAAGTAACAATAAAATCTAGTCTGCTCCATGACATTTTTAAATTTGAGACTTTAAGGAAGAAAAAAATCCTTCCCAAATGTTAGTTGAGGTCTGGAATTAATGTGTAATTTGCATTGAGTACCACTCTATTGTCCATATTTAGCTGAAATCATTTCTAATAATGACCTGGTCATTATAAAAGAGCATTGTGATCTTCAATGGCTCCCAGTAAAATTTCAGGGCCCAGTTTTGTAACCCCAAATCAGTCTCCACAAAAGCCCGTAGTTTCTATTTAGTATGTTAATGGTGCCCATAATTTTTAATGTTACCTTGTTGTCCTAAAAAAATAAAATGCACAATCTGTATTCCTGAAAGTCACATAGTTTCCAAAATCCCTTTGCCTTTTGCTTTTTTGGGCAACTTGATGCTTTACTAAGCTTTCATTTTTATAAGGTTATCTAAAAATTGTAGGTTTTATTTTTATGATGCTTGAGTGTATTTTTCATTTTGCTGGTTTTGTATTTTTGAGGTTATTATTTGAACCACCAAGATAACTTATTTCTAATATATTATCTAGATATGATGTTGATGAGTACATAAAATTCCCTGTTGATAAAGTTTTTAAATTGGTCCTTTCTTTATGCTGTGCAAAGTATTTGTGTAGAGGGTGAGTACTTTGCTAGCTCAATTTATTGTAATAATTTCAAATGCAAAGCTAAAAAAAGAATAAATGTTTTGTCCAGAGTGTAATATTTAGGGTCAGGATGGCCTTGGATGGTTACCCTTGCTAATGCCAGAAGGTTAACCTCATTATTTATTCTTTAAAAAATTGTGCTAAGGAAAAAAAAAGCTATTCAACACTGATATAAAATAATCTTCAATGTGTACTTATTTATAACTCTTCACAGCATCCATTTTATAATTGCTCATCCAAGTAAACATAGAATTTGGAGATGTAAACATAAAATAGGATGTCATACTCCACAGAACTGACTTTCCATAGTCAATAGCTCTCTTCACATTCATATAAGGATGACATTCTTCATTTGGAGTTAGAATAGCAAAATGTTGTCAGATATTGAATTACAGGGTACAGAACTTTAATTGTCTATTGGGCCAGAGTTCCATCTAATTTGAATTCTGTTTGCAGTGCTGATCAGCCTGGTATGTTTAGGAGCCTATGGTCATAGCCCATCTGCACACATCTTCATCTGAAGAAGCAAGATTAATCATTCAGATGCTAAAGTGCCAAACCTAGCTACCAATGAAGAAAGAACAGGTGCAGACTCTGTGATCCCCAATTTCTTCTATAGAAAATTTGGACCTTCAACTGGAGTCAAGGCCACATAGCCTTCAGGAATTACACATTGACAGACTGTAAAGCAGTGTTTCTCAACCTTGGCAACTTGAAGTGGTGTGGATTTCAACTCTCAGAATTCGCCAGCCAGCTTTGCTGAATCTGACCTCACTAAAGGAGGGGTGTTCAGCTTCAGTTATGTTTGGGAGAAAAGTGAAGGAAACTCAGTGCTGATACAACTTCTATGATAGGTTTTATCTTCTATGTCTTTTGTTCTATGTCTACTTGTATTTGTGATTTTTGGATCAGACCTGCCATCTGCAACCATCTTGGCCTTTTACTCTATGTTATTCATACTGCTGGTAGAACCTTCATTCTCAGCTTGAATAAGAACACTACTATTGCATAGGTCCTTGATTCTTGGGCAGAAGACTGGATGCCAGTGAATGCATATATAAATTTATGATAAATTTATAAATGTGTCTGTGATTTATAGCCAGCCCATTTATATTTTGCTGGCGCTGAGTTAGGCTGTGAAACCTACTTGAAACTGAAAAAGCTGGACAGTATAATGAAAATGGCTTTCTCCTGTTTAGCCACAGCATCCAGTATGTGTTTACCCTATTTCTGAACATGAAATTATCATATATCTATCATAACTAAATAGCAAGTGTGAATTTCTCTGCTAGCTCCACCTAAATTAGTTTGCGGTATTGCATCCTCCAGTACTTTCCAAAGTTAGTCTAAAAATAATTTACTGTGTAAACAGGTAGTTCTTCTCTTAAACTTACTTCCAATGTATTGGTTAATCTACTCTAAACAAGTGTCAAAGTTCTAGTAATAATTACCTGACTATAACCATTATCTTCATTTGTATATGTGAAAAAGAACTACTGGAATTTGTTGTAGAAATGAATTTGCCTATGATAAATTCTTTTGGGCAAACAGTGATATTTAAAGTCTTGAGAATGGCTTTTGATCCTTTTCTTTGTCAGAAACGCAAGGAAAATGCCTTATAATTGAACAGTGAATGGACCCAAACAACCTCATAGTTACAAGCTGTATTGTTAAGCTACAAGCATTTCATAGCTAACATTTATCTTGACTACGCTTCTAAGTACTACAGTGAAGAATGTTAACATCACCCTAATTTATTATTACTTGTTTATACTAAGAAACAAAGCTCCTTTAACATCATTACAACAATAGTGTTATATTCTGTGAGAAACAATATATGGAAAGGAACACCTTCTTTGTGTTGACAGACCACTATGAATTTTGCTTAGGTCAACTGCTTGTATAGATTTTTCTTTCATGCACAGGTGTGATTAATTTCTCACCTTGAATATAAAAGCATATAGTGCCTTTAAGTATAAAAATCTACGCAGTTTTCTCTGTTCATGATGAAGTTAGTGTGCATATAAACAAATCTTTCTCTTTGACTTTGGAGAAAGGGAGAATAAATTTCATTTCTGTTTCAAAGTACGGTTAACAGAATGAAACATTACTAGTGAGGGGGATTCATTTTTTAATGAAAAAAAAATACACATTTCATAATACTCAGAAAGTTTTCATATGGGAGGAATATACATATCCTGTTGTATCCTGGATAATTTCTTGTTAAAAGCTAATAGCTCTTTGACATAGAAGCTGTGTGGTAACACCGTGTGCCACCTAACTTTGAACAAAGAACAAGCTTTTCATGCCTGTGTTGTTTGGCTTTTAAGATACTTCCAGCTTAATATTCAGAGTATTCACACTCTATATTCTTTGTCTTTTCCTGGTTTAGTTCCTTTGTCATCCTTGACTCATCTGTGCAAAGAATGGTACCCAAGATTGGCACAGCAGATGAACATTGCTTGTAGCTTGTTTTTTTTTAGTTCAGTGCCTCTCTGACAAACGAAGTGGGTTAGAATCGGGCAAAATCCTTTCACCCCTAAACAAGGTTAAGTGTATTAGGGACTTTCATTTCTCAATTGCCTTGTGTCTATGGAGTGAGTGGTATATATGTTTGTAAAAATAAATAAATAATGTGTCCTTTTTTTGCTTTGATCCCATGCCTCATAATCTCTTTTAACAATAATTTCACACAATATAGGAAAATGTTAAAGACCAAGTATGTATGTATGTGTGCGTGTGCACATGTACGTACATGGCCTTGTATTTATTTGCTTGAAATATACACATACAACTGGAATGGCTTGCAACTGTTTAGATATCAGCTCTTTGAGGTAGGCAAAGTCAAGAAACAGGCATTGTAGGAATTCCAGGAATGCTGCTGTTGTATAAGGTAGAATGACAGAGTCTTGAAAGTCTGCCAGAGTTTCTCCCTGCCCCATCTTATACCAAACAATATCAAAGGGGTATTATTTTGAGTTTCTTTCTCATGCTTTTCTCTTTCTCATCTTTTCTGGAAGTCCCCTCTTAATAGTTTGCTCATTCCTTCCCCATTCCCATGGCCAGGTCTCCATTCTGTCATATCACCTCCCCCATCAGAATAATTCCAACCTTTTGCATGTAAAGACAGACCAGGTAGTGTGTCATGAGCAACTGATACAGAATTACTCTCCCTCCCTCACTTCCAGATGGGCCCAGCAACTTGCCAAGGTCAACAGACAAGTCTGACAGGGAAGAACTAGACACAGCTGGAAAGTGCCACTCCCCTCCTATTGTATGACCGGTAGCAAAAAGTCTCCTTTATCCTGGGGTTCATTGTATATTGATAGTGGCATCAGTGCAAGGTATGGGGCTTGTTTGGGAATTTCATATGGCACTGGCTGAGCAGTTGTGGTACATGAACATCCTTCATCCTCTCCCATGACCTGATTCAGGTTTGTCTTTCCAGTGACTAAAAATATTCTAATCATCCCCTCCTTTGTCTAGAATCCAGAATACATTCCACTTCATCTTCCTCTTACCCGTCCACCAGAACTCAGGGAGAGGGGAGATGGGGAAGAACAGATGCAAAATTCAAGGGAAAGGGCAGCTTCTCCTGAACAAGGAGCAACTGATAAAATACTGGATGAATCTTCACTGAAGCAGGGAGTTGTAGACAGAAGGCCACTGGGTTAATTTGATGTGTAACAGGGAAAGGCTAATAGATTTTGAGTCCAGCTGGGACTGGGACTGGGCAGGAAGAGTAGAAATTCACACCAAATCCCTCACAGCAGTCTTGCCTCTATCTGCTGCACATTTGTATGCACTGTTAGCCAAATTAACTGTTCCTTTAAGAGCTGCTGAATACCCTGTCTTTCCTGGAGAAAGTCAGAAGCTAAAGGAACAGTGGAAGCAGGAGCTGCAGAGGGCAAGTTGCAAGGTTTGTAGCTGTAGACGTTTTGAAAGGGAGACATTTGGAAAGAGGAATGCATCAAGTTGTTACAAGCAAATTCTGCAAGAAGTAATAATTCAGGCCTATTGTCAGGTAGTGGATTTGTTTACCAAGGTAGTGGTAAACAAATCCATGTTACCATCAGCTCAGGAGACTGCAGCTTTTTCTAGACTATGTTTTTAGGTACAGGTAGGTCTTTTAGATAGTCAGGTCTTTTAGGCCTATTCTGTTGATAAGAGAGCAAGCAGTGGAAATACTGTTCAAATAATGTGTTCATCTTCTCCAGTTGTTCATTAGTTTGTGAATGGTGAGAGAATGACAAATGAATACAGATGTCCAGTAAATGGAAGGGGGGCTTCCAGCATTTTGATGTAAATTGAGAGTCATCATCTGAAATCATGTGATTGGCATAAAATGGGCCATCTTGGTAAACAAATCCATTACCAACAAAATGGTACTTCTGGAAGGTTGGTAATAAAATCCAGGGAAAGCATGTCTCATGTGCCAAGGGGAGAAGGGAACAGGTGGAGCAAATGATCTATCTTAAGAGACATTATGGAATAAAACATGAGCTCTCACACATGGCCACCAAAATTCTGTGAGCACATAATGCAATTTTTCAAACATTCCCCATGTCCACCAGTTTCTGTTGCAGAAGCAGAAAAGATCTGCTTGACCAGTAGATGTTTACCAGAAGAGAAGAATACTCAAGCATCAAAAGATGGCAAAGGAGAGGGAACAGAAAAATTCCATATGCCAAGGTACAGCAAAATCTAGGTGCAACTTTCAGGAAGGGAGTTTCTATTCTACCAACTCATTGTGCCTAAAGATTGGCTTCTGAACCATTATCACAGACAGAAGACAATCTAAGGACAGAACTGTGTGAGCCATGCCTTGCTGCCTCGCTTTGGTTTTGTTGTCTTTTGGGTTTAGTTAACTCATTTATACAATGGGGAAAAAATGACTTACTATACAGAGTTTTTTTTTAAGGTCCAGTACAAGTAAAGTAGTATGACAAATTATGATAGGCAGTAGCTTGATGGATATCTGGAACAATCTTCATCAATTAAAAAACAAATGGAATTCATAGCAATGGTTCTTTAGAGTCCTTTGCTCTAAGCCATCTCTCATAAATGTTGTTTTCATGTGCATCAATAGAAAATAATTTGCAGCTATAATGTTGGCTTATTGAAATTCATCCTTTGTTAACCATGATAGCAACATTGGTTGTTTTTAGAACAAATATGTCCTAGGCTCTGTGTGTGATCCTTGACATGCTAATTATCCCTCTTGTAGACAATGATTGGTATGCTTTAATTAGGTATATGTCCCTTTCTGTCACTAATGATTCTTGCTTTGGTTCTCTAGGGATGTGAGTACCTTGTATTTGAGTGGAATGGATAACACGGGTATTGGTTTTTTTTCCTTCACTCTCTAGATCTAAGAACTATTTGTAGTGGATAGAAAGGAATGAGAATTAAGGCAATGGAAATTTTTCAGCCTCCACTTTAAATTCAGAGAGCTTTCTTTTTAAAAAGAAAATGGAACAGTTTGAATATAAAATCCCTTCCTGTTAATGAGAAAAACAGTTTCACATAGCCCCACTTAGAGGTGCTAAGGATTCCCCAAACACAGCTGTATTTACAGAGATAGTCTCAAGGAAAGCTCCACTGAAAAAAACATTCCGTGATTTTGCAATTCTCTTATAAGAACTGGAAAAAAATACTAAAAAGTGGGGTTGTGGGTTGTTTGTCAGCACTGGAAAGAGAAATTTGAGTCAGACATTGTTCATGAAGAGCAAAATTAAATATTACAGTTCTATTCTGATGGTTAGTTAATTTTGCCAAAATATTTGAACTATTGTTAGCATCCTTGCCATGTGTGCCATACCTTCCTTTTAATTTTCTCATTTTTCTGGGAACAGAGTTCTGCAAGTTATTAAAAACAAAAAGATATATATTTATGACAAAGCAAGGTAATATATGAGCAGAGCTTGAATCACTCTGTGTGGCTGACAAGACTATTACAAGAACTTTAAAAAAAACCCTGAAGGGAATGGAATGCAGAGCTGGAACAGCTGTCATCAGGTTTGACAGTATCAGTCACAAAAGAAATCATTTGGGTATGGTACCATGTACACAGGTTTCAATCTGGAGAAAGGAGTAGGATAATTATGAGCAAGGAACATAACAGTCCACTTTATTTAGTGAAGCCCTTTAATTGCTAGTGGATAATCTCTTAGACGTGAACATTACATCTTCCTAAAAATAAGTAATTAGGCTGTATATATTTTTTTTCCTTGACTTTACATGGAATTGAAACAAGAGAGAACATAAGACTCTTCCTAGGTAACACCAAAAACTTGCATGGTTTGTATCATATTTCCCAGAATGGCCAGTTAGTTGATTTTTTTTTTTTGGTACCTTCATGTCAGTGTTGACTCCTGGCAACTGTCTGGACATTATAGAGGAATGGGGACATTATAGAGGAACTATTATAGGAAAAAATATATATTAAAAAGCTGTTATACCAAAGGTCTTTGGAGTCTTCTACTTTATATAAAATAGTTTAGAAAGAAAGAATTGTAGTATTAGAGCTCTTAAATTTATTTAATATCAATGTAGTATTGTACTATTAAATTGTGGAGTATGATACTACTCTGAACCCTAAAATTATGCTTTTATAAATGCAGAAGAATTGTACTAATATAAGGCATTGGTAAAAGATCAATCTGCAGTATTTCTTTTTCTGGTATAAAATGTGTATAATTATATGAAATGACAATACAATATAATCTATATTGCTAATCAAAATTAGTGAACTCTCTTATGCTTAGCTCATACATTTCTACATTTCCCTTGAGACTTAAATACTCTATCCTACACATATAAAATTTCCTTGTTTTGTTTAATTTCTGGCAAAAAAGTTTTTTAAAAACAAAACAGGATTAGGAAATCGTTTCCCTTCATTCAGGACATAGGTATTTATAAGAAAGCTTGTAAAGCCTCTGCTGCTACTACTTTTATTGCCTAAATCTTCATAAGGATATAGATATTAAAGGGCAGCATGGAATTAAAAATAACATAAACTGCAATTTAGCTATGTTTTGTTTTTAGCCTAGTTTATTGTACTAAAGAAGCCCATGTAAGTGGGGACTGGAGTTTAGAAATCAATTTATTATCATAATACAAATGGGGCATAGATATTTTGCATGCTCTTTCCCTTAGAAACGTAGTTGGGAATTTTATATGAGAGAGAAAAATAACTGTTTTCTGTTTACATGCTCTTAGCAGTGTTTTTCAGTATGTGGTCATGAAGTGTTGGTTTATAAGTAGTTTTAAATTACAAGTAATTACAAACTGAGCTGTACAAGTCATTAGTTGATATTAGATTAGTCAGCATCTCTCACCTTAACAGGTCTGGCACAATTAAACAGGCTTGGAGAAATTATGGGCAGGAAGCAGAAGTACTACTCTCTAAACCTCCCAGAGTCCCTCCTTTGCCGGGGAGATGGGCGGTGATAAAATTGGATAAATAAACAGGTGAACCTTCTCAAAATTTAGTGATATCCTGTTCGGTCCTTATATCCATTCCCAGTGTTACTTGAGAGTTTCCTAACTTTCATTGTAATTTTCTATACTAATTCCTAAAAATATTTTTTTCTGTGATAAAATTGTAAACTTTTATATTTTAAGTGTGGAAAACATGAATTCTTGATTCACACTCATTTTTTAATAACTTGATGACTTGGATTGTGAATTGGCCATGACAGATGGAACATGACAGAATGTCCATTTATTTGTAGACACAATGTTTTTTTTCAGTCAGTCACTTTAGCCATTCAGTAGTCTGTCATCAGTTGTATAAAAATGAAGTGATGGGACTTTATTCAGATTTATTCTATAAAAATTGTTGGAAAAAATTAACAGATAGAAACTTGATAATAGAATGGGAAGCTGGCCTGATATATTAACAAAAATAAGGATTTAGAATATGTGGTTATTGCATTGGTTTTGGTTAAAATGATTGCAAATTTTAGCTATTAGGTATAATAGCTAATAAATTGGATCTGGAAGAGCTGTATAGATACAGGCAAATGTGATTAAAAATCAGAACAGATATGAATGAAATTACATTTGTAGAACTGGCAAATGTATGTTCAAAGTAAAGTTTCTTTAGTTTTGTCCAAGTTTTTCTAATTACTAAAATAATTTTTAGAGATCTTGTGGTCTAGAAGGGATAATATATATGCATGTCAGAACAGTATGTATAAACAAGCATTATTGCATTTACTTAAGACATCTGGATAGTTGAAAAAGCAGTTGTGGGATACTAGAATTGACAGGTGATAATTGGCAGAGTGGATATTACTCATTAGAATGCTTTTTTGTAGAAGCTCAGACATTGACATTCTGGTCTCTGTAGTATTCTATATTAACTGGAGGTTCGGTGTTTTTGTTTGTTTGTTTGTTTGTTTCATACTCATAAATTACCAGCTCGTAGTTATATAACCATATCCAATAACAGTAAAAAATAATTTGTATTTATTTTTAATTACAGTTTTTACTCAGCTGAGTACTTCATTAATGATACTGTATTTCAGCTATTTTTTTTACATCATTGGTAAAATAAATGTTATTTCCAAACCTGAACTTCTTATATCTGTATAACTGGATAAATATTCTTAAATTATTTGATTTATGTAATCTATATAGCATGCTTCATTCTCTGCTACTATGGATTACCATGTTGCAGCTTTCCTAGCTAATAGTGCATATTTCCTATTTTTAAATGGAATTCATGCATCTGCAAACATAGAGCATGTTCAGCAGGAAGAGTGACTGACAAAATTCTTGGGAATCTTTCTACCCAAAGCAAAGGCTGACTAAAGATATTTTTAAACATTTTTTTAATATTAGGAGAGAAAAGACTGCATGAATAGTAGGCATACATATAGTCAAACGACTTAAAGCTAGGTTTAGGGTCAGAATGAGTATATGTTAAATGCTTAGTGTGCAGTTGTCAGCTCTTTTTTAATTAAAAAAAGAGTAGTTAAGGAGTTCGCTTGATCCAAATTGAGACCATCATGCATATAGACTCTTCCCACAACATGCTTAACAAGGTAAAAGATTTTGCCTAAAACGCTAACCTTGGCTAGATTTTTTTTTTTGCTTTAAAATGTTGCATGAATCCTATCTATTTTATGGTTCAGTGTTTTCTATAAATCCATTCACTGTGTTAATTCATTAAATAGATTTCTTATGTGATATGAACATTGAATACTATTTCCCAAGATTTAGTTACCAAAAAAAGCTTTTCCCTCTCTTGTCTATAGTTTAACTGGACAGGCTGGAGGACACTATAAAGTAGGATGAGCTGTTACAACATTTGGTCACCCTAACTGGGTTAAATAATTTTTTATAGAAGAAACCAAATGTTCCTAACTACATATCATGTGTCTTTGGTGAGGTGGATGGATAAACACATCATATTATCAAATCAGTACAAGACTGTCTCAAATTTTGGTAGAGGTTCTAGAGCATGGTTCCAACAATAAGATGGAACAACAGCTTATTCCAACATCATATGTATGTATACATGTGATTTTTTTCCCCACCTTTATTTTTTTGTGAACTCAAGGCAGCATACAGTGTACTAATGTTCTGCGTCCAACCCTTTGAGAGCGGGTTGGGCTAAGCGAGAGTGACTGGCCCAAAGTCACCCAGCTTGCTCATGTTCTCCTGGTTTCTAGCCCAGCATCAGATGGTGCTTTCTCTCTCATACCTATATGATGATTTATATCTATTCTTCTCTATGCCACATTCATACTTTCAAAAGATTAAAAGTTACACAGTTGTCCTAGACAGAGTCCTAGATAGAACCAAAAATCATCACAGCATCCAGCAGAGTCTAATCTGAATGTCTAAAGCCTTAATAATTCTTACTAAAATTGTGACTTTGTAGACCAGGTTTTTTCAACCAGGGATCGATGGAACCCTAGGGTTCCGTGAGAAGTCACTAGGGGTTCCCTGGGAGATCACAATTTATTTAAAAAAATATTCAAATTTGGGCAACTTCACATTGAAGAGATAAGTTTCATTCTTTATTTTTAGTTTAAGAACACTGCTAATGCATATATACAGGCCTATACATGAAACAAATATAATAATTTTGTAACTTCTGACCTATATTTGAGCCTGAATGTGCAGGAGTTCCCCAAGGCCTGAAAAACTATTTCAGAGGTTCCTCCAGGGTCAAAAGGTTGAGAAAGGCTGATACAGACTGCCCTATTAATCATCTCCCTCCCTACTTTGTACCATATTGCCTAATGGACTATTGTAGAGAATTCTAAAACTTTTCAAACTATTTTATGATTTTTGAGTTAAACTAATAAAGCTATTGCCCTAGTCTGAGTTATAGAACTTAAAATTCTATTAAGCTACTAATTAATTTTTATATTAGTTTGGTTTAAGGTATGTTATTATGGGCAACTTGTAATTATATTGTCATATGCTGCTCAAAGTAATACAAAAGCACAAGAAAAATAATGTGCACTTTTCTAAATAACCAATTACCTAGTAATGGAAGAACTTAAAAGCAAAAAAGAATGGGCAGTACATGACGGCGACATCAACCCTGGCTTTACATTTAGGAAAGTTGAAGAAAGACCAAGGAAACAACATGACAAGTTCAACTGTCATGTACGGATTAGAAAAAATCCTTTCCTTAATTAGGTGATCTTACCAGGTACCTTTGGAACTGAACTTCAGAGGGCATGTGGAGGTGTTCTCTATTTTAAAGAAAAATCCAAGCAGAAACTAAGAAGCTACTTTACAGAAATGTAAGTGGAAAGGGCAGTGTTGTTTACAAGCATAGAAGCTGTGGTATCCACCTGAATGGGTAGGTGAACAGTGAATACATTGAGAGAGCAGCATTGATGGCTGTTGAAAAAAAGGAAGCAGGATAAAAGGAAGCCAGTAGATAACCTTGAGATTGGAGAGGTAGGAAGGTGTGTAGACAGACAAGGCTGAATAGTAAAGTTTGAAAGTGCTTACAGCATCTCCATTCAGAGAGTCAGTGAAATGTCTGAGGTTAAAAATAGAGTTCAGTTCAGAGAGGACACTTCTACTGTTCTTCCTGCATAGAAAGGCGCATGTGTTAAAATATCATCAATGAATGCTTGACTCACTGGCAAAATTAGGTAACTTTATATCAATATAAAACCGATGCCTGTTGTGAATGTTTCCATGGTGCCTGCACTGAGCTTGGGTCTTGTCCTGAGAGAGCAGTTTCTTTTTTAAAAAGGTACTGTAAATGTTCATATTGATAATTTGAGGATAAGACTCGGTAGAATTGAAGCATTGTATAACTGTGCAATCCGCATAAAATGGATATTCATATCCCTGGCATGCAACATTTAGGTGTGCATTCCTCCCCCCACCCAACACACACTTTTTTTCCCTCTTCTTGCAAATTGTAGAAATAAAAAGCTGAAACATTATGTCATGAAAGCTCTTTGATGTGAAGAGAACAGTGTTTCAGAGACAAATCTTTGGGAGGTTTCATTATAGCTATCAAATTATGCCTTACTGGCTTTTAAATAACAAGTCTGTGCCTATGACATTTAATCAGAGCAAGAATGGCATTTATAGAAACTCATAATCAGGATTACTATTTCAGTATCTCACCAATTAAAATGATTTTTTTTCCCTTGAAAAGTCCATAAAAATAAAACCCCTGTTATTTGTGCACATAGTTTTCGTTTATAGTAGTATTTTATCTTATAAGTAGGGCTTTATTTTGTAAATATTTATTTGAGGCACTTATTGTAAAATATAGTTTAAAATGGTATAAACAATATAAATTAATTACTAGATTTATTTAGTGAGGAAAAAAGTTTAGGAGCATGAATATTTAAAGTGGAAGGTAATTCAACTGAAAATAAGCTTCATTTTGAAGAAAGTGTTCATAAGTGAAATGTAATGAATAAAATTTCAGAATTGGTAGAGAAGAATGAATTGGAAGAGAAGAATGCCTAATGCCTAATATCTTACCCTAAAACAGCGTAAGAGATATTCGGCTAGTATCATATGCTCCTTATCTTTATGACTGCAACAGCATCATTCTGCTGTTTCAGACAATAGATGAATTAGTATCATGGATAATTAATTTAGGGGGGTTTTTTGGAAGTATGTGTGTGTATGGGAGAGAGACATGGAAATTTATTATTTTATTATTTATTTATTTGAATGTATTAGCTGCCCAACTCCAATGGACTCTGCCTGGCATACAAACTGGAAAATCCATAAAAACAGGTAAAACATCAAACAACAGCCCAGACTAAAACAATCTTATAAACAACACAAATCGAACTAAATTAAACAGGGATCCTAGACAAACAATAATATATAAATTCTAGACCAGGGACCAAAGCTGGGTTTTCAAAGCTTTCTGGAACCCTAGGGGAGAGAGTGCAGAATGGGGGCATGCTGTTCCAGAGGGTGGGGGCCACAGCAGAGAAGGCATGCTTCCTCGGTCCCACAAGATGACGTTTCATAGAAGGTACCTGCAGCACACCCACTCTTCCAAAACATACCGAACAGACAGAAGATATTGGAGGCAAGTGGTCCCTCGATTATTCAGGCGCTATGCCATAGAGGGCTTTATAAAGCTATAATTGTGCTTGGAAGCTGACTGGCAGCCAATGCAGCTTGCATAGCAGTGGTGAAACATGGGCATACTGAAAGGCCCTTGTTTCAGCTTATGCTGCTTCATTTTGAGCTTCCAGGTTGTCTTCAAGTGTAGAGCACATTGCAATAATCCAATAATGAGGTGAGCAGGGCATGAATAACTGTCTGAAGGACTCCCAGTTGAGGAAAGGGCACAACTAGCATACAAGATGAACCTGTTCAAAGGCTCTCCTAGCCACAGCTGCCATCTACTCTTCAAACAGTAGCTGAGAGTCCAGAAGGACTCCCAGGTTGCTCACCAGTCTTGAATGATTGTGGAGAACATTTAGAGCCATATGAGTGATGAGTCCTAACAAATAGTCTATTTAGATCCAAAGTGGGACAGCAGTTAAGGAGTTGTGCTCGAACAAGGGAGACCCAAGATCAAACTCATCCTTAGCCATAGACTTTGAACCAGTTACTATAATAAGGTGGTTGTGAGGAAGACTGGAAGAGGTAGTGCTATGTTTGCTGCCTTGAGCATCTGGAAGAAAATCTAAATAACAATAACACCACATCCAGAATAACAGCAAGACATTAATATTGGATCAAGTATCTGGAACTATCACATCCTTTTCAACAGTGTGTACTTTTCTGAACTTTTGCACTACCATCAAGAAATTCTTACTATTGAGATGCACAACAGGTTAGACTACATGCCTGTGTGTATGAGTGCACAGTTTTGCTGCCATGCATGGTTGGATTCTTTATAGGAGACCTAATCGGCTTTTTGGTAGCAGAGTATTTAATAAGGTTGTGTCCCCCAGGTGGTTAAGTAATGATACTCCAGAGAGCCCCAGACACAATGTTGGAGAATTAAAACGGTGGGTCCCTGTAGTCCCTCTAGACTAATTTGCTCGACTGGTGTCCAGCTCCAAAATAAGTGGAGCGGAGTTGTGTTAGATGTACAGGCAGGCAGGAAGCTGGTCCTGTTTTGAGCTCTGTTTTAAAAAATGTTTCTTCCTTATCACCTCTGTTGTCATTTTAACATTGATTATAAGATGGTAAAACAAAAAAATGGAAATGTAACCTCATCAACATATAAGTAATTAAATTAAATGAAGTAATTGTTATGATATGATACATTATGATAATCAGAAACAGTACACTTTATTTTCTAAACAATACATTAAACCTTGATCACATGAAATCAGATTGTCCAGTCTTTCTACTTCCAATTAAAAAGCCAAGTCAAAGGCTGAGAGTATACATATTTCATCGTCAGCTTTTGATGCTGAACACATAATAGTCTTTCCAAGAAACAAAGCAGTCAGTGATGTTCCAAGCACTATAAATCCAAGTTCCAAAGTTCAGGAATATAGTTTATCAGCACATTAAAATCTTTAAATCTTAACTCCCTTCCTGGAATCTGATTCATTAAATAAAGAATATTCCACAAAGGAGCATGATCAAGTCATGTGTGTTAATGTACTTTCAAATTTATTGCATCTCTGACATAGGAATTTTTAAATTTCTTTCACTTTAAGATATAAAAAACATTTAAAAGTTGATGCTATTGACTTGTTTTTGTGTGTGTGTGCGTGCCTTTGAGTCAGTCATGAATCCTGGTGACTGCCTGGGCAAATCCCTACAGTCTTCTTGACAAGATTTTTGGAAGTGGTTTGTCATCATCTTCTTCCTAGGGCTCAGATTGACTGGACAGGACTAGAACTCACGTTCTCCTGGTTTCTAGCCTGGTGCCTTAAGCTCTAGACCAAACTGGCTGTCTTTGTTAAAATAGAAAACTCAAATTCTCTATTCAAAATTTCTTGTAAATTATCAATGACTATTACGGTAATTTTTTTTAGTTGTTGAAACAGAATTGTTAGCTTAGCCTCTAAAAAATCACACTCAAAACCATAAGATCCTGCCACTGGATTACATAGGAAATATGTACCATACACTGCTGAGTTACAGAAGCAACTCCAGAAGCTAGTAACCCAGGCAAATGCAACTTATTCAAGTGGACTTCTGATCATGCAGTAATACTTTTCCCTCTACTCCTTATTCCTGCTTCTGTCCAGTTTTGCTTCAGCCATCAGAGCAGATATTAAGGGCTTAAGAAGATTGGGAAGTACCCAAGTCTGCTGATAGAAACCAATCAATAAGAACTTATTTATTTCGTAAATTTATATAGCTGCCCATCTCACATACATGACTCTGAGTGGCATACAAAGTTAAAATACACAAAATAATAAACAAAATAAGCAACAAGAATAACAACAAAAAATACTAAAAACAATAAAAACCATTTAAAAACCATTTTAAAAATGTGGGCCGGTTAGCAAATGCCCGAATTCTGATTACTTGACTGCCGGGATCCTGCGACAGCCATAACTTTGAGGACTGGTTGTCAGTTCATTTTTTCAGCACCCTCATAACTTTGAATGGTTGCTGAAAGAA
Source organism: Candoia aspera (assembly GCF_035149785.1). Taxonomy (NCBI): domain Eukaryota; kingdom Metazoa; phylum Chordata; class Lepidosauria; order Squamata; family Candoiidae; genus Candoia; species Candoia aspera. Next base: position 53,816,148 of record NC_086159.1, on the reverse strand, counting down.
TGGCCGCAACCGAAGGACTACCTCTAGATCAGGTAATAGAAATTGCTCATATTTCTGGTGATGAAAAGCTGCGTCAATAATTGGTGATTTTTCTATGTGGACCATTCACATTAGACCATTCACAATTAGTTGCAACTGCTAGATTTCTCTGGTTCTCAACCTCAACTTTTCCAGAGCATCTCAAAAGTAACAAATGTTTGTCCATTGGTTTTCACCTAACTCTTAAACTAGGAAAAAGTGGGATTAAATTTTAGCACTCAAACCTACAGCAAATGAGAACAAAATAGAATAGAATAGTGGGAAGATGGGTAAATACTGAATAAATGGGAGGAAAGCAAAATGAGATGACTTTAGATGAACCAAGGCTCCATTTGTTCAGGAGAGGCTGAAGAATATATCTATACCAAATAGGAAGAATGATATGGCCATCTTTTTCCAATATTTTCTGAAAAGAATGAAAAGTAAATGAGAAGGAAAAATGGATGCAAGTTTTCCTCAAAAGACACACTATTCCTTTGGGAAGTCCTTTGGAAAGTTCTCTCAAAAATGTGAAGATTAGGTGTGATTGCTCAGTGGTAAAATGAAAGTAAACTGAACTTATTTAGAATATTTCTTTTCTCAGACCTTCAAGGATTGATTACTAATGCTCAGCTCTGGTTTCCCAGCTTAAATTAAGTCTTTGAAATCGGTGAATTTGGTTGAAGTTGTTTAGACTGGTGGCATATTTTATGGAAACTGTTTTTCAGTTAGCTTAGAGCATTCTGGTTAAAGCTTTTCATACCAGGGCTATATGAGTTGCCAGCTCAAGAGGCATAAATGTGCGTGCTCCTATTGATGTGTACGTATACATTAATATGTACACTCTCCCTCTGTGTAGATTCCTGATTTCTTCCTTTTGATTAGCAGTAGTCTGGTAACTGTCAGTCAGCTGATCAGGAGATAAATAAGCATCAACTACTAGACAGTTTGGCTTATTTCCATTAATGGGAAATGAAACCAGAGATTTCCTAATCTTTCTGCCAAGTGGGAAGAGTGGGCAGAATTCTGTGTGCCTCCAAGGGTTTACAGGCTGACCATCCATGTCTTAGAGAGTTATAAAATGGTAGGATAAAGGCCAGTTGTAATGTAATTCCAAAGATCTGGGTCTCCGGAAATATAATTTAGATGGATTTTTTTTGAGTCAAAACTAAAACCAGGCCAGACGATATTTCTTTCAGACTGTATGAGAAGCACACCTCACGCATAAGATCTGGCATCTCTCATATGTATTTTTTTCTTTTTTCTTTTGCTTCTGAGCATGTTTTCTCGTCCTCTGTTCTACATTGGTGAATAATTACTGTCAGCTCCAGTATATTTTGGATTTGAAGCATTGTCATACAGGTCAGAGATTAATGTTTTCCCTGGCGTATTTATATAATACTGTTTTACAAGTTAAGCAAGGCAAGGAAATCCACTGCATGTTACATATAGATTCCCTCTGTTGGGATAGTTCTGGGCATAACTGATACCTAATGGAAAATGTATCTAGTCTATGCAAAATGACAGACCTCTTCTCCCAAAACATACACTCTAGGAGGAAAAAAATTAACACTACAAGGATAGTTCCCTAATGCAATTTACAGCAGTTATCTTGGAACCATAAGTGTCTGTTTGCATAAGACCTAAGTCAGTTTGTCTCAGCCTGCTCTGGGACGTGATTACATTGGTATGGTTCCTACATCAACACAAGTTGATTCTAAAACTCAAACCTTGGAAACCTTTAGAAATAAGTAGGGGTCATCTTGTGAATACCTGTCCAAATACCTGAACATCCAAGAGAAATATAACACAACCGAAGTCCTTTTCAGTTTATGTAATGTTATTCTTGTCCCTCTTCTCCCTTTAACCCAAAAGTATAGGAGATGACACAGTGCAAGTTTGGAATATAATACAGTCTTAGGTGGTATTATCATAGAGTAGTTGTAATGAAAACAAAAGTGAATATGACACCATTCTAAACAAGTGTATTCTTTTCCGAGTATCTAGCTACTTCCTTTTAAAGTATATAAACAGAAATCCTGATGGTAAGAATAGCCTCTTTAATGATAATACTATATAATTAACGTAATGGCAAATATCACTCAGTCTGTTGAATCCTCAGGTAACAATCAGATATGCTGTTAGCATGGCATAGCAATCTATTCTCTCTCAATGATGCTTTGAATCAGACACAAGCGGAGTAGCATGTGATAGTTGCTAAGGAAACAGGTTGGTGTAGCTAAGTATAACACATGTAAATTGTTACTGCTGAAACAGTAACAATTTACCATATTGGCGTGTTTTAATTTATTCTTTTTGTCATTTAAGAATAAATACTGGGACATCCTCAGATTCTGTCACTTGAATTATATGCAAGGTTTTTAATTATAGATTAAAATCTTGAAACTGCCCATATCATGGATATATTTGGAACGGTAAATTGCTGGGATTAATGGCATTGATTTTGTGGCATTTTAATGTATGCACCTCACAATCTGAGAATGTTAACAAATCTATAGGAAGATCTTGTTTTAAGAACCTACCATAGACTCAGAAGCACTGAAATTTGAGTCTACCATCTTGGCCACACATGTGCACACACACATACCCCAACACCCACACAAAAGTCTTCTGTACTTGGAGGAACTTTTTTTTGGATGATAATTCAGTTTCTCTGTCAATGAGGAAAGTGACATATTTTTAAGCTTTGGATAGCACAAGTCTATGTATTGTCCATAGTCAAATAAAACAAACAGAAAGAAGCAACGGGGATGTGTGCTGCATTCCCAAAACCATAAACTCCAGTTTTCCATTATTGATAGGGTGCATCTGTTAAAAGAGGGTAATCACGAAGATTGTTGCAGACTTACATGGAAGGATGAGCCCTGCAGAATCAGGTCTGTGCTCCCATGGCGGGTTATAATAATTGTCACTTGAACAATAATATATTGTTTTGCAAAGTTTTCTGATCAATATGGCAGGCTGGAGCTGGAGTTGGAGCTATACATTTCTTATAAGTAGGGATACTATTAGTATATGTCAGAAGGAGTCTGGTAGCAGCTTTGCAGATTAACAAATTTTATTTAAAAGCATACATTTTTGTGGGCCACAGCTCAGGGAATTACACTAGTATAATTAGCATAAACATTAGTACAGGAAGCTGAAGGCAAGAATATATATCATTTTATCTGATACTTGCTCCTATTGTGGGGCATATTCCTATTTTGTGATAATCTCATAATGTAAAATGACATCTGGAGAAAGGTATCCAAGAGAATCTAACATTTCCCATGATATTTCCAGGTAATATTTCAAAAGCCCTTTGTCCACACATCCAATATTGCCCCCTTTATTATTTTATTATTATTTATCATTTGGCACATTCACATCTCAGTTCAATAGAATAAAAACACAGGAGATAAAATACAAGATATAAAATATAGAGTGTGTCGGTGACATTCCTTAAGTCACACGTGTCCCCTGGGTAGTGCCAAAGAACACTCACTTCAAGGTAAACACCTGAAGCCTCGAAGTTATGGCAGCCAGTTAATCCTAGTGATCTCCTGGCTATATCACATCGCATTAAAATATGCCCCCTTTCAGATAGGAGGCACAGAGCAACCCAATCTTGTCATCAAAGCAATCAGCTCTGGACCAGTATTAATGGGGAAGCACACTACTTGTAGTGTTTGAACGGGCAATAGCGTGTGCTAGTTAAGACGGTATTCCTGACTCTTTTAGGGATGGGCAAGGATTGGAGCTATTCATCCTGACTCCAGTGTCAAGTATCCATGTTGGGGGAATTTTCTGCAACTGGAAATCTTAAGTTCCTATTCAAATTCACTACACAGGGCACCTGGCAATGCTACTGCCTGGCTATGGCTTAAGCATATTATACGTATTAACTACTACTAGACTGTGGTATTGCTTAAAGAAAGAGAATGGAGCTGACATTGTGTAAAATAGATTAGTGGAAGTAGTTTAAAACAAAATGAAACTACTCTTCCTTCCCCTAAAATCTCTGAACTGTCCTAGAACATTCCATTGGATAAAAGCTGTTGGATTATGAGATGCTATTCTCTCCTGTATCCATAGGAAGCATAATTAACACAGAGAGGAACCAAGATTCATTTACTCAAAAGAAATGAAAGCTATTTGCTTGAATGAATGCAAGTCTCAGCTGTTGTTGGCCAGGGCGGCATGCAGGTTCTGTCTCGTGCTGGGATCTGTGTTATCACTTTTAATTATTATAATTACTATACAGTAGAAGGAGTTTTATTTCTGAATTGTTTGTACTTGATATTAACTTCTATGTGTGTGTTGTCCCTGCTGAGTTTAAAAATGCCTTACTTTATGTCATTTTAGAGTAGAGTGTTTGCATACAAATAAAGAACACAGAGGAGACAAGACCTGTCAATAAAATTACATTATAAGGAATTCTAACGCAATTCCAAATTAGAATCCCTTATATGATTCCTTGCAAAATCCCTATCTTGACTGTTCTCTCTCAGCCCAACCCACCTCACAGGGTTGTTATTGTCGGAGAACAGGAGGAGGAAAGAGTATTACGTACGTTCACTGCCTTGAGTTATTTATAAAAATAATAAAGGCAGGATTAAAAAAAACAGTATTTGATGTCTCTTTATATGATAAACTAGAGCTCTCTGAAATATTCCTTACCCTTTAATCTAGCAAGCTGAAATTGGGTCATGGAAAAGAAATAACTTTCCTGGAAATTGGACCTTTTTCTAATGCATGAGGCAGAATTAGTCAGAGAGATGGCAATGGCAAGTGATCCTGATTCTAATGATTCTCACAGCTTTTTGCAGTTACACTGTTGAACATTGGGGCTTGCTTGTACTGTTTGTTTATTTATTTGCCAGGATAATTGCTCCTAAATAATGAGCTTCTTCACAGAATTGCATTACTATGTGTGATTTCAGTTTATTTTGTATGTATGTGTGTTTGGATGTGGGAAATGCCCCTGCTTTTGGTTTTACACTCATGATTAGGAGTGGGAGATACTCAGAAAAGAGGTAATATTGATAAAGGACCCTTAGAGATGTCTGTTTACACAACAGGCTTCTGTTCAGAGTGACCTGAATTGTAGCCAACATAACAATTGTACACTGGAATTTTTGTATGGCTGTTTAGAAGAACAATCAGTGTTAGACTTAGTGTTTTGGTACATAAACATTTAAATTGTTGCTTCAGTCATTCTTCCAAAAACTCAAGGGGATCTCAAACTTGTTTTTTTGTGGGGAAAAATAGGAGGAGGGAACACTAGATATGCTGCTGTGAGATCCTGAATAAAAAGTAGAATATAAATCTAATGAACAAATACAAGATATATTGAAGACTCTATTTTTTATAAAAATAAGCATAGCCTTCTTACATAGACAGCACTTACATTGATTAGCAGATGACAGAAAAAAATGGAGGAACTTCCTTGGAATAGTGCATGCAAGACTAGAGATGGGCTTTTATTGCACTTTAAAAAAGGGTGTACATTTAAAAAATTACCCAGTAAAATATAAGTGAAATTGAAAAGTGCCTAAAAAGCTGAGCCTTAGGCTTTTGACCTTAATTGGTTAAGACTCTGAATTCTTAGTTGGTTAAGACTAGGTGAAGACTGTGGAGCAGAAATATTCTGCACGCATTCAGGTTTCCTCTGTTTTTTTCTCTGCTTCAGGAATGCTAGTGTTTGGATTCCAAAGTGTCAAAGTTTCCTTGGCTAAACTGTAATGGGACTCTGGTATACACATTTACTGTTATTCTTACTACTTGTTGCCATGTATGTTGGCCTGAAACTGAAATAAATATTCAGCACAAGGGCATCTGCAGGGGGCTCAAAAAAGTCAAGAGCTGCAATGATGCAATCAAAGCCAACATGAATTAATTATGAATTATTTTAATTGCGCAATATTTTTTCATTCTACTTAAGCATTTAATGGTGTATTTTTATTACTTGGGAATCTCCCCTGCAACTTAGCCATGACACTTGTCTGAACCAAGCGATGACTTTTATGGCTGAAAGGAGGTTCCTTTAAGACAAGGCTAATTTCTGAAACTTCTTTCAGTTCTGCAGCTGCATGGAAGTAGCTAAGATTAGGCAGTGCTGAGAAAGACACACTGCATATGGAGCCCTGGCACACAAAACGGTTTCAAGGGCTAACTCTGTTTGAAGCTACATCATCCCAGCAGTTCAAGACAATTAGCATGTGGTTTTATTGGAATTTTTAACATTGCACTAATTGGTTGTTTTTCTCAGAAATAAAAACAAAGAGGGCTAACAGAAAATTCTTCATGGTTGTTTTAGTCAGATGTGGCAAGGAATGGCTAAGTGGCCAGTGGCTTATATAGTTACACATGGGAGTGAAAGTTCTGTAGAAAATCTACCCTCCCTTTAACCTCTAGAAAGAGAGAAATTGTTACAGCAAAGAGATTTTCTGTGTGCTGTGGGTACTAAAAGTGAGTAACTATAAGATGAATTAGGTTGTGCTGTTTGCCAAGGTAAAAAATTAACTTTCCAAGTTTCATTTGTTAGACATTCACTTTGGGCCCCAGGAATCTTTGATGTCTACCTCAAAATCCAGGTTAAATAATTATGCCAGATAGTTTCTGCTCCATAATTTTACGCCCACATTTTGGAAATTAAGTCTCACTGAATTTTTGTTTATTTCTTAGTATACATTCATGAAGTTTGGGAATAATTTGTTACAATTTTTTTACTATTTGATCTCTATAATAATATATAGAAAGGATATACAATTTCTAGCAACATTGTCTCCTCTAATTGATATGTAACAAACCATTTGTGATTTGCAGGAGATAACAGATTTAGTCAAGTTCTTATTTATAGTTAAACCAATTCTTAGGTCTGTTCAAAGTTAGGAAAAATGTCTTGTTGTCATATACTTTCCTACATGCTTCCTAAGTGGTGATGCAGAGCTTAGTCTAAAATTTATTTTAATTCTTTCTTTCTGCCTGCCTGAATAGTGAGCACCAAGGATTTATTGCAGGTTTTTCTTTTCTTTTTTTCTTTTCTGACACTTTCTGTTCTGTTGTACCTTTCAACTTTAAGTGCAGCAGTGAAGCAATTCCCATTGGATACTTTTGGTACTTGTTCATATGTAAGTTGCATGCTGTGAATCTCTAATTCATGCAGCAAACCATTGCTGGAATGCTTAGATACAGCACTGTGCAAACAGTCATTTCTTTCCTAATGCAGGTGGCCATATTTCCAGGGAATTTTGTCTACAGCTGAATTCAAAATGAATAATTCAATCTGTTTTCCTTGTAAAATGTTTTGTAGATTATAATATATTTTCTTGCCTGGCAGTTATGCACATGACAAGAAGCTTCCTAGAAAACACTCTTGATATAATGCAAGTAGGTGTTTTGTTTTTGTTTTGTTAAGATTTTTTCCCTGTTCAGCATTTTATTCAACCATTGCAGTATTTAGAGATTTTTAAGAAGAGGATATTTGTAAGTGGTTTCTTTTTAGTTTAATATGATTCTATCATCTGAAGATATGTTATCCAGAGCTATTGCCTGCTTGAGATAAAACTGCAAAGGAATTAAGTTTGACCGTACCAGTAGACCTTTGAGTAGAATTTAGCTTATACCTTTTCGTTAAATCACAACTCTTGCTAATCTTGAAGATTTGTAGAATTTATGCTTTCTATATTACTAACAGTTTTTTGTTTGTTTGTTTTTGTTTTTGGGATAATACCCTTTCTTTCACAAACTTTACCTTAATAGTACTTGGTAAGCAATATGCAGTTGGATGATATTTTGGCTCGTTTTTTTTTTCTTGGGGATTCAAAGTGTTCATCAAGGGAAACTTAGGAAGCACTTGTACTTTAAACATGGCATGGGATGTCATCTGAAATTGACATTGCACTGTTGCCTCCATATGAAGCGGATAGTTATGATCCTGAAGGCATTGCAAATGTCCTGCAGGAATCAATTTCATTCATGCCACTGTGATCACATAGATTACTGTGAACTTGTATGGCCTTCATGTTGATGTTCAGTTCATTAAATTTCCAAAAAATAAATATTTCAAAGCAGTCAATTTTAATGACTTTTGGCATAACTTGTGGCATACCTGAAGAAAAAGAAGCAGCACAGTTCTCTAATTCTGATGTGTTGGAACAAAATCAAGTTTATGTTTCTTGGTAGATATGGAATGACATGATGGGTGTTCTATACTGATTGTACTTTTTATTCAATTTAAAATATGCATACTCTATCTATATTCCATAGTTTATATTGCAAAAGCAAGAGATTGTGTGGCTGTGCAGAATACCACAGCAGTATAGCAGAAAGACCTCTTATTATATGTCTGCCTATGAGCTGCATGAAGTGCTAGAGAAATATATAACTTAATTTAAGTGGTTTGTGTGACTCTAATTGAAGAGGAGGCCCAACTTATTGCAGGCTGTCTTAAGCTTTGTTCTCCAAAATAAAGAAAACTATTTATAAATCAGTTCCTTATTTTCCATAGCCAGCCATCAACAGTAGGATTGCATGGTATATCAGCTGTCCTTAGAGAAAGCTGCTCTACATTTGAAAGTTATGTGTTTAAGGTTCCTGCCAATTATTTATCATATGTTTCTCTTGGTTGATTTGAAGTAGCCCCATCATTGTGAAGGCAAAGCCATTATGAGCAAGCTTTGATATGACTGCCAGGTCAAAAATCAGACTAGTTGAATATGATCCATGGTTAAATGTACCCACTGATTAATTATGCAGCTAAATATTCATTATGGTTTAATAAATCAAGTGTAACTTGATAAGACATTTTTTTAAAATAAAACAAAACAATGATACCTAGTAGGTTTCCATTAAATAAAACTGTTCATTTTAGCCTTTTCTAAAGACAAGCTATCTGATCCTGGAGGATAGATAAGCTGTATCTCCATGATCTGTAAAACCTGCCTGAAAGTACAGTGAGGCAGAGGAATGACATCATAGTTACTGTCAAGTATATTACTTAGGAAAGCTAAATGCTTTGGACTGTGTGTTTGAGTCCTGATCCAGCTAGTAAGGATAAGAACACCCCTACATTTGAGCTGATAGGAAACCTGTTGAGTTCCAGTTTTTTAGAGTGAGAAAATGAAATATTTAAGACTGTAAATGTTCAGATAAACAAATGAATGGCTATGGCCTATCTCTTCCTGAGATAGGTTAAATATCCCCAAGGACTATATTGTTAGGATCGGTATTTTTATAGTGGAAATTTTACCCCATTTGCAAAAGAAAACTGGTGTATCAAGGAAATAGTTGGGCTACAATCATTCTCCCCAACATAATCTATTTTCTTCCTCCCTCCCTCCTTCCTTCCTAAATATAGTCTCAGTTACCTAGCCCAGATTCAACTTTACCACCATATTATTAAATTGGATTAGTGGTAAAGAAATACAGACTGAAGGGTGGAATGCATGAGACATTTTAATTGTTCTCTTCCTTGTTATCAAAATGCTTTACCAAAAACACCAGTTCACATAAATGAAATCTTTTGTGTTCAAGGCAAAGACTTCTTTTGTTTATCTGAACTATTTTAGCATTTTTAATATTCTCTTTTTAATTTTAAATCCTCTATTATTATTTCAGTCTTTGCAACATTTCAATCAGTCTAATTTTTATTCTATGATATTATGGTAGTCCTTTTTATGGATTCAAAGACTTTTCAGTTTAGTTTAATTTAATATTTTATTGTATTGTATCACTTTGTTACTATTTTATATTGGTTACATTTCAGTAGCTTAACCCAAGCAAGCCATCAATCATATATACATACATACATACATACATACATACATACATGAATGAATGAATGAATGAATGAATGACAAGTAGACAACTGAGGCTTCAGCAAGGTGAATACTTAGATGCAGATGAAGTGGCACTGTTTCTCTTATTTAGGACAAAGACTTCTTTTTGAGCACTGCTAACTTGGTTAGGGCTGAAAACTTATTAAAGCTTTGGAAAGTTAACTTAGTTGGCTCTAATATAGCATGGCTAATGTTTGACGTAACTGCATATAACTCTGGAGTCTACTTTAAATGAATAGATTGAATCAGAGTGAATGTATTTACTATAATCAGTATTTAAATGAATCAGATTGAAACTAGAAGAAAAGTAAATGAAATATCCTCCTTAAAAATATATTAGCTGTAAGCACTAATAGTACTTTTGGATTTTCTTATTTGGTAAACCTAAGAAAAAGCAGCATTGATCTTTTATTGGTTTCATTATATCTAAAGATATTTTAATGGCAAAACCATTTGTCCTTCCACATTACAATAGAATGTAAACCCACTATTGTAAAACTTAAGCACTTTACTGTAATTTTTCTTCTGATATGGTTAAAAAGCTTCTATATTTACCACTATATTTTTTAGAAAATAGTGGTACTAAATAACTAGTTTTAAATCTCCATCTCTTTGCCTTTCCACATATGTATATAAAGAATGTATCATTGGTCTATGTTATACCAATTTTTATTCTCCTGTTTTTGTCCATTTGCAGATTGATTTCTGAAACTACATTGGATTTCTGTGTCTGCTTTTCAATCACAGAATGTTCCATTAAACTAGAAATATGCTTCTTAAGGAGCCAGAAATTGTCCTTTAGTTCATCCCTACTTTTTAAATAGAATACATTTATAGCCAACTTGCCCCATCTTAGTAAGGCCTGAAGTTAGTTACACATGCTGTGTACTAGCTGTGTCAAAAAGTTAGAGTAACCATTCTAGAAGGGACAACAGATGTTTTTAAATACAAGTTAATGGGAAGGTGGTATGGAGAAAAGACATGAAATTATAATTGTCCTCAATTATTAAATACAATGATTAAGTTGCATCCCTCTTTTGTATGAACAGTAAGTAAATAAATAAATTTTTGCTGGATGGAATAAAAAGCAGGACCTCTTCCCTTTATTTCCTTCCCAGTATTTTCTGTGATTACAATAGCTACAGTATCTGGGTTCAGTGAGAAGCTCACACAAAAATCAATTTGCTTTCCCAGCAATGAACTTCACCATCCTATTTCTTCTTTTCAACTGAGTATGATTACCAGCAACACATGTTTCCATTAGTTTCTTTTAAGGTGGTACTTATAAAAGATTCCACAGTGTTTTGAGGTAGTTGCATTTTCTTTCTTTCTTTTATAAAAAAAGCACAGACTGGTGCCTCTCCAAAATATAAGCACATGTACCTGATTATTAAAGATGCTTTGATGCTATTGCCAAATCCACTACTCAGGAATAGTGGGGTTATGGTTGCAGGCAAATAATAATTTTTTAAAGAATATATTAGCAGATTTTAAACAAGGATATTGCTCTAAAGACTGGGTCACCGGTAACATTTAGAACATGCATAGGTGTCACTATCACTATGGAGATAATTAGAAAAAGAAAAAAGCTGCATTTTGAAAAGCTCTTAAGGCAAACCTTTAAATCGTATAGCATAGGCTTAAAGTTACCCAAACTAGCTTGGATTACACTATTGATTACATACAGTTTAGTCACATAGGTCTCAAATATCAAAATTCGTGCTGTTATGTCCATCCAACTCATTCTGACCCTGTGTTCGTGCAAGCAATGCTCTTAATACATCACCCAAAATGCGGTATGATTTATTTCATGACTGCAGTGAAACACATTTGCATGAGCTGAAAACACAAGGATGCAGCTCTCTTTAAAATGGCTAAAAGGTGCCTAAGAAGGTAGATTTAATGCAAGCGTTTTTTGTTACTAGATAACAGATCAGATTTGCAAAGGGAAAAAGAAAATCTGCAGCTTTAGAGAAAGGCATGCTTGCCGAGAACAAGAGCTTACCCTTTGCTACCTTGCCTTGTGCAATCTAAAGAGGAAACATTGCCTTAAACTCATTCAGTATCTGAGAACAAACCAATAGTAGGTTTTTGTCGAAGCTGCTTTCTCCCCACCTTTTAGAAAGGGGAGCTTACTTCTTGGCCAATATGTGGGTCTGAGCCCCCGCCCACTTTCTTCTGACTTCTTTATGAGAAAGTGACCAGTTGCAGGAAGAGAACTTGTTTTCTCTCTCTCCTGTCCCCCTCCCTGCTTGCACTGAGTACTGCAGAGCCAATATTAACTTTCAGAGAAAGAGCTGCTGGGGAGGGAGGGGCAGCAGGCTTCCTCCAGTATTTTTTGTGGGCAGGAAAGGAGCAAAAGATGCCATTTGAGGAGATGTGTGATTTCTCAGCTTATTTTTAAAAAGAACAACTACAGAAGAACTATTTTGGAGGGCACATTGTCACCTTCTAATCATCCTAGAAGCTGATATGCACAGGAGACTTTTTGGTTCCGATCCACTGTGGGTCTTGAATGCTATCTTTATATTACGGTACGTTAACAAGGTTTAGCTTGCCTTGGCTATGTTACATTGTCTGTTTGTGCCTGGACTTCTCCTGCACATGCACCCCCCCCCCCCAAAGCTAGCTTGTCAAGCTTGCCCGTTTTCATCCATTTGGTTCTTTTTAATTTAAGCACGCAGTTTTATTGATTCCAAATAACGGTACTGGTTAAAATGAGTACAAATCAAGACCCCCTCCCTACTCCTGCTTTCAAGCAAATATCTCTGAGCTTTTCCATAACAGAAATAACAACAGTAACAATCAAAGGATATAGTCTGCTGAGCCCAGTTTTTCCTAACAGAAAAATTTGTTAATGGCTTACGATGCGATCCTTTCAGTTACCAGAGGAGATGAAGGCTGTCTTTTTGTACCTTGCATATGTCAGTTCCAGCTGCATTACTGATGGGGGCATTGCCTTTCTGACCACCAGGTGTGTGTGCATGTGTGTGTTGTGTGTCTGTGGGTGGGTGGGGGAGGAGGAGGAGGAGGGGAGTCATTTGCCACAATTCTTAAAGTGTAATCTGGCAGACATTCAGTTAGTGTTTGTGATAATCTATTCAGCCTTCGTTCTTGGTGGCTGTTAGGTTCCAGTATGACATGCAGTGGCATTTGCTGTAATCCAGCCATTGGAAGGGGGTTAAAAAGCCGTCCGGTGCTGCATGTAATTGGTTTCCAAACACAGAGAAAGTGGGCTGTTTCATTTTGCATTGAGGATACTAGAAAGCACAGTATTCAAGCCATTTGATGTGTGTTTCAGCTTTCAGAAGTCTTGGGAAAAAATAGATTAATGAGGATTTGATGGTGGGTTGTTCAGAGCAGACAGGGGTCCTTTGTATGTCTCACCAAAAGAGTAAAATGTGGAAAGCGAGTATGGGAAATTGCTCAGAATGAAAACTAGAAACAGAACGGAAACATTTCAGTAGCAAATAGCACAAGAACACAACTTAGGATAAATAGGATACTTACCCTACAAGAGTAAATTTAGTCCGGGAACACTCACGCATATTTGATCCCTTAGTTCAGGTAGCCACATACTGATGTTAAAGCTAGGAAGCTGAGTCGGTGCCTGCACAGATAATGAATATTAGTGCTGTCTCTATATATCCTGTAACAGGAGAGAATCTCTGTGCAGTCGGTTGATTTCCCGTACTTTTTTCCAGAGCTCTGTGCTGGCTGTCAGAAGCTCACAATCCAGTGAAGGAGGGGGAAGAGAGAAAGAAACAGCAAGAGAGAGAGAGAGATGCTTCTAGCTTTTCTTCTTTCTCTCCATTTCCATGGTGGTTAGTGGTGCATCGTTCACCCGATCAGTTGTCACACTGACATGGTGCTGCCTGCTCAGTGGTCATTAATAACTGAACACCCTCCACTCCCCAGAGAGGAGCCAATAGCTTTAGAGTGCCAAGATGTAGGACTTGCTGCTGCTCTACCCTGGTTGGCTGAGACAACCTGTCTGTTAGATGACGTTGCTGTTTAGGGTACAAATAAGCGGAGCTATCCTTTCTCTGCTTCCAGGCATTATTTCCAGTGCACAGAACGAGAAGGACATGGTTTTGTATCTCTGTGAAGCACTGAATTATATTTAATGTGTAGGGTGTTCAGGGACAGGGCTAATACTGAAAAGGAGGCACATTCCTGCTCTAGTTGTATCAACTCACTAGCTAGAAAATATGTGTCTGTGTGTGTGTGTAATATATATCTATTAGCCTAATGTGTTTTGGAACTCCCTCTGTTCTCCCTTATGTTTTGCAACATGCATTAATTGAATGACAGAAAATGCATATTTACGCATTCCTGAATATAAATATGGAGTCACAAAACAAAGCAGACATCAGTGAAATTTATAAGCAAACATACACCAGAAAGAATGAGAGAAGAAAAAGAAGACAGAGCTTTTCAGATACTTGTACAGACCATGGGATATATATTAAATATATCTTTATACTTAGATGAATATAAAGCAGTGGTCTGAATATCTGTTTTTCTTTTATATGTTTCTTTTTCCTAAAGAAATAACACTCTCTGAAAATTTACAGAATTATGGATGAGTTTGAAAACATATTCTTACCAAAAAGAAAACAGATATATTTATTCCAAAATATTGATTAAAATTTTCTATAAAAGTGCTGCTTACAGAGAATGAGAAAAATTGAACCGGGTAAAGGTTTGATAATCAACAGGTAGAATTTGATAAAAATACTGGATTTACTATACATATTCAGTAATATAACCCTTCTTTTGAGACACCACCCTCTAGTGGAAAAAAATAAAACGTAGATTTCATTTCTTTTGGCTTGACAGCTATAGTATACACTTATTATACGCATAGTATATAGTGATTTCTGAAACATGGATGAACAATGTAAAGCCATTGTTATGCATGCAACAAGTATTCATTAAAAGATTTATCTGTCTTGTATGTATGACTGTCTGTGTTAAGTTTATTTTATTATATAAATTTAATTAAAAGTTTTAAAGAGAACATAAAACTAACACAAACTAATACAGAATAAAGAAAACAAAGAACGAAAAAGACAAAGGAAAAAAAGACAAAAGTGAAGAAAGAAAAGATAAAAAGAAATAGAAGAAGCTTCCGATTTTCTTTGCAGCAAATATAACTGATTATGAAGTTATCTCTTACTCTATATTATATAAAAAAAAGCTTACGTTTTTCTATTATCCAATGGTTTTTCTAATCATCAAAACAACAAGTCATAAGTGCATTTTTTTCTATTTCATGCAAAAAGTCTATAACGGATTTTCAGTCAGCCATAAATGGAGATACTGTCTTTTTTCTAATCAAGGAATTCAACTCTGCAAGTTCTATCATCTTCACCAACCGTTCCTCTATTGTGGACAGTGTCAAACTCTTCTACTTCTGAGCATATAGTAATCTTGCTGCAGTTGTATATAAAAACAAAGCTCCATGGTTTTTTTCTAGCTGTCTGTCCATTAATTTCAAAAGAAAAGTCTCTGGTTTCAATTGTACATTAATTTTTCAAATCATCTGAATTAGTGTATTTTTTGTATCCAAAATAATTTGGCTTTTTTACACATCCACTGTATATGATAAAATGTCCCTTCATGTTGTTCACATTTCCAGCAAAGAAATGTATAAGTACCTTTATACATTTTAGGCAATTTCTCTGGTGACAAATACCAACAATACATCTTTTTTTTAAAAGTCTCTTTAAGACTAGAACATAATGTAAATTTCAATCCTTTTAACCACATATTTTCCCATTGATTCATTTGTATATTATAGCCAAAAATTTTAGCCCATTTTATCATATATTCTTTCACTTCTTCTGTCTCAAATTTCAACCAAAGTTTATTTTAGCAATTACATGCTCATCATCAGTACACAATTGTATTTCAAATTCTGATTTGCTTTGCTGCGTACCATAAGTCTTTTTATCCATTTTAAATCTTTTATTTTCAAAAAATTCTTTTAATCTCTTTTTGCAATCCTCAACAATTTCTTTCTGTAACAATGCTTCATTTAGTCTCCATCTGAAAGAACTAGATGTTCTTTTATAAACCAGAATCAGAGAATTATGGTTTGAAAAAGTCTTTGGTTAAATCTCTGCTTTGGAAATTTTTAGTAGCCAAGTCCCTTGAAATCCAAATCATGTCTATTCTTGAAAAGTCCCTTGAAATCCAAATCATGTCTATTCTTGAAAGGGATCTGTGAAGACCTGTGTCTTTCTGAAAAATAAATGGACTCTCTTGAACTGCCAATCATCTGTCTCCATATATCAGCCAACCCTAAATTGTCCATCAAATCAAAGAAGACATTGGGTAATTTACCTTCAGTAAGTCCTGTCCACTTGGGGGAAGACCACTCCATTCCAATACCCCATTAAACACCAACTTTATTTTTAAAAAGTCTATTAGTCTCTTCATAAGTTGTTTGTAAAAAGTCACATTATCTTCATTTGGGCCATAAACTCCAGCATCACAGTTTTAACCCCATATAAATTAACTGTTACCCCAATAAATCTGTCATGTTCATCACTTAATACAAGTTCTGGGTTTAGTTGAAGGTTAATATAGAGAACAACTCCATATCTCTTTTTGGTATCTGCTGAAATAAAATCTTCACCTGAGGATTTATAAGTCAAATACTTTATATCTTTTTTTTTCTGATATGAGTATCTTGTAGGCAAACAATGTCTTGCTTTAATTTTTTCAAATAATGATTTTTTTTCTCTTTTGAGAAGTATTTGCGACATTTATATTCCATGTATACATTTGTAATCCATACTCAGTCCAAAAATTTAGAAAAGTCCATACCTGTAGCACTTAATTCAGTATCATCTTTTTCCATTTCCTGTTGCATTCCTATGATTTTTCTGTAGTTCCCTCTGAAAGCTCCATTTCCATTTCCTCCAATTCTCCTTTATGTCTTTCTAAAAAATCTATTGCCTTCTGAACAGAATTCAGTGTAATCTCTGCTGTTTAAATGTAAAAATCACACCTTCCAATTTATCCCATCAAAATGGAATCTTTTTCTGTTCTAATTTTTAACCAAGAAGGCGTATTCTTTTCTCTTATGTAAAATTCTAATAGGAATCTCTTTCAAAACAATTATTATCTGTATTATCCATTTTCAATCATTTTCAATCTACTTTGAATTATAACTTAAAAGAGAATATTTATAAAATGATGTATCATTGGTATTTAACTCCTGATAAGTTGTCAGAAATGTATAATGGAGTAACGATTTTTTGTTGGAAATGTTCTCTTGATGAAAGAATTTTTTATCGTCTTTAGTGGACTTGTGAGAAGGCCAAAAAATTTGGGGATCAAATATGTGTTAATGTTCAAAAGATCATTGAAGTGGACTTACAAAAAAACTCAGAACTGTTTCTCTTGGGATTGATGGAGAAGCAGCTTGAGAAACAACATGGGACTTTGCTTTTATACATGATTACAGCAGCAAGGCTTTTATACACACAAAGATGGAAAGAACCACAAATTCCTACAGTGGAAGAATGGATGATTTAAATTGATGGAACTGGCCTAAATGGCAAAGTTAACAGCGTTGATAAGAAAAAATACCATGTCTGAATTTGTTGCTATTTGGCAACCACTTTAAGACGACTTGCTTGTGTCAGAAAAAAATAAAGTTTTGATTTTGGGTTTTAATGATTAAATGGTTTGATTTGATAGAAATAATGTTACTAAGGTTTAACTAATGGTAAGATATTATATTTGTAAATGCATTCGTATCTGTATTGGAGAAGGTCGGAAGTCACGTTCTGTTTTCTGTCTGTTTTGTACTTTTATAGTTTTTCTTTTTTCTTTAGTCTTGTACTCTATCTTTTCTATATTCCATATTTTGTATTTTAACTATACTCTGAAAATTAATAAAGTTCTATAAAAAATATTATCTGTATTATCCATTTTCAATCTTGTGTTAAAATTCTGCTGCAGGACTTGATCCCTTATCTTCTTTCTAACAAAATGCACCAAAATATCCCTAGAGGCATTCCTCATTCTGGCAAATCTGGAATTTATTCTATAGACCTTATCGATTTCTGTGTTCATATCTTCTCCTCCAAGTCTAAAAAAATTGCCAAAACATTAATCATCTGTTCTCTAGTATTTTCATCTGAAATCTCTGGAACAAGTCTGAATCTCAAACAGAATTCTTTGTCTTTCAGTTCCAGTAAAGCCAGATTATCCAGTTCTTCTCTGCCTTGAACCTGTCTTACTCTTTAAAATTTCTACTTTATCATTAATTTGTTTATCTCTTCAGATATTTGCTTTATAGAACTTCCCATCTTTTTAACATCTTTTCTCATCTCCTCTCTCAACTTTACAAATCCTCTATCCATTCTTTTTCCAAAGCATCAATTTTATTTCTCATCTGTTCAAATAATTTCTGAAGTATATCTTGTGTAACTATTTTTTTTACAGATTGCTGTAGCGAACCCCTCCTGCCTCTCTAGCCATTTTTCTAGTAGCTGTTTTTCTAATAGTAATCCAAAAATGAAGATGTCTCAAGCAGGCAAAATAAAAAGACAAGCCTCTCCTTTTTTCCCCCCTCATTATCTTTTCATAGTTTTGACAGTTTCCTTTTAGTAGCTTCAGCCACAACACACATCACACCTCCATGACAACTAAATGTCACAGTCTGATCCTTTACCTTATCTTTATTATGTTTTGTTGTTTTGTTGTTTATTCGTTTAGTCGCTTCCGACTCTTCGTGACTTCATGGACCAGCCCACGCCAGAGCTTCCTGTCTGTCGACGCCACCCCCAGCTCCCCCAGGGACGGGTCCGTCACCTCTAGAATATCATCTATCCATCTTGCCCTTGGTCGGCCCCTCTTCCTTTTGCCTTTCACTCTCCCTAGCATCAGCATCTTCTCCAGGGTGTCCTGTCTTCTCATTATGTGGCCAAAGTATTTCAGTTTTGCCTTTAATATCATTCCCTCAAGTGAGCAGTCTGGCTTTATTTCCTGGAGGATGGACTGGTCTGATCTTCTGGCAGTCCAAGGCACTCTCAGAATTTTCCTCCAACACCACAGTTCAAAAGCATCGATCTTCCTTCTCTCAGCCTTCCTTATGGTCCAGCTCTCGCAGCCATATGTTACTATGGGGAACACCATTGCTTTAACTATGCGGACCTTTGTTGTCAGTGTGATGTCTCTGCTCTTAACTATTTTATTGAGATTGGTCATTGCTCTTCTCCCAAGGATTAAGCATCTTCTGATTTCCTGGCTGCAGTCAGTATCTGCAGTAATCTTCGCACCTAGAAATACAAAGTCTTTCACAGCTTCTACATTTTCTCCCCCTATTTGCCAGTTATCAATCAAGCTGGTTGCCATAATCTTGGTTTTTTTTAGGTTTAGCTGCAAGCCAGCTTTTGCACTTTCTTCTTTCACCTTCATCATAAGGCTCCTCAGTTCCCCTTCGCTTTCAGCCATCAAAGTGGTATCATCTGCATATCTGAGATTGTTAATGTTTCTTCCAGCGATTTTAACTCCAGCCTTGGGTTCCTCAAGCCCAGCTTGTCGCATGATGTGTTCTGCATACAAGTTGAATAGGTAGGGTGAGAGTATACAGCCCTGCCGTACTCCTTTCCCAATCTTAAACCAGTCCGTTGTTCCGTGGTCTGTTCTTACTGTTGCTACTTGGTTGTTATACAGATTCTTCAGGAGGCAGACAAGATGACTTGGTATCCCATACCACTAAGAACTTGCCACAATTTGTTATGGTCCACACAGTCAAAGGCTTTAGAATAATCGATAAAACAGAAATAGATGTTTTTCTGAAACTCCCTGGCTTTTTCCATTATCCAGCGGATATTGGCAATTTGGTCCCTAGTTCCTCTGCCTTTTCTAAACCCAGCTTGTACATCTGGCAATTCTCGCTCCATGAATTGCTGAAGTCTACCTTGCAGGATCTTGAGCATTACCTTACTGGCATGTGAAATGGGTGCCACTGTTCGATAGTTTGAACATTCTTTAGTGTTTCCCTTTTTGGGTATGGGGATATAAGTTGATTTTTTCCAATCTGATGGCCATTCTTGTGTTTTCCAAATTTGCTGGCATATAGCATGCATTACCTTGACAGCATCCTCTCTCAAGATTTTGAACAGTTCAGCTGGGATGCCATCGTCTCCTACTGCCTTGTTATTAGCAATGCTTCTTAAGGCCCATTCAACCTCACTCTTCAGGATGTCTGGCTCTAGCTCACTGACCACACCGTCAAAGCTATCCCCGATATTGTTATCCTTCCTATACAGGTCTTCCGTATATTCTTGCCACCTTTTCTTGATCTCTTCTTCTTCTGTTAGGTCCTTGCCATCTTTGTTTTTGATCATACCCATTTTTGCCTGGAATTTAGCTCCAATGATTCTAATTTTCTGGAAGAGGTCTCTTGTCCTTCCTATTCTATTGTCTTCTTCCACTTCCGCGCATTGCTTGTTTAAAAATAATTCCTTATCTCTTCTGGCTAACCTCTGGAATTTTGCATTTAATTGGGCATATCTCCCCCTATCACTGTTGCCTTTTGCTTTCCTTCTTTCTTGGGCTACTTCTAGTGTCTCAGCAGACAGCCATTTTGCCTTCTTGGTTTTCTCTTTCTTTGGGATGTATTTTGTTGCCGCCTCTTGAACAATGTTGCTGACTTCTGTCCATAGTTCTTCTGGGGCCCTATCTACTAAGTCCAGTCCCTTAAATCTATTCTTCACCTCCACTGCATATTCCTTAGGAATATTAGTGAGCTCATATCTAGCTGATCTGTGGGTCTTCCCTAATCTCTTTAGTCTGATCCTAAATTGTGGAAGAAGACGTTCGTGATCTGAACTACAGTCAGCTCCAGGTCTTGTTTTTACTGACTATAGATGTCCGCCACCTTTGGCTGCAAAGGATGTAGTCAATCTGGTTTTGGTGTTGTCCATCTGGGGAAGTCCATCTATAAAGCCGTCTCTTAGGTTGCTGGAAGAGAGTGTTTGTTATGCACATTGAGTTGTCTTGGCAAAATTCTATCAGCCTATGTCCTGCTTCATTTTGTTCACCCAGGCCATGCTTACCTGTAATTCCAGGGGTCATTTGACTGCCCACCTTAGCATTCCAGTCTCCCGTGATGAAAATAACATCTCTTTTAGGTGTGTTGTCCAGTAGGTGCTGCAGATCCTCATAGAACTGCTCTACTTCAGCTTCTTCAGCATCTGTGGTTGGGGCGTATATTTGGATCACTGTGATGTTAGATGGCTTGCCCTGAATTCAAATTGAGATCATTCTATCGTTTATTGGATTGTATCCGAGCACTGCTTTAGCCACTTTACTATTAATTATGAAGGCTACTCCATTTCTTCTGTGGTCCTCTTGTCCACAGTAGTAGATTTGGTGGTCATTTGATGTGAAGTGGCCCATTCTAGTCCATTTCAGTTCGTTGACGCCCAGAATGTCTATCTTTAATCTTGACATCTCACCAATAACCACATACAATTTTCCCTGGCTCATAGATCTTATATTCCAGGTTCCAATGGTGTGTTGATCCTTAGAACATCGGATTCGCCGTTCACCACCAGCACCGTCGGCCGCTAGCCGTCCTTTCGGCTTTGAGCTAGCTGTGTCATCACGTCTGGGGCTAGTTGAACTCATCCTCTGTTCCTCCCCAGTAGCATTTTGACCATCTTCCGACCTGGGGGTCTCATCTTCCGATGGTATACCGACATATCTCTGGTTGTACTGATCCATTTAGTTTTCACGGCAAGAATACTGGGGTGGGTTGCCATTACCTTCCCCAGGGATCGCATTTAGTCTGACCTCTCTGTCATGACCTTCTCGTCTTGGGTGGCCCTTCACAGTTTAGCTCATGGCATCATTGAGGTGCTCAAGCTCCAGCACCACAACAAGGTAACGATCCTTTTCTGAAGCTTTATTATGTAGATTTTGCCAATTAAATGCACTCTTTAAGAATAAACCACAAGCATTCCCACGCAAGACTGGTCACTTTAACTGGCTTAATGCAAATCTATGCCAAAGCACTTTCATCCAAAGTGAAAAGGATAAAAAGAAAAAAAGAGAAAAAAAGACGGTCCCCTTGTCTGTTTTAAAACTTTCTTACATTAAACTTTTTGCAAAGAATTCTTGGATCTTTAAATCAAAGTCTCTTTTTCTTGTTTTTTTGTAATCTCGAAAGGTTTAACTCACTGCAAGGAGTCTTATCTTTGCCACAGAGGAAACCTCTCTTCATGTGTAAATTAATTACTTCCCAAAGTGATTAAGAAATGCCCAAAGCAGGGCTTAATGTCTGTATTGGCTCCACTGCAGTTAGGAGTATAGGTGGAATTCCAGGACTCCTGGCAGCTCGACTCCCAAACTGACTGCAGACACTTTTCCGCTTCTGCAGTTTGCTCATGAGGTACTGCCATCCAGAATGTGTGTGGTTTATCTCATAATATCTCTTTGATCCAGGGAGATTGCACCAGCCAGAATCTGCCTTCCAGCTGGAGTTTTCATTTGCGGTGTCTCTCTGCACCTTCAAAGAGCCTCAGCCCCCCATAATTCCCCACCAGAAGCCAAGTGTCTGTATTGACTTTAAAAAGTATTAACCCTTTATCTTCTGAGTTCTGTGATTCCCTAGGATTGAATAGCTGCTCCTTCTGAGCTTGGAGACAGAGTTCAGATCTTGAAGGAAGGGATTTGGTATTGGATCTCCTTCTCCATTCCTCCCTGACTCCACAGTTGAAGTTGGAAAATCCTATCCTCAGAAATTCCCCATCCCTCCATTGTGAATCAGGGAGAAATTTAGATCAGGAATGTTGTCCTGGAATGGTTTAAAGACATTGCCTGGATCTGTCCAACTGATTCCAAAACTTACCAGATGATTTGGTTATAATTTCAATTAGTTTTACTTTGGTTAGCTTTCCACCTGAAAAGGAAAGGGGTAATACAATTCTTTCCAAGATCAGAAGGAGGCCATTCAAACTCAAAGAATTTGTTATCAGATTCCTGTACCCTCATGTCATCATCTTCCTTTGAAACTACTTTTTTCTAAAGTTCGAAAT
The DNA here is from genome assembly GCF_035149785.1 of Candoia aspera. Lineage (NCBI taxonomy): Eukaryota > Metazoa > Chordata > Lepidosauria > Squamata > Candoiidae > Candoia > Candoia aspera. The sequence continues at coordinate 53,793,218 of NC_086159.1, read as the reverse complement.
AGCCAAAGTTGGAAAGACCCAAATGGTATTGTGGATGAAGATAAGGATTCTTGGTACTCTAAGGTTCTGCCCCCTCTCTCCATCATGCCATCATAAAGTAAATTTAGGGAAGCAAAATTGCTTACATTACTTACAACTGAGGAAATGATTCATATTAAAACAGACAGCAACAGAAGGAGACAGTGACTGATGCACCTTCTTTATTTTTTCCTACTTGTCTGTTGCTGGCTTTGCTGTTGGTGAGTTCCAAATAACTATAGAAATAATTTATTTTGTTTGGTTGTTTGGCCCTTTATAATCAAACCAATTCAAATGTCCTTGCATTTGTTAGAACTATTATACTGTAAAGTACTGGTTTTATTTACATATGGCACAATTTTAAGCAATATTTTAATTTTTTTTCTGATTATTTTCAAGGATGCTTCAAGGATATTCCAAAATGCTTGCAAGGCAAAAACATCCTTTTAACAAGATAATTATGATGATTAAGGTTCATTAGAGGTTCTTTTCCTGCTGCTTCCTCCATGATGATTTGTAAAGTTAAAATAGCAGGATATTCCACTGAGCTATATTTATATATAGTTCTGTGGGTTTGATTTTGTTTTCAGATTTAACTCTTGAATATTTACATGTTCATTACATTTATATACCACCCTTTATTCCAGAACTCAGGTGGTATACAAAACTCCTTTCTATTTCGTCCCACAACCGCAACCTGTGAGATAGGTTTTGCTGAGAGAGAGTGGCCCAAAGATGCACAGTGAGTTTCCATGGCTGAGAGTTGATTTGAATCTGGATCTTCCCAGTGCTGGCCCTTCATCATTATACTAGATTAGTTCTTAATATGGTAATCTCGATATTGGGAATTTAGGTGTCAAGGCATGACTGTCAACCAGTCTCTGCCTCTCCCTCTTCCCAGTCATCACTGCGGAGCAAATACAAGATGATTAGGACAAAAGAGTTCTGCACACAGCAACACCCAGGGAACCTTCCCAGTGTATTGTTCGGTCACAAAGTTCAAATCCTGAGCCTCTCCTTTTTTAAGTTAATGGGCATCTAGCTACTCTGTCCTTTCATTGAAGCTCTCTGCCATCTGTCATTTGTTTACAGAATGGCTCTCTTGAATGAATCAGGCTCTGGCTTCATAAGCTTCAATCACAGATATATGTACATACCCAAACAATTTTCTTGTTTTGATGAAATTCATGTGAAAATTCTCAATTGGGATAACTGGGATATTGAAGGAAGGGCCAGAAAGAGGGGAGAGCCCCAGTGTGAGATCCTATCCCATCATCTAAGCCGCCTCAACTAAGCCTCTCATTCTTTGTTCTATATCACTAGACTTAAATTCATCCATTATATTAAAATTTATTTATTTAAGAAATTTATATGGCCGCCCAACTCAGTCACAGTGACTCTGGGTGGCTTACAGAAATAAAACGCCAAATACAAAACCCCCACCCCCACCCCCATTTAAAAGAAAATGGTTCTTTTTATCTGGTAGAAGTCTAAAGAACTGCTGAAATATGTCCTCAAACTCAAAGGGTTCTCTTTCCTGCCATACTGCATGGAAAGCCACTATTGAGAACTGGAAATTTTTCAGATTTTCAAAACCATCTGCAATGTATGCAAGTGTATCTCCAAGGAGCTCGTGGTGCTGCCCATTTGATACTATTTTTACAGCATTATCAAGGCATATACTAATTTAGGCAAGAAGAAAAATAGACACAAAGAAAGCCCCTAGCTCAAAGATTGTGCAGTTTGAGGTTTAAAGTGGCAGCAATACAAGTAAACATCAATTCAAAGTTATAAATATGTGCAATTACATACATGTAGACTGTATTATTAGGGATGATGGCAATGAAGTAAAATGTAATGATTCCAAGAAAGATTCTGGTGAAACAGAACCAACCTTCCTTCCTTCCTTCCTTCCTTCCTTCCTTCCTTCCTTCCTTCCTTCCTTCCTTCCTTCCTTCCTTCCTTCCTTCCTTCCTTCCTTCCTCAAACATGAAGAAGAAGGCTTCTTTATATTGGGAGCCAAAGACAAATCCATGCTCCTTTCAGCATCTTTAGAGCTGAACCTGTAATTCCCCTAATGATGCTTCGTTTCAGCAACAGGACATTGCATTTCTTTGTTACATCACTTTCATTTTGCAAACTTGCCTATCTCAATCAGAAGTCCAGGAAGTCTCTAATTGCATTAAAATATTTGTATATGGAGCTTCTTGTACAACTTGCTGCCTAAGTTAGGTTGTTTTTTGTACAACTCAGAACCAGAAAGTCACTGAGATCCTTATAATTAGGAATGGGTTTTCCTATTTTCTGATTCACTTTCTATTTCTTAATCCTGCCTGTTGTACTTACATCAAGACTTTTCCTCCTGGCCCATATTTTAAATTCTCTTTTCACTGCATAGCTTTTTCTTTGTATTTTTTTAGATATGTAGACTTCAACTCCCAGAATTTCCCAGCCAGCATATTGGGATTTGAAGTTCACATGTCTTAAAATTGCTGAAATTGAGGAACACTGTTTGAGAGAAAAGTCTGCTATACTCTTTCACTTACTTTTTCTCTTATCTCATCTCATCTTATCTCATCTCAGCATTAGTAAATAGAATATAATCTAATTCAAATGCAATTATAAGTTATGTTGTTATTTCGGAGCTGGTTCATTTTTAATGAAACACTTAAATTCTGATTTAAATAAAGAATGTTGTTTAAATTTTTAAAAATCTGCTATTGTTTTGGTCTTTTAAAAAAATATTGATTTGAACTCAAATCCTGTGAGTTTATCATAATATAGATAGGTACTAGTAGAGAAAGAAACCTTAAAACTCTAAATGTTATATAATCACAATTGTCCATTTTCATTTTCCTGAAGTTCTTAGTGTATTGCGAAGTTAAAATATAACTATATAAATGAAAGCACGGAAAGATACTAAGAAATCTTATAGGCCTCAACTAACAGTGTTTCTGGTTTAAAGAGGTGAACTGAGGTGATAATCCTGCCAGTGGAAAAAAAACATGTAACTTACTTTAAAATACACCTGTGATAAAACTCTGCAAGAGAAGGTTAGAAAGTCATCTTATAAATCTAGGTTTCATTATCTGTTGTAAATTTGCAGGTGTGGAGAAAGCAGCATTGCTGGAGGTAGGCTGTGTCACAAGAGTAGCTGTGCACAAACTTTCCCCGTGAAGCAGACACCATGATACGGTAGCTTCCGTGCTGTCCTTCTGACACATTCACCTTGGTATTTCATTTATGTTGTCAAAATAAAACCCGGGGAGAAGGAATTGCTATTTTCATTTGGCATACCATTGTGTGATTCTGTACAAAGAGATCACATTTTGTCAGCAAAATTATGGTAAACTAGAACTTATTACAAAATCTTTCTGGAATCACTTCCAGTCTCAACCAATAATCCTGTCTTATTTTTCCAAATGTGTACATTGCCAAATGAACAGTATGGAACTACTGCTGGACTGGTTGCCAGGTGTTCCTTCTAGAATGTGTCACATAGCTTTTTGGATCCTGACCACAGAGCTTCTACCAGAGCCATAGACAATTCAGATACATTTTGTAATATGCCTTTTCACATCCCACCCTTTCTGCATTTTCTGTTGTTTCTGCAAACAATAATAATAATAATAATAATAATTTATTAAACTTGTATGCTGCCCAACTCTCAACAACTCTAGGCAGATATTGACTATGTTTTGATCATGGCATCTAAAGCATCCTACTGTGTGTCACATAGTTGCAAAATTTACCTAAGTTTTGAAGTAGGTGTTCCAAATATTTATAAAATCTGTGGTTTAAGAAACATGAATCAAAACTCCCTTATTTATTTGAAAAAGAGTTGCTTTTAGGATGTGGATCTACACCTTTGTTGATTTCTGAATCTTGATTATTTCTCTATGTATCATGGATTTTCCCTTGAAAAAGGTTGGGTGAGACATGTGTTAGGGAAATTGTATGCTGTAGACATGTGGGTAGGTTTTTGGCTCACTGACTTGGTGAAAATAAAGGATGGTTATAGGCATAATAGTAAACTGCATGAATGTTATCTATTGATGCAAAACGAATAAAAAGTGAAAGCATCATTGTATAAATAAATGTCTTTGGCAAGCTTTTGTATTTGATTAAGATATCCAGTTGAGCTTATATTAGGGTTTTTCCCCCAATAGTCTACAAAGTCCCCATTCAAACAAAGCTGAAAACAGACAATTAATGACTGCCAGGGGCTAGGATAAATGCTGCTGGAATAATGAAAATGCTAAACTCCACCTAACTTAAAAAGCATAAAGTAAAGCACAAAGCCCAGAAAAGACTAGAGGTTGTTTTTAAAAAAGGAGAAGAAATTGTTTTGAATGTTGTTATAAGAGAAAAACAGCAGTCTACTTTCCTTTAGCATAAGAAAAATATATATAATTGTACTCTAAGGTTCCCCATCTGGATATTTTATTATAATTTATACCTTGTATATGTACACATATATTTTTAAATCAATATGCTAGATCTCTGCTTATGAACAGAAGCAGTTTTGGGATCAACCATAAAGGGAAAAAAAGTATCCCTGAGGATCAAGTTCTAAATAGATGTTTGCAAAACAGATTGGCAGTGTATTCTATAATCCCCTTTTTTTTCCCATTTGCTGCTTTCACGGAAATTGCTGCTGGTTATTCTTATCTATATCTGTTGTGTTCACACAACACAATGTTTAGCTTGCTAGGTTTTTGCTAAGAGGAGGATAAGCCAAGCCAATAAAAACAGCTATGGTTTCTCTCTACTACCTAGTTCATGCTGGTCCAATTATACTGTCTTATTATATGATTCAATAAAAGGAAATATATTGTTTAATAATCATAAGCTTTATTATTATTTAATCAAAAGAAATATAAAAACTAGTAATGTTGCAAGCAACTGGCTCTGATTTAAATTCACCCATTTAAAATGCTAGTGTGGAATGTTACCATTTTTATGTGGCTTAGAGTGTGTTTTGAATTTTCTGCTTGGTAAATATATTTCAGGGGTTTAAATCTCTGACAATAAGACTTCATTTAATACTAAACAGTTTTCCATTTGCTTTATAGCCAGCTATTCAAGTGCAAAGACTACTAAATTCATTTGCTATTACCCAGTGCTAAAATCTTAATGGTAAAATAGGAAGCTTTGAGGAAAAATGGTTAGAATTAGGAAAGCTGTACTAGAATGAAATAAAAATCCCCCCCCATTTTTTTTTTTTAAAGTAACTATTTCCCTTAAGAAATTTCAATTGTGAAATAAAATTAGAGGCACCAAAACTATACAAGCACTGTGAAGTGCCTGGTATAAGTACTGAAATGCACAATTTTTGCGCTTGTTTACACTAGCAGACTGAAGGAAAACCTTCCTATGTTTTTCAAAAGATAACATTTCTTGAGAAAACAAATTTTGGAAAGCAGCTTGAAATTGAAAAATTAAACTTGCTTACAAAAGTGGCTTTGGTCAAAGGGTGAGTTACTTTGTGTTGGGGACACTCTGATATCCAGGCTTCTCTTCCCAGATCTTGGAGTGTCTGCCTCATGGTTTCATACAGCCATAGCTAAGGGGGAAATACGTTTCTCCCCTGAAACCCTTAACAGGATTATTAGCAAACCGTTGTTTAAGTTGGGGGTGGGTGGTGTCAAGACATTTTCATTTGGGAAAGGATCTACCTCCTAGTTATTAGCTTAGTGGCTTCTTAACAACCTTTAAGCCAGCTAATAAATTTACTTTCTCAGGAAAAAAAATAAATATTGGCTTCCACCTACTACTGAACTACTCAGCGACCATCTTACATTCTGGCCAGTATACATGTGGCAAAATAAGTAGCATATAACGTATGAGCCAGTTTGGTCTAGTGGTTAAAGCACCAGGCTAGAAACCAGGAGACCAAGAGTTCTAATCCTGCCTTAGGCATGAAAGCTGTCTGGGTGATCTTGGGCCAGTCGCGCTCTCTCAGCCCAACCCACCTCACAGGGTTGTTGTTGTGGGGAAAATAGGAGGAGGAAGGAGTATTGGGAAAGTTGGCTGCCTTGAGTTCTTTATTTAAAAAACATAAAGGGGATAAAAATAAATATTTTGTACTGTTCTTTACTATAGTTGGTAGAGTATTCATGGAACTTCTTTCTCCATGACATACCTCACTGCCCTTGGCTACACAGTATACTTGTGATCAGCCGACAACTGTGCCCTCATTTTTACCTCTCCCAGGTGTCTGAACTTAACCCATTCAGGCTTCCACATTGCAGGAAATGCAGTGTGGAAGAGAAAGCCCAACTGGTGCAGCGTTGTTCCACTCTCTCCATACATGCATTATAAATTTTCAAGAAAGGGGTAAAGTTTTATACTGATTTAAAGCAGATGTGGGGTAATTGATGTGCTGCAAAATCAACAACTTTTCTTGTTGATTTTTCATGGAAAGTAAAACCAATTTTGGAGAGAACCCATGGAAAACTGTTACATCTGATCACCGCGGCTCGAACTATTTATGCGTCAAAGTGGAAAGCAGAATCAACCCCTTCTGCTGAAGAATGGATATTGAAGTCTCTTAATTTGGCACAAATGGCAAAACTCACGGAACAATTAAATGACAAAAAATATGGAAGACTTTCAAAATGACTGGAAACCCTTCTTCAAATATGTGGAACTGACTCAAAACGTTAACATGAATATATAAACTGTAAATAGTAATTATTCTCACTATATAATTTAAACAGAACCATAGAAGTTAAATTTAGAGTATTAATGGGAAAAAAAAGATCTTAAGATATTTAGATATACCGCTTAGAGAGTTGGAAACCCGAACTTTTTTTTTTCGTCTTTCCCTCTTTTAAATTCTCTTTTTTCTTCTTTCTTTCTTTCTTTCTTTCTTTCTTTCTTTCTTTCTTTCTTTCTTTCTTTCTTTCTTTCTTTCTTTCTTTCTTCCCTTCTTTTCTTTCTTTTTTATGGTTTGTATGTAGGTGTCTCTTATGTTTAAATTTTTTATATAAGTAATTTAATAAGGAGTATTAAAAAAAGAAAACCACAAACTAGAAAGTAAAACCAATTTTAAAAAAGGATTTAGGAAGGGCTTAGTACATCTTTTAAAGACGCAAACACACTCAACACCCCTATAAATCCATTACCCTTGAATTAATTTTCCGGTCTGTGGTTGACCCTCTTTCCATCCAAAATGCATAGCTGCCAAAAGATTTGTTGTCTCTGATGGGTTCATACTGTGAAATTTGTCTTCCAGTTTTCTTTCCTAGTAAAGAGGCTTCTGCGTTCCTTTTTCATTTTCACATTGCCTTAAAAGTTAATTCGTTTACTCAATATTTTTAGGCTTATGTTATTATAAGATGCATTTGCGGGTTCTGCTGTTTTCTTTTGGTTACAGCTTTCTTCATTGCTGTGCAACAACCACCCTAAGTTGCCCACTCTTTTTAACACCCCCCCAAAAAAACCCTTCGTATGAGTTCATCCAGAATGGCTTCCCTCGGGATTTACTGTAATTGAAACAGAAAAAAACCAAGGATGTTTCAAACCCCTGGAGAGGTTATAGCATAGTAAAAGAATGATTACATGTGCACTTTTGGGCTCCTTCCCTCCATTAGGATATTTGGGACTGAATTCCTTGCTTATTGCACTTAAGAACCTTGCTTATTTTTATTTAGCATAATACCAGTCAGTGTGTTTTCCCATTTTTCTATTTCTGTTTCCTACCTACAATTTAATTGTAAAAGCTGAAACCCCCAAAGAAAGTTAATGCTTTCCTTTGTGCAGTCTTCATAAAGAACTAAATGGAAATCAAACTGTGTGCTTCTTTGACTTTCTAGGCATTTAATTTTCTAAAATATTGCTGCAGGCCTCTGAAGCTGGCAACAAGTGGAACATCAGTACATGCTTATTAGTCTTCTGGCTGTGGTTTAGTTATTTCTCTTACACAGACTGAGTCTTTTTGCTGGTTCTCTTAAGCTGTTCTTGGAAAAAGAATGCTGAGAGTTCTATTCAAGATTCTTATGTAACAACATACCTGCAATTTTTCCCAGATTGCCCAGTACACCTGTGGAATCTCTAGAAAACTCTCTGTGGGAATTTTTTTTCATTAGCCTTCAAGCATAAAAGACATGTCTACTTAACTAGCTAGCACAGAAGCAGGCAGCTTTGTGGCCCTCTCACAATCTGAGCAAGCACACCCCAGCTTGGACTCCTCCTCATCTACATGTAAAAAACTCCCAGAGGAGCTCTCAAATCACATGACTTCTGGGTACACAATTTTCTGTGTGCAGAGTGACTAGGATGTATCACAAGGAACTACTGGCCATAAGGCACCAGAATGCTTTGCAGATCTGAAATCTGGGCAGAAGAACCTCCATTTGTGCCTGATAGTCACTGAAACCAAGATGATACTATATATTTATATTGAATCAGGATGGTTTCCAGAAGGCGCTTGGCGTTTTTCCCAAGGATGTGCTGAGAAGTTCTGGGTCATGCTGGTGAACCTGTGGATTGAAGAGGCAGCCAGAGCCTTGGATGTAATTTCTCCAGTGCAGCCTCTCTGCAGTCATCAAGCCCAGCCATCATCTTGGTTTACTGAGGAGCTGAGGGAGATGAAGCCACTGAAAAGAAGCAAGTTTAAACCGTGTTGTTCTAGTGGGCTACTCTGTCTCGATGCCCCTTGTATATTTAATTCTAATTTGTTTGGACTTTATATCGTGGATTTAACTGTGTATAGTGGTTGCATTCTTAGCTGCCTGGCTGTAATTGATTGGGGTGTCTTCTTCTCTGAAACACATATTCTTGCCCCCCTCTCTCTATCTCTCTGAGTTGGTTGAGTAGTAATTAAGCTCTAATACTCAAGTCAAGAACTCTGCTTAAAAAAAAATTGTCATGGCATATTTAAACCTGCTGTAGAATGAAATGCCAGATTGTTGCAAAACATTACATTCAGTGTTGCATTCACAGATTCTTGAGCAATTTGGTTTTTACCAATCTTTTTAAATCAGTCCTGTTCCTAGAAGAGATCTGATAGAATGATGTAATGAGGAAACACAATACTGCACTATAGAAATTACTAGAAATAGAAGTTAAAAAATACCACCTTGTCTTTTTCTTGTGACAAATATATTGAGCTGTTTATAATAATAGTATTTAGTACTTTGAAATTCATATTGATAATAAGGCAGCAACAACAACAACAAATTGACTTGTATCGTTCCTTTCTATGCAGCTTCTACAATGACTATATATTTAATTTCTGGCCCAAAGCCATAACAACTGCGACCTCAGCTACAATCTCCAGTGCTGGAAAAATGCAATAGAAACATAGAAAATTCAGTATAAATCTAGCTCTATTCAGGCACTGAGATTTCTTACACTGTTCTTTTGTTGTTTATTCGTTTAGTCGCTTCCGACTCTTCGTGACTTCATGGACCAGCCCACGCCAGAGCTTCCTGTCGGTCGTCAACACCCCCAGCTCCCCCAGGGACGAGTCCATCACCTCTAGAATATCATCCATCCATCTTGCCCTTGGTCGGCCCCTCTTCCTTTTGCCTTCCACTCTCCCTAGCATCAGCATCTTCTCCAGGGTGTCCTGTCTTCTCATGATGTGGCCAAAGTATTTCAGTTTTGCCTTTAATATCATTCCCTCAAGTGAGCAGTCTGGCTTTATTTCTTGGAGGATGGACTGGTCTGATCTTCTTGCAGTCCAAGGCACTCTCAGAATTTTCCTCCAACACCACAGTTCAAAAGCATCGATCTTCCTTCGCTCAGCCTTCCTTATGGTCCAGCTCTCGCAGCCATATGTTACTACAGGGAACACCATTGCTTTAACTATGCGGGCCTTTGTTGTCAGTGTGATGTCTCTGCTCTTAACTATTTTATCGAGATTTGTCATTGCTCTTCTTCCAAGGATTAAGCGTCTTCTGATTTCCTGACTGCAGTCAGCATCTGCAGTAATCTTTGCACCTAGGAATACAAAGTCTTTCACTGCTTCTACATTTTCTCCCTCTATTTGCCAGTTATCAATCAAGCTGGTTGCCATAATCTTGGTTTTTTTGAGGTTTAGCTGCAAACCAGCTTTTGCACTTTCTTCTTTCACCTTCATCATAAGGCTCCTCAGTTCCTCTTCACTTTCAGCCATCAAAGTGGTATCATCTGCATATCTGAGATTGTTAATGTTTCTTCCAGAGATTTTAACTCCAGCCTTGGATTCCTCAAGGCCAGCTTGTCGCATGATGTGTTCTGCATACAAGTTGAATAGGTAGGGTGAGAGTATACAGCCCTGCCGTACTCCTTTCCCAATCTTAAACCAGTCCGTTGTTCCATGGTCTGTTCTTACTGTTGCTACTTGGTCGTTATACAGATTCTTCAGGAGGCATACAAGATGATTTGGTATCCCCATACCACTAAGAACTTGCCACAATTTGTTATGGTCCACACAGTCAAAGGCTTTAGAATAGTCAATAAAACAGAAATAGATGTTTTTCTGAAACTCCCTGGCTTTTTCCATTATCCAGCGGATATTGGCAATTTGGTCTCTAGTTCCTCTGCCTTTTCTAAACCCAGCTTGTACGTCTGGCAATTCTCGCTCCATGAACTGCTGAAGTCTACCTTGCAGGATCTTGAGCATTACCTTACTGGCATGTGAAATGAGTGCCACTGTTCGATAGTTTGAACATTCTTTAGTGTTTCCCTTTTTTGGTATGGGGATATAAGTTGATTTTTTCCAGTCTGATGGCCATTCTTGTGTTTTCCAAATTTGCTGGCATATAGCATGCATTACCTTGACAGCATCATCTTGCAAGATTTTGAACAGTTCAGCTGGGATGCCGTCGTCTCCTGTTGCCTTGTTATTAGCAATGCTTCTTAAGGCCCACTCAACCTCACTCTTCAGGATGTCTGGCTCTAGCTCACCGACCACACCGTCAAAGCTATCCCCGATATTGTTATCCTTCCTATACAGGTTTTCTGTATATTCTTGCCACCTTTTCTTGATCTCTTCTTCTTCTGTTAGGTCCTTGCCATCTTTGTTTTTGATCATGCCCATTTTTGCCTGGAATTTACCTCCAATGTTTCTAATTTTCTGGAAGAGGTCTCTTGTCCTTCCTATTCTATTGTCTTCTTCCACTTCCGCGCATTGCTTGTTTAAAAATAATTCCTTATCTCTTCTGGCTAACCTCTGGAATTTTGCATTTAATTGGGCATATCTCCCCCTATCACTGTTGCCTTTTGCTTTCCTTCTTTCTTGGGCTACTTCTAGTGTCTCAGCAGACAGCCATTTTGCCTTCTTGGTTTTCTCTTTCTTTGGGATGTATTTTGTTGCCGCCTCCTGAACAATGCTGCCAACTTCTGTCCAGAGTTCTTCCGGGACCCTATCTACTAAGTCCAGTCCCTTAAATCTATTCTTCACCTCCACTGCATATTCCTTAGGAATATTAGTGAGCTCATATCTAGCTGATCTGTGGGTCTTCCCTAATCTCTTTAGTCTGATCCTAAATTGTGCAAGAAGAAGTTCGTGATCTGAACTACAGTCAGCTCCAGGCCTTGTTTTTACCGACTGTACAGATGTCCGCCACCTTTGGCTGCAAAGGATGTAGTCAATCTGATTTCGGTGTTGTCCATCTGGTGAAGTCCATGTATAAAGCCGTCTCTTAGGTTGTTGGAAGAGAGTGTTTGTTATGCAGAGTGAATTGTCTTGGCAAAATTCTATCAGCCTGTGTCCTGCTTCGTTTTGTTCTCCCAGGCCATACTTACCTGTAATTCGAGGTGTCATTTGACTGCCCACCTTAGCATTCCAGTCTCCTGTGATGAAAATAACATCTCTTTTAGGCGTGTTGTCCAGTAGGTGCTGCAGATCCTCATAGAACTGCTCTACTTCAGCTTCTTCAGCATTTGTGGTTGGGGCGTATATTTGGATCACTGTGATGTTAGATGGCTTGCCCTGAATTCGAATTGAGATCATTCTATCATTTTTTGGGTTGTATCCAAGCACTGCTTTAGCCACTTTACTATTAATTATGAAGGCTACTCCATTTCTTCTGTGGTCCTCTTGTCCGCAGTAGTAGATCTGGTGGTCATTTGATGTGAAGTGGCCCATTCCAGTCCATTTCAGTTCACTGACGCCCAGAATGTCTATCTTTAATCTTGACATCTCACCAATAACCACATCCAATTTGCCCTGGCTCATAGATCTTACATTCCAGGTTCCGATGGTGTGTTGATCCTTAGAACATCGGATTCGCCGTTCACCACCAGCACCGTCGGCCGCTAGCCGTCCTTTCGGCTTTGAACTAGCTGCGTCATCACGTCTGGGGCTAGTTGAGCTCATCCTCTGTTCCTCCCCAGTAGCATTTTGACCATCTTCCGACCTGGGGGTCTCATCTTCTGATGGTATACCGACATATCTCTGGTTGTACTGATCCATTTAGTTTTCACGGCAAGAATACTGAGGTGGGTTGCCATTACCTTCCCCAGGGATCGCATTTAGTCTGACCTCTCTGTCATGACCTTCCCGTCTTGGGTGGCCCTTCACGGTTTAGCTCATGGCATCATTGAGGTGCTCAAGCTCCAGCACCACGACAAGGTAACGATCCTTTGCTGAAGTCTTACACTGTGAAATCATAGTATTCTGAGGTGTGATTCAGCTCACTTATCAGCCAGAGTACATGCAGTTGACATAACTACAGCTACAGAGTGGGATGTAGACCTCACATTTGGGATAACTTTTTCACATTTTTATACCAAATAATATTAAATACTTGGAATTATTTTTAGTGGTGAAGCTTATTGGGTAGCTATTTACTAGTTGTCAAGATCCAGGAAGTCAGACTAACTTTTAATGCTAAATAAATTGGGATAAATCCAGAATCTTAGACATTCCAGAAGAACTTCTGACCATTATTTCTAGTGAGTTATTAAGGTAGAGTCTGAATGATTTGAAAGGCTTCTTCCAGGTTTCCTGCAACTGATGCCAATAGATTTCTCTACTGTTGCTTGATTGCTTATTTTTCTTCTCCCTTCCATTCCTCACCCAGCCTCCCATAACTTTGGAAATTCAGTACATTAATTAGTGAATTGTATTGCAATTCCTATATGGCAGCTCTTGGTTACTGTCAATAATTAGATGCTGTATTACTCAAAAAGAAGATTAGGCAGAAAACACTCATCTTCCTCCTTTACCAAATTCTCTATGAATCTAAAATAACCCTTCCTTTAAAAAACAAAAACAAATTATTTGGTGAAATTACTGAATGTCCTCTAGCTATCTTTATATATCCCCTTTATGCTTGGGTACTGTCTGGTGTGCTATGGTCCATGGGGTCATGAAGAGTCGGACACGACTTAATGACTGAACAACAACTGCTTGATGACAGATGAATGAGATATTCCAAATTAAAATAGTAGATTGGGCTCATGGTTCTAAAAAGTTGACCCCATAGAGGGCATCTGTCATTTCGAATTGTAATCTTTTCCAGAAGGAAGCAGTCAGGATCCAACTTTCCATTTAAACTGATATAAAATAGCTCTACTTGATCAGGCCAAGTATTTAGTCCTGTAATTTTTTTTCTCTCACAGTGGCCTATCTGATCTCTCTGAAATATCACAAGCAGGAAATGCAGACATAGCCTTCTCCCCCTAATCCTCTGAAAGTTGTAGTTGAAGGCATACTGTCCCAACTTGGAGAATGCTTTGAGTCTTCAAAACTAAGAGGAAATGATACACCAATCCTCCATCCAGCCTAGTGGTTATCACCATATCTTATGGTAATGAAACATATGTGAAGAAGTAGTATTTTCTTTCATCTGTTCCAAATCTTCCAATCAGCTTCACTTGCTAATCTCTGATCCTAATAATTTGAAAGAGTTATAAAAACATCTCCCTTTCCACTTCCTTCATGCAATGCATGACTTCATACCACATAGTTCCCCCCAACCCCAGTCACTTTTTTACAGGTTAAAGAGGCCTAATTATGCGCTCTCTTTTTTTGTAATAGAGGTGTTTGAGTCCCTTGATCATTTGACTGCCCTCTTCTGCAATCAATTTTTTTCTGGTTCTGTTACATTCTTTTTCAAGCATTTTTGTCAGAACCATAAACAGTATTCCAGATGTAGATGTACTATGGATTTTTATAAGGTTATGACAGTGTTGGTGTTTTTATTTTCTATCTCTTTCCTAATAATACCAATGGGCTTGTTTTTTTTCATTCCTGCCATGCCTAAATCAATACCTTTCCACTGTGACCCCAATAACTTTTTCATGAGTCTCATCAATGAATATGTGAAGTTAGGAAACTTACCTTTACTGGGTATCACTTTACACTTAATAAAATTGATCCCCATTACTTTGGCTAAACATTCATCAAGTTTAAAGAGATTCTTCTTGAGTTCTTCATGATCAATCTTAGTTTTCGCCATCCTGAATAGTTTAGTAATTTCCACTGGCTTGGCCAACTCATTGCTTACCTGTAAGTCAACAGGTTGAAAAGCACCAAGCCCTAACACAAAAGGGTTCCATTCCTTAGTTATTGAATAAATTGTCAATTTATTCTTACTGTTTTTCTTTATTTTAACCAGTTCATATCTCATAACTACTAAGTTTACTTCAATGAGGAATTTTTTCAACATTGATAGGATCTCTTTGATCCATACCTGTTGATGTCTCAAAAAAATCTCTCAAAGATTGGTGAAGCAGATTTTACCTTTACAGAATCCATGCTTTTTCTCTTTCAGCAAGGCTTGTTCCATATTATGCTTGATTATTTTATCATTTGGTTACCATTCCACCAATTTGTCCTGAACTGACATTCAGCTCCCAGACTATAACTTTTTGAGTCCCTTCCAGTTCATTGGTATTGAGTCTGATTTGAGGGACAGATTACATATTTATGCTAGAAGTTGAGCAATTTCACATCTGAGCTCTTAGGAAATCGGAGATTGATGTCATCAGGACTGAGTGATTTGTTACCAGGTAGTCTATCAAGAGGTCCTAGAATATCTTATTTTGTAACTTCATTTTATCTTAGGCTCAGGGATCTATCCTTTATCTTTTGCACTAAGATGAAAATAATTTATTCAGAATCTTCATATTTGCCCAAATATTCCCTTTTACTCCTTTCTAAGTGCCTAAATGCGTCTCTGGCTGGTTTTATGATTCAGATGTATTTATTACTGTTTCTCATTATTTTTTTCCCCTTTATTGTGCACAGAATTCAGTTCTCTTTAAGTGTCTGTATCCCTTCTATACAGGACAAGCCAGCTAAACTATACTGTGATTAGAATGGGATATTAAAGAAGCCAAGCTAGCCAAGCATGGTCACTGAACTCCACTACAACTCCATTTATTAGTAATATTCCTACGCATACTAATGATCACTCATATAGCAGAAGAAACCATCTCTTGGGGTATGATGGATTTCTTCTGAGGTCAGGCCTTTGGTGATGCTTCAACAGTCTCAAAAGTCTCTCTCTTGCTGTTTAACTTTCTCTTGGGCTAGTTCAGATGCTCCTTATATCCCAGACTTTTGTAACTTTAAGAAAATACTTTTCTGAAGGCAACAAGCCATTCTTTTAGACACTGACAAATTACTTTGTGTTATTTGTTCACTCAAACTCTTTTTATGTATCAGGACCCACATGAACTTCTGATAACATTCAGTGGCAAATATCTATATATCTATATCTATATCTACATCTGTATCTATAGCTATAGCTATAGCTATAGCTATATATCTATATATCTATATCTATCTCAAAAGTCAGAAATTCCAAAAGGGATCACATACTTTTTCACAGAACTGAAGCTTTTTCTGGGGTTTCTTTAGCTTTTGGGGCCATTAATCTCAATGAAATCAGTCTGACTCAAATTTTATTTATGAACTCACTTGGTGACATTAGGTAAGTTACTAGCTGCCACGTCTTACTACTACAGTGGTGCTTAAATTTTGTGAACCCTTTTGAATTTTTAATATTTCTGCATAAATATGACCTAAAACCTGATTTGTTCTCCATACAAGTCTTAAAACTAGATAAAGAGAACCCATTTAAATAAATGAGTAAAAAACATTATACTTGTTCATTTATTTATTAGGGAAAATTATCCAAAGCTATATATTTATGTGTGGCAAAAGTATGTGAACCTTTGCTTTCAGGAACTGGTGTGCTCCCCTTGAGCAGCAATAACTGTGGCTAAACATTTTGGATAACTGTCAATCAGTCCTGCACGTTGGCTTGGAGGAATTTTACCCCATTACTTCTTACAGAATAACTTCAACTCAGGGATGTTGGTGGGCTTTTAGGTCATATTTATGCAGAAATATTGAAAATTAAAAGGGTCCACAAACTTTGAAGCAGCACTGTATATGAAAATGTAGTCAATTCCTGATATCCCAGAAATGTTCTTAGATTTGCACCATACTGTATTTAAGACTTTGTAAACAAAATGTAATGAAAAATTCACATATTTTAAGTGTTAAAACTTCATACATAACATTAATGCAGTATATGCACTGTTTTCTACCCCTGCTTTTAGAGATGGCCCTATGATAACCTCAGAAAATTCCAAATTACATTTGCAACTTCAGTGAGACCTGACACATTCTGTAGTCTGATGCTTAATTGTGTTTCCTTTTAGTCTCTTTCACTGCTAGCATTCAAGTCCCTTTGACCTGACTCTTAACTTGGAGTCTTCAGCTTGAGTTTTCCAGGGTTTCTTTAATTCTTTTTAACAGCAGTTTTTCTTGCATCTCTTTCTCAATAGATCCTCAACTGTCTATTGCCTAGGTAACAGATTCCTTCCCCCTCCACTGCATCTGTTTAACTATCCATTTCCATCTACAATAATACTTCTGATGTATTTTTCTAAATTCACTGAAGTAGCATATGAACACTCAATATTATGTTTAAAAATTCCAAATGATAAAGAAGTGGAAAAAAAACATATCAAAGTCCTTGTATTCCATCTGCCCTGCTTCTGGCTGCCTAGCTGAAAAGAGTCAGACAGGAAGATAGTATTAGTTAATTAACAAGCTGCAGTTCAATTTAGGGCCAAGCAGATGGCCACTGTTCAAAGTGTTGTAGGTGCGGAGAAAGAGAAACGTCAAGGAACAAGCCATAATTTGTTACCAGAATATAGGAGATCTTTTGTAGAAATGCCAAACCATAAATTTGAAGCTATCTTAATCACTGCAGTCATAGAGACATTAACAAGCCATTCTGAAGTCAACCATTGTATTACAGCAACCAAGTCACAGGAGTGAGTGTAGTCAACATGAATTTGAGAGTCACAAACCATAGTAATTTCAAGAGTCTCTTGACAGGAGCACAGGTGAAGTGTCAGCCAGTTGATGAACAGATATTCCCCAAAAAGTTTTTTTAAAATTAGTTGCTATTTAAATGATGTCAAACCCTACCCTCCTTCTAAAATAATTCATGAAACTGACTGGTGTTTCTTGATTTCAACTTTGTTCCATTCTTCTCATCTACCTCTGTGTTTTAAGAGTTGGCATATGAACAGATTTCGTCATTGTCAAGATAATAATTACACCCTTTGTGCTGGAATCTGTTACTTAGTTGATGCATCAAATTCTGCTAGTTGAGAGCCAGGTAGCTCTCTTACAACAGTTCAATAGTCTAACCGGTTCATATTCTCTAATTCTCACAGTCCCTGACACTAATGCTGTTTTAGTGGTGGTGAAACAGAACAAGGCCTTTTATATGTTTTGACTTACGTTATGTATTTGAATTTTCAAAGTCTATTATTTTACTCTTTATAAAAAAGGTTATATCCAATATAAGCCTTCCAGAAGTAGAAGCTTCTACTGCTTTTCAAAAATTTACTTTCTGTCTCCCAAAAGTGTCAATCCAATATTGTGATTTTATGTGAGGAAGCCATAGTACTATTCTGTTCAGAAATAATTTCACAAGCTATTACAAATTTCACATGACTTTGAGAAAGTCTAAGTTTAGTTTCAGTTAATTGTGCCAAGTCTAAGTTTACTTTCAGTTAATTGTGCCAAGTGATCTGCAAGAATTCTGCAACTGCCACCAGAATATTACCTCTTTCATCTTACTGTTGTTATTGCTGCTAGCATAATGCTACGATTAAGAAAATTATATGCTAAGAAATTTGAATCCAAAACAGTGTTCTTCAACTCATGTGCAGAAGTACGAGTTTCCTGAAGAATTTGTCCTTCTTTCTGCACAGGATTCTCTTAGTATAAATCTGATGGTGTTTAGCACATAAATGAGCATTCTGGGTGTTTATTTCCAACTTCAGATATTGGTGGAACAACAGTGAATCCCTCTTTCTGTGTAGAACTTCTCACCCTTCTCACTAATATCCATTTGGTGTAAATTCATAATAATGTGCATTCATTATAATTTTCCACTTAACATTTATTTTATTCCACGCCTTATCAGCTCCATATGGACCTGTAAAAAAGGATATTGCAGTTTGCCCTTTCTTCTCTGAGAGTCATCTCAGCAACTGGCTCTAAATATCAGTTTGAGGAGGGACTCAATCCTAGTTTCTGATCTTAAATTGTAAGATTTTGCCAATTACTTTTGTTATGTCTCCCATGACTATGTATTATGCAGTGCCATTTATATTAAAGTTCTGCTAATTCATAATGCAGTTGGTGGTTTGCAAGAACTATATTAATCTGACTTGCCTTCAGGTGTGTGCCATATAGATACTTACCTTTTGGTTATATTCTTGGCTCAAAGTGACAATGCTGATAGGTTTTTACACTGCTTCTTTAGAATGCTACATATTGGGCCAATCACAGGAGAAACACCATATGGGTACATATACTATACATAGATACATTTTAAAAACATGTTAATGTTGATAGTAACATTTATATCTGTAGTACAATTTGACATATTTATATGTATATTTTAAATCTGATTTTAGCAATGAAACCCATGGAAAGTGCAAATTATCTTTAACACAAGTGATAGAGTCATTAGACAGATTAAATTTCTCAGCAAAGTTGCTATTCCTACTTTTGAGAAGGAAGAACAAACTATTAATAGATCTTACTAAATTTCAGAGATTTCTGTGATTATTATAGTTAATTGTTTTTATCATTACTAGTTTTATAGTCATAAAATTATCTAGTTTCTTTTTTTTTTATTTTGTCTTCTGCCTATTACCCTGAAGAGCTTTGGGGCAGGGGGCATGGGGGGTGAAGAGTGTGATATTACATTGCCTCCTGTAGAATAAAAATACATGTTTATTAGTTATTGGGTAATATGGAAACACTGATTGAGCTTCCCTAGATTCTGTACTGCTAAATATTTATATGTTTACATGATAATATATATTGCTATTTGTATAAGTATAACTGTTTGTCTAATTACATTATGAAGACTGAAAGTTTGTTAACAACCTTGGCCTTTTGAAAGAGTATCAGTGTGAAATGTGATGTATGAGTCTCCATGCGTAAAATAAGATAATTAAGTAGTATGATTGGGCAGTGTTGGCCTTCAGGGTTTAGTGGCCATTGTCTAGACAACATATTTCCTGATGTTTTGCCAGCAACCAGCACCAGTCAGAAATCAGCTCTGTTAAAGACCTATCAGCAGTCAGGATACCTGGCTATAAAGACAGGATCCTAGTCAGTCCCTGCTCATTTGCCTGTGGTCTGCATAGAAGACCACTTTGACTCTGAAGATGCCAGCCACAGCTGCCAGTGAAATGTCAGGAAATCTGTTTTCTAGACCATTGTTTCTTAAAGTGTGGCCTGAGTACCCCTGGGGCACCCCCAAGACTCTCTCAGGAGTCTGTGATATCAAAATTATTTGCCTGATATTGAAGGTATTTGCAAAAAATTTAAAACAATGCTACTCTTCCCATTTTTATTTGTTAAAAAACAAAGTTTTTTCATGAAAAATATTTTATGTTAATATCTAATGGGTTTAATATTGTGACTTTTACATGATTCAATGTAAATATATTCTACACATCTCTCATGGCAGCAAAGGGAATGTTTATAATGTGATCTCAAAATTCCAGATGTGATCATTGGCTCAAAAAATTTAGCGAACCTGCGCTTAATGTAAAACTAATACAAAGTGAAGTTAGTGGTGGTAATAGCCAAACAAATTAAAAAACCCTGGAAGTGTCCACAGTAGACATTTGCATGAAATAGAAGTGAAACAGAGTTGCCAAATTCTAGAAATTCTGCCAAACCGTTCAGGATCAGTTGCAGTTGGCAGAAGTAAAATAACCAGGACACCTGTTGTTGTACCAAAACAAATACTACAAGGATACTAGAGTGATTTTATGGGGTAAGTAAGGCAAGACCAATATATGTCATCTTCTCTCTCCCCTCTTTGGAAGGAAAGATGCAAGTTGCTTCATTCCCTCCTCTACATGGCCTGTGTGCCTATTCCTGAGTGGTCACAGTAGCTACCAGTATGACATATCCCATCAGCCAGCCCTACATCATTGCCAAGAAAAGCTCCTGCCCCTTGAGTTTTTCCCCAATGTAACCCCTGTGAAACATTCTGCCCTGATCAGCTGTGTTTCATTCTGCATCCAGAAGAAAACAGCCATGTTTTATTCTGTATTCAGGCCAAACAAACATGCTTCATTTTACACTCAAACCCCAGATCAGATGTTCTGGCCATGTAGTTATTCTTGCATGAACTTACACATCAGTACTGGGCAGCTATTGTATTTGAATATTCAAAGAAGAAAAGCATAAAATTGAAACAAGTTAATCATACATGATTCTCATAATGGAATGGGATGTGATTTGTACAATACAATTTACACTATGGTACTGTATTACAAATGCCAGGTTTTCTAATCTTGCTTTATTTTGCAATATTTCAGACTAAAGTGTTGTTCTGAAATGCCGTTATCATTTTTGTTTCCTTAATTTCCATATCATAGGAAACTAGGTAAACTGATGATATAATATGTAAAGTTTGGGATATTGACTTGTACTGATTCATCAAGCCTTTGATAGCTTCTTAACAAATTGCTACAGTTTTGCTGCTGGCTAATCAAGTGTAACTAAAGCATAATGGTCTCCCACATAGTGATTTGCATTTTGCAAGCCATGAGAATGCCACCATTAATGTAATGGAAATTGCTTTTCTGTAGCTAAACATGGAGAAAACAATATATGCCAGATGTTTCAAAGAAACTCAACACTGTTAAAAGTTACCTATACAACTAGTAATGCTGAAAATCTGTGGTATGTATGAGGGCAAAGTGTCCTTTTATTTGTTCTCTCTGCTATTTTTGTTCCATTTTATAATTCATTTCCGTATCTATGATCTTCAGTTTCTATGTGTATCTTCCTCTTTTTTTATCTGGTTAACTTTATTCTTCCAGTTCCTCATCCTCATACCTTCCTGGCCTCTCCACAAACCTTTATTGTCTCATCTTTTTCTTCAAATTGTTTTACTCTTTCCAGTCTTCCTCTCAACCTTTGGACCTCCTTATGTTAATATACTTTAACTAAATCAGCACTGCCATCTATGAGAGATGCTGAAGTTTACAGACAGGCAAATTCTGGAGCATCACAGGTTCCCCACAATTACATTAATTCTGAGGTGTTCTTGTGAAACTGGGAAGTCAGAGGTTACAGCTCCAGCATCCAGATAATTGAGGATGGCATAGACTTTGCTTAATCAGTGGTAATATTTCTGTATCATCTTCCTTTCTAAAAAAGCCACCAGTATCCAATAAAACCATTTAAAAACAACAACAACAACAACAACAACAATCCCACAGTTCATGGATTTTTCTCAAATGGGCATGTGTCATCACCTTATTGTTCCTCAATTCTAGTTCTGAAATTTTGCTGGGCCTTCACCTTGGCCAGGTTGAATGCACTACCCTCCACAGTAGCATGGATGCAGTATAAAAACACTCTCTCCAGCGTTTATGCCCATGGGGAATGACTCTATGGAATCCCTAAGCCACCTGCTCCTTTGTTGCTCTCTTTACAGGGAATCTTGAAAGACATACTGTACTTCTATCCCATTTTAAAGAACTACCCTAGTAGAGAGCACAGTGTTTATCTGTCACTTCTATCTGACCAGAACCCTAACATATCTTTCCAGGTTGCCTGATTTTGTACCATCATTTGTGCCATCTGTCCTACCTACAATTGAAAAGTAGTACCAATTTTGGTGATTGCCACTGTCATCTGTATAATTGTTACTATATTAATTTATTTTATGTAATTTTATTGTATTTTAGGTCTACTTTTCAGTTTTATTAATAATTATAGGTTTATATAGTTTTATTGTATAGTGTTCTCTGGCCTAAAGACCATAACAAAGGTTTTGATTTGATCTGATAAGCAACCAAAACAAAATTTCTAAAACAGTTAAACACGTGGAGTGATTTAAAAAGCCAAGTTAAAAAACTACATTGCAAGACCTTTTCCAAGGAAAAAATCAAAACAGAAGGAAAAGCCAACAGGATACTAGAGGCTTACTGTAATTGTGTTGACAAAAAAGTTGACAAAAAGCAATTTTGGGGGGTGGGAGTTGAAGGTGGTTCAGATTCAGATCCTATTTTTCTGTAAATGTAAAGAATGGTCTGCCTTGTTCGACTTGCTAGTTCCCAACTATTCTGGTCTCAGTAAAACTATCTTATTAGTATTTCTTAAATAGTTGACAATGCAGTACAGCTACTAGAAGAGCTCTTGTAGATGGGCTCAGATTATAAAAATTAAAGGAAAATTAATTGTACTGTTTAATTCAGTCATAGATTCCTGTGAGGAGCTCCATGCATTATCAGAGTTAATAAGTGAGCACATATCCTATTTTCCAGATAAGGGAAAAAAAATATTTGTCCTCCTCCAAATGATTACCTATGAATTAGAGTGATCTTTTAAATTTGCTAAGAAAAGGTGACACTACTGAGAATAATTGAATGGTGAAGGTACATGTTGGTGCAATTCTAGCTGCTGAAAAGTCTAGAAGACTCTGATGATTAGCTGTTGTTTGGGAGGGCTTTTTGTTTCATGTTTCTCACTCTCCTTTACTTCCCT
The DNA here is from genome assembly GCF_035149785.1 of Candoia aspera. Classification (NCBI taxonomy): domain Eukaryota; kingdom Metazoa; phylum Chordata; class Lepidosauria; order Squamata; family Candoiidae; genus Candoia; species Candoia aspera. The sequence continues at coordinate 53,770,195 of NC_086159.1, read as the reverse complement.
ATCTAATTACCTATTTTCATAAAGCATAAATTTAAATATTGAAAGCCAGGGTCATCATCCAAACAGCTAGTTAGGCTCAAGTACAAGTCTTGTACTACTTTTCGCTAAGAAAAATGTACTTTTCTTCAAACTTTTTAAAAAAGAATTTTATTGAGTTTAAAATGAAGATAAAAACTGCAAAAAACCATATATATATATGTATAGACACACAAACACAGTGTGTATGTATATGTGTGTGTGTGTGTGTATGCACATACATACATACATACATACATACTGTGTGTGTATATATATTTATATATATATATTTGCAGTTTTTATCTTCAATATATATATATATATATACACACACACACACACACACACATACACCTCTTGGATTTTATACTTATTTATATTGCATTTTATATTTGTATTTGTTTTTATAGATTTTAATTGATATTATTATAGTCTTAATTTTATTGTAAACTGCCCAGAGTCCCCCTTTTGGGGGAGATGGGCGGCAGCAAAATTTGAATAATAAATAAATAAATAATATATAAATCTACTTCCCTTCCTCATAAAGCAACATTTATTTAATTGTTTCCTTCCCACCACTATTCTATATATTTCTGTCCACTATAATAAAAATCAAATTATAAAAACATATAAATTGTCTACTTTCATAATTAATAATACTACAACAGTCTTAACCCCATTAAACCTAAAAACCAAGCAATTATTATTAAACCTTATAGATACCATATAAATCTTACAAATCAAACAAACTTTAAGAAAAGTCCAAATAAATCTTTATCCAAATCATTAAAGAGAAATGAAATCATAATAGCCTCGTTATCAATCCAATTACACAATATATGATGGAAGTAAAATGTTTGTGAGAATAAATAGACTGAGCAAATGATTCAACAGTGAGCAGGATGTGTGACCAAGATGTTTGATGTTTCCTTGGGTATTTATGTACTTATGGATAAACATGTAAGGAATGCTTTGATGATGTTAGAGGCTTGTTAGTTGGGGAAATGAATGTGCTGTACATGTGCTTTTGTATGCTGTCAGTGCCATGTTGTTGGCTGAGAACCTGGATAATTTGCAGGGAATATTCAATAGATTGTATGATGTAATGAGGAATATCATTGTTGTGTTGTAAATCACCATGTGCTAATTGCCAGGTGCATGCAGGTATAAATTTGACAATAAATAAATAAGAGTTGGGAATATTAGGAAAAATATAAAACTTGAATGCAGTGGGAATGATGCACTTAAGAAGCGTGTGGTAAAATGAGAGGTGATAAAGTCAAGAATGATTTGATGCTCTTGGAATGAGAATTAAATACAAAAGTGAGTTACCAGTGTTAATGATGTATATTGAGGTGGTTTCGTCAGATGGAGAGAATAGATAAGGATCAAACTGCTAAACTAATACATGAAGTAAGAATGAATAGGCTGAAAAGAAGGAAATGACTGAGAAAATTGTTGTTGTTGTTTATTCACTCAGTCGCTTCTGACTATTCATGACTTCATAGATCAGCCATGCCAGAGCTTCTTGTAGGTCGTCACCACCCCCAGCTCCCCCAAGGATGAGTCCATCACCTCTAGAATATCATCCATTCATCTTGCCCTTGGTCGGCCCCTCTTCCTTTTGCCTTCCACTCTCCCTAGCATCAGCATCTTCTCCAGGGTATCCTGTCTTCTCATTATGTGGCCAAAGTACTTCAGCTTTGCCTTTAATATCGTTCCCTCAAGTGAGCACTCTGGCTTTATTTCCTGGAGTATGGACTGGTTTGATCTTCTTGCAGTCCAAGGCACGCTCAGAATTTTCCTCCAACATCACAGTTCAAAAGCATCTATCTTCCTTCGCTCAGCCTTCCTTATGGTCCTGCTCTCTCAGCCATATGTTAACTACTGGGAATACCATTGCTTTAACTATGCGGACCTAATCACAGATAGATGAAATTGATTAAGTTCCTGAAAAAAGAGGTATGAGAAATTTAAACAAATGTTAATTCTTGTAAGCCACCCAGAATCATGTATTTGAGATGGGCGGCCATATAATTTGAAATAATAAACTACGAAGTGGTGTATGGATATGATGGAAGCAATAAAGACTGGTAAGGATAGAAAGCTATAGCAAAGGGTGTTATTTTAAACTAGTTTTAGCTATATTTCCATTCCTTCTTCTTACACCCATTCTTTGGCTTCCTATTCTTACTCTTTCTCTGAGCTCTACATAACATTGCTTACCATGAAATTGAATAGTGCTACGGATATGTGTGTGTTAATTTTTGGGATGAATATTACTATAAGCCATGGAACACTAATAAATCTGAGGTTTCTTAATTTTGTCAGATATGTCCCATTAAATTGGGCTGGACCGCTGGTGGCTGTATGGAGGAATGCTTGCAATCATGACTTGTCTCTCTTGACAACATGTAGCTGTCTTGAACACATTCCAGTAATTTCTTTGATTCTGTTGATCTGCCTTCTCTTTCTCTCTGCCCTTCCATGCATTATCACTTTTTTCCAGTCCATCCTTCACTTGCATCATGCACTCAAAGTATGTGATTTTCTGCATGCTGATTATCATCTCAAGTCAGCAGTCAGCCTTTATTTGGTCCTAAACCATCTGTCAAAGCTTTTAAGATCTTCCAGATACACACTTTTTTTATGCCCTGTCAACATACTGTAGCTTGCCCATGACTAATTAATTCTTGCCATCAATGGTACTCTTAGTGACCCTCTCTGGATCAATAATTCCAAGGCATCTTAGCTTGCATTTATTTAGAGTGTCCAAATTTTACATCTGTACATTTCTACTGGAAATATCATTTTTTTAGTTCTTATTTCTGTTGTCATAGAAATGCACTTATTTTTTATGGCATTGTCAGCGTATGCCATAAAAATCTCCCCCTTACTAATCTCCTCCTTACTCCTCCAGCATACTTTACCTGTTCCTGAGTCAAAAAAATAAAAATAAAAAACCTGACTTCCACCTGAATCTGTTACCAAGATAGTAATCTCACCAGGAGGAGTTTGACAAGGTAGCAAAAAAATGCAATGTATGCAAATGAAACAGAATTATGTATTCTAGCCGTAGACTCCTGCACACGTGTTGCCATTTTTATCTGGGCAGTACAGAAGACTCACTGAATTTTTAAAATTTACATATTGTCTACTCAGTTTCATTTCCTGAACTTAATGCTGCTGCCAGCAGTTTTTGCTTCTTCTGAAGATATTATTTCATTTTCATCCTTTTGATAGATTTCCAGTTATGAAAACTGAAAGTTTGCTTGGACTGAAAGAAACCCCTGTATATTGTCACAAGTTAGTTTATATTTTTATTTGGTGTTTAGAAATGTGTACGTTAAGTAAACACTGACCAATTACATGCTGCACAAAATGGATAAATCTGTAGAACTAAGATAGGTCATATGCTCTCTAGTGACAAGACTTTGCAGGAGATTCTGTATATGCTTGGCAGTAAACCAGATTGTATTCCTAGACCAAATACCTGAAAATGTTTTATATTCTGTACCAACTGAAAGCAGATTTCCAACATCAAGTTCTTGAGTGTTTTGCTTGTTCTGTAATCCAGTCAAATATGGCAGTAGTATTTTCATCACTCAGTCTGCCTTTGAATCTTAGAATCAAGGGATCTGCAGCAGCATGTACTGACTGCTTTAATATGGTCTTTTCCTCTTAGTTCTTCTGTATGTTTAAATAGAGGTGCATGTAGATTCTCAAAAAGAGAATCTATCCGCTATCTGAGAGAAGTGCACTGACTGATTTAGGTGTGGTGATTGCTGAATAAAGAGGCCTTAGACTCCTTGTGGAGTGCTGCAGCTGAACCCAGAAGACATCCTAGTCAAAGACGGTGTGTGTTCTTCAAGCTCCTGGTCCTTGAAGAATGTCTTTGTTTTTCAGTAAACTTTCAAAAGACATCATCATTTCTCTCCTTATAGGTTGACGTCAATGTCCTTTACTACTTTATTCTTTCCATTCCTGTCTTAATGTTTCCTCTGAAAGACCTCAGCTATGATACAAATTAAATATGTTCAGATTTCTTTTAGACCTTTGTGGACCTTATGCAGTAGTGATTAAGTCATCAGGCTAGAAACCCGGAGACCTTGAGTTCTAGTCCCACCTTAAGCATGAAGTCAGCTGGGTGTCCTTGGGCCAGTCATTCTCTCTCAACTCTAGGAAGGAGGCAGTAGCAAACCACTTCTGAAAAACCTTGCCAAGAAAACTGGAGGGACTTGTCAAGGCAGTGTCCAGGATTCAGCACTGACTTGAAGGCATCGAATGAATGAATGAATGAATGAATGGACCTTATGTAAAATGTTCATGATGTCATTAAGAAACAAATTAAGTGCATCATATTTTTAGTAATATTTGATAATTATTATCAAATTATGATTCCCCCATGTTGATTTCATGACACTTCCGTAGTCTGTCAATCAAGCAAATATTTCACCACTCTCAACCTTCTCCAGGACTTCCCAGATTTTTCTGTTGATATACTTTAAAGTATGCCTGTTCTCTTATGTTTCTTTGATTCTGCATAAAATGATTTGTGCAGTATCATAAGGTTAATTATTCCTTCCCCAATATGTTTGTTGAGCCATCTCAACAATATGTCTTGTTTGTTTCTTTCCTTGCTGTTACTGAGATCCAAAGAATTGTTGGACAAATGATATGATGGTCTTATCTGACAGAAAGTTTCTTCCAATACTTGGACAGAATTTGTATATCTGTAAGTTAAAACTATTAATTTTGTCCTGTCCTCTGGAATGAATAGATTCTACTTATAGTAGCTCTGAGGTAATTCCCATCACTGTTCTTTCATGCCTCTTTAAAGGAGTCCTGCAGTTTATTTTTGGAAGGCATTATCCACATCATCTCCTTGATTGGAATGTCAGTAGTAGACACCAACCACAGTTCCTCCATTTATTTTAACCCAGATGGTCTTTACAGTATTGACAAACGTATTCAGTTGGATTTATGAGGAGGATTAGGTATTTTTAACATACGCTGCAACATTGTCTTCATTTCTTTTGTTTCTGTTCCTTTTGTAGAAATTGGATCTTTTAATTTTTTAATTGCTGTATTTCATTCTGGGGCCATCCCACCTGGACTCCATTATGCTTATTAAATCATACTCTTCTGTTCTAAGAGCTAATTTTATTTCTAATACTTTTCTGAACAATGAAGTTTATGAATTTAATTATTTCAGGGCTCTTTATGATTTTTCATTGAGTGGTTTAAGGGGCCCCCTTTTAACAACACTCCCACTTCATTCTACACTGCACAAACCTTTATTAAAGGTTTCTAACATCACCATCACCACCCTGATTTCAGTTTAAGGACCTCTTAATCAAACCACGTTGCTTTTTCCAAAGGCACAATTCTCTGTCCCTATTGCTTACCAGTTGGAGTGGGGCAAGTGCTGAACAGTACTGTTAGGCCTAGACTTAACGTAAACTGCACAGTGGCCCTCATGGGAATAAGTTCAGTTCACTGTGAATGTTGGGTGAGTTGTCAGAAAACATCAGACTGATAGGATATTAGTTATAGATCACAAGCTATGAAAATGTACAGGCAGTCCTCACTTAATGACCACAATTGGGACTGGAATTTTGGTTGCTAAGCAAAGCAGTCATTAAGCAAATCTGTCATGTGCGCCGTTTCAATGTATTTGATGCATCGTAACGTTTCGCATGTCATTAGTTGGATGCGTGTTTCATTTGTCTAGGGAGGATGGGAACGATTATCTTTTGGCTTTGCTTTGGAATGTATTTGTGTTATCTACTGCGCTCAAGGTTACTTTCCCAGGCTAGCAACTCTGACGATTGCTGGCACCTGTGCCGGGCGGGGCTGTTACGAGGGAGGCGGGATACGTTTGAAGCAAGGGTTTAAGTTTGTATTTGGCGCGCTTTTGCTCATTCTCAGCTTTCTCTGTATTTGTCTTTAGTACTCTAATAAATCAGATTTCATTCAGCATCCTCTTGTGAGTCTGAGTATTTGGGGCTAGGGCAATCATTACATAAAGCTGAGAATCTCAGTTCCTAACTCCGCTGGCCCCTGTCCAGGAAAGACAAGCGTCTAACCTGTGAGGGAGAGAGCCCGCGATGACCGAACCCGACATCGTGATGATGGAGGAAGGGGAACCGGACTCGACCGTGAGGCCGTCCGGCCGACCGTCCCAAGGTGGGGAGCTGTCCGCCATCAGAGAGGAGGCGAGCTCCGAGTCGGAGAGCGAAGCCGGGGGGCTGAAAACGGCCCCGGAGACCACCGTGAATTCTCCGGGCGAGCTGCTCACCTGGGATGAGACCCGAGGAGATGCCACAGCAGCGGGGGGCCCATCCTGGAGGCAGAGATACCCCTTATCCCCCAACGTGGTGCAGGTGCAGCCAACGGAGGGCTCACCCACTCCGGATCGGATCCGAGTGCTGGAGTCGAAAATGGATTCGTTGGAGGCTATCCTGAAACAGCTGAGCTTGGATGTAACCTCGTTGCGAGAGGTCCGGGAAGAATCAAGCCAGAGGCATTCAACCCCTTCTTCCCAGGGGCTGACCCCGGAACGGCGACGGGTGGTGCGGAGGCGCGAAGGGGACCAGTCGGTCCAGATGGAAATCGCAGCATCGCCCGGGCGATCGCCCCGGGGCCCCGTGCCGCCCCGAGTCAGGGAAGCACCAGCCGCAGCAGCCCCGGTGGTGGGGCGCAGCCCGGTGGGAGGCGGCATGCGAGACTTCCCTGTCAAGTTTGATGGGGACCCGACCAAACTCTCGTTCTTCCTGACGAATGCGAAAGCCTATATGGAGGAATGGGGGGCGGTTTTCCAATCGGAGAAGGCAAGAATCATCACCATTGCCACCAAACTGAAGGGGAGGGCGGCAGACTGGTATGTCCAGATGTGCCAGTCGGAAGCGCCTGAACTGGAAAATCTCGAGGAGTTCCTCTGGGCGTTGAAGCAACACTTCGAGGACCCCTTAGCAAAGGAGAGAGCAAAGCGAGCCCTGAAGGAACTCAAGCAGGGGTCCCGATCAGTGGCCGATTATGCTTTGGAGTTTAAAGCGCTAGCTGGGAAGGTGGATGACTGGTCCCAAGCAACCATTATCGAGCTCTTCAAAGATGGCTTGAATACAGAGGTGCTGCGCTGGTCCCTGGGGAGGGACGACCCATACACGCTGTATGAGTGGATCCTGCTGGCAGGAAGGGCTGAACATGCCCAAGAGATCTTTGCCCAGCGGAAGACCGCCAAGTCGGGGCGGGAGGTGAAGCCCAGCCGCCCATCGACCACCGGGGGGAAACCGGGACAACGACCCTGGGACGAGGAGCGGGAGAAGCGGTACGCAAAAGGCTTGTGTCTGAGATGTGGTAAGGAGGGGCATCGAGTGGCAGCATGCCCGAAGGCAAAGGTAGAGGAACGGCCCGGAAAACCGCCGGCGAAGTCCCCTGCGTTGCCGAGGAAACAGAAAGCTGCGGTGGCTGAGACCGAGGGAGACGATGTGATGTTCTACGAAATTGAAGGGGAGACCGAAATCCCGCAGCCGGCGGGAAATGCCAGCCACCTGCTCTAAAGGGCGCCGCTGGGCAGGTGGTAGAGGACGGGCGCGAGCCTCCATCGGTGAGTGGCACTTACCGCATACTCATGGTGAAATTGAAATTGGGTTCCCAAGTCAAGACGGTGGAAGTATGGGCCATGATTGATTCGGGGTGTTCCCGGTGTCTGATGCACCCCGACGTGGTGGCAGCTTTGGAGCTCCCCACTTTCCCTCTACAAAGACCCATCGCATTTACTCAATTGGATGGGTCCATGGCAGGGGGCAAACCGGTCACCCATTTTACAGGGCGGGTAGCCTTGCAACTGGGCAGTCACCAGGAAGGGTTGTCTTTTGTCGTGGCTCCCGTAGGGGGGCCATTGGTGGTGTTGGGGGTACCATGGTTGGTGCAGCAAAACCCCCAAATAAACTGGGTTTACCGGACCATCACATTTAGGGATGGGTTTTATCAAGCGGCAGAGGGGAAGGGTGCCCCAGAGGAGATGGTGGGGGTTGCGGCAGCTGCGACTCCGCCTTACCCGGCCTCTCCTCTGGAAGGCTTGCCGGCCGAGTACAGGATGTTTGCTGATGTATTCGGTGAAAAGGAAGCTGACCAGTTGCCCCCCCATCGAAAGACGGACTGTGCCATAGAACTGCTGCCCAACACTCAATTGCCTAAACCAAAAATTTATTCCATGACGCAAAAGGAACTGACTCTGTTGAGGGAATTTGTGGACAAAAATTTGGCGCGCGGATTCATTGAGCCGGCGAATTCACCCGTGGGGGCGCCGGTTCTTTTTCGCCCAAAAAAGGATGGGACATTGAGACTTTGTACGGATTTCCGCGGATTAAATGCCGTCTCAATTTCCAACAAATATCCCTTGCCATTGATAAAGGACATGTTGTCACATCTGGCCAAAGGCAAGATCTTCTCTAAACTGGATTTAAGAGAAGCCTACTATCGTGTACGAATCAAGGAGGGTGATGAGTGGAAAACTGCATTCAATTGCCCGTTGGGAGCCTTCCAGTATAAGGTGTTGCCATTTGGGTTGGCTGGGGCCCCTGGGGTATTTATGCAATTAATCAATGAAGTTTTGCATGAACATCTGTTTAAAGGTGTACTGGTGTATTTGGATGATGTGTTGATTTATACGGAAACCATGAAAGAGCATGTAGCTCTGGTAAAGAAAGTCTTGTGTAAACTCAGATCTGCTGAATTGTATGCAAAGCTATCGAAATGTGCCTTTCATCAGACCCAAATTGACTACTTGGGGTATAGGATTTCTGATAAAGGTATAGAAATGGACCCTGCCAAGGTGCAGGCTATCATGGACTGGGAGAGTCCCCGTACCCGCAGGCAACTTCAAAGTTTCCTGGGGTTCAGCAACTACTACAGATTATTCATAAGGGGGTTCGCTGAGATTGCCTTGCCCCTAACGGACCTGCTTCGAACAAAAGGGGTGGGAGATACTAGGAGAGTCAAGAATCCCGGAGCGCTGTTGAGGTGGACGCCTGCTTGTCAAACGGCGTTTGAGCGGCTGAAAGCAGCTTTCGTCAAAGAGCCCATTTTACAACACCCTGATCCCTCAAAGCCTTTTGTTGTACAGGCAGATGCCTCCGATTATTCTATTGGCGCATTGTTGATGCAAAAAGACGAGGCAGGATGCCTCAAGCCCTGTGCCTATCTATCCCGCAAGTTCTCTGAGACTGAGAGGCGTTGGCATGTTTGGGAAAAGGAGGCATTTGCAGTAAAAGCTGCATTAGAAGCTTGGCGGCATCTGTTGGAAGGGGCAAATCATCCCTTTGAGGTATGGACTGATCATAAAAACTTGGAGGCACTTAGTACCCCTCGAAAACTGAGCCCTAAACAGGTTCGTTGGGCTCAATTTTTCAATCGATTCAATTTTCAGTTCAAATTTATTCCAGGGAAAAAGAACTTCTTGGCTGATGCCTTGTCAAGGCAACCTCAAGACTCTGGGGCGGCGCCAGATGTGGTAAGCACCCTATGGTCGGCGCCCCAATTGGGCATGCAGGCTGTGACGCGAAGCCAAACGCGCGCGCAGCAACCGCCCACCACAAGCGCTGCTCAGCCAAGCACTTTGTCAATTCCCTCCCAGTTGCAACAAAAGTTTTTAAAAGAACTAAAAACGGATACTTGGTTGCTTGCGAATAAAGGCAATGTTACTTTTGACAGAGGCTTCGCTTGGAAATCCGACCGCCTCTACGTTCCTGAAAACCTCCGAAAAGATGTGTTAACACGTTCACACGATGACAAACTCGCAGGTCACTTCGGGTTTGTAAAAACCTTGCACCTCGTTCGGAGGCAATTCTGGTGGCCCACATTACGTAAAGATGTCAAAGACTACATTGCTTCCTGCACTGTCTGTGCAATGTCCAAGCGCAAGGGGGGCAAGCCCCAAGGGCTGCTGCAGCCGGTAGCAGCCCCCTCTTCCCCTTGGGAAGAAATCTCCATGGATTTTATTGTAGAGCTACCACCCAGCCAACGCAAAACGGTCATTTGGGTGGTCAAGGATTATTTCTCCAAACAAGCTCACTTTATCCCTTGCGTGTCCATTCCGTCAGCGCGTCAATTGGCCCGCCTATTCCTTGTACACGTGTACAGGCTACACGGATGTCCCTCCCGCTTGATTTCGGACAGAGGTACACAATTTACCTCGCAGTTTTGGCGGGCATTTCTCAAGCTGTTAGGCACGAAGCAAGCCCTGTCCACGGCTTGGCATCCTCAGACGGACGGGGCCACTGAGGCGGTTAACTCTACTCTAGAGCAGTACCTTCGCGCTTTTGTGAATTATCAGCAGGACAATTGGGTAGACCTCCTACCATTTGCTGAAGTGGCTTACAACAATGCAGTGCATCAAAGCACTGGGCAAACCCCGTTTCGGGTGGCTCAGGGTAAAGACTTTGTACCTATCACTGATCTCCCACAACCTCCTGCAGGTGCAGTCACTACAGATGATTGGTCAACACAACTGGCTGACTCTTGGCCAATGATTCAAAAGGCATTGGCTGATGCACAGGCAGATTATAAACTGTATGCTGATCGGAAGCGAGCCCCACAACCTGCGTTCCAAGTTGGGGACTCGGTATACCTTTCTACCAAGTTTATCAAGTCTGCACAACCTTCAAAGAAACTGGCGCCTAAATTTGTGGGTCCTTTCCCAATTGTCGCTCAGATTAACCCTGTGACTTTTAAACTTGACTTGCCTCATAACCTTAAACGCTTACACCCTGTTTTTCATTGCAGCTTACTCAAACCGACTATTCCTTCTGATCGCTGGCATCGGCAACCTCCACCTCCCACCCCCATCATGATTGATGGTCAGCAACACTTTGAAGTTAAAGAAATTTTGGACTCTAGACGCCTTCGCAATACTTTGCAATATTTAGTTCGTTGGAAGCATTTCCCTCATCCTGAGTGGGTCGCTGCACCAGATGTGGCTTCCCCGGTTCTGGTGGCCCGTTTCCACTCCGCTTATCCCTCGAAACCAGGTCCCTAGGGGTATTTTAGGAGGGCGGTATGTCATGTGCGCCGTTTCAATGTATTTGATGCATCGTAACGTTTCGCATGTCATTAGTTGGATGAGTGTTTCATTTGTCTAGGGAGGATGGGAACGATTATCTTTTGGCTTTGCTTTGGAATGTATTTGTATTATCTACTGCGCTCAAGGTTACTTTCCCAGGCTAGCAACTCTGACGTTTGCTAGCACCTGTGCCGGGCGGGGCTGTTACGAGGGAGGCGGGATACGTTTGAAGCAAGGGTTTAAGTTTGTATTTGGCGCGCTTTTGCTCATTCTCAGCTTTCTCTGTATTTGTCTTTAGTACTCTAATAAATCAGATTTCATTCAGCATCCTCTTGTGAGTCTGAGTATTTGGGGCTAGGGCACTCATTACAAAATCCAACCCAATTTTATGATCTTTTTTTTGCAACAGTTATTAAGCAAATCACCATGGGTGTTAAGCAAACCACATGGTGATTAAGTGAATCACATGGTTCTCCATTGATTTTGCTTGCCAGAAGCACGCATGTCCACGCACGCACTCTTTCTCTCTCTCTCCACCATATAGTTTCTCTGATATAACAGGTTAAGTTTCTTTATTCCTGGGCTCTACAAAGCTGGTAAAGGTTGGATTTAAATACATTCTGAAGCTGAACTTCAGGCTCCAAAAACATGTACAGAATGCAGACACACACCAACGGTTAGCAAACAAAGGCACATTAACAGTAATCCTTGCATTTGTAACTTACAGAGTTATAGTGATATGTATTGTCAATGCCATGGTTTCCCCGGTAGTATCGTATGGCTTGGAAAGCTGGACCATCAAATGATGTCTTTGAATTGTAGTGCTGGAGAAAATTGTTGAGAAAAATCTTGGATTACTACTACTAATAATAATATAGTAATTCAATACTAGATGAAGTCAGTCCAGACTGCTCACTGGAAACACTCATAATGAATCTAAAACTTAAATATTTTGAACACATACTATGAAGACAAGATGACTAGAAAAGATCCAGATACTTGGAAAAATCACAGTAATCAAAAGAGAGTCAAGCAGAAGCAAGATGACTACATGCTGTCACTGATAATGCAAATGTCAGCTTATAGCAACTTAAAGAAGCAGTTACAGACAATCCTAGCAAAATGATATCTGTTGGGTCATAAAGATTTGGAAGTCACAAAATGACTGAACAATAACCAAGCAGTCATCCATATTTTTGCAGCCTGGCTCTGATAGTCCTAGGCTGGGTTCAGCAGCATCCACAGGGTGGTTCAGAATGGGCAAGAAGTTGTGTCGCAACACCAAGCCCTGTATGCATGTCAGTGCTGCACACATGTACAGAAGGATGAGGCTTGGACTGCGATGCTGTGTGTGCAATCTTGCTCTTTTGACCCCTCATAGATACTGTTGATTTCCTCCTAAAAGCCTGAAGACAACTAATGTATGTAATAAGGATAAAATAAATATTACATACATAGAAACATTTAAAAGATAAAAAATATCCATATCTTTTGTGCAGTGAACAGAATTTTAATATGAGAAAGCAATGCTTAATTTGGGGTTATAGCACACAGATACTGTTATTCCAACTTTTATTCTCATAAATAAGGCATAAATAAGGCGACAGATGGTAATATTTTATTCACTGTATTTATATATTGTGTATGTTTTAACCTTATATGGTTCTTCCTTTGATTTATGTGTACGCTGCCTAGAATCACATTGTTGAGTTCGGCAGCCTTATAAATCCATAAACAAACAAACAAACAGATGTAAGCACTATACGAAACTGTAGTTTCTGTTGCAGGAAAAAAATCATTCTCTGTCTGCTTATTTAAAGAAAGTGCTCTTCAAGTGAAATTGGTATGACCAACAAACAAGCATTTTATTCACATACCTGATTTTAGTAGCAGATGTTTTATATGCATTAATTCAATACAGGTTAATGCATTTCAGTATTGTTTATATGTATCTTTGCTTTTAAAATGTTCCTTGTAAGTCATTCATGGAAACTTTGCATTCCCTCTTTTGAGATACACACACATACAGTATATTATTAGGAATGCTAAAGAGATGATAGTATTCAGCAAGTATCCAAAAAAAGTGTTATTTTAAGTGTGTTATACCATTTTTTTTTACCCTTTAATGGTACTCTTACTTTTTCTGGAAGAATGAATGCTTTTTAAATCCATTAAATATATATTTGTCACAGAAGGGAGAGTTCCTTTAGGAAGCTTGGAAAAATTATTTATTTACAAAATGTCCATGATTAATTCTCATATCTAATGTCTACCTCATACACGCAGCTAAGCTAGCATCCTTTCTGTTCTGTAATTTCTGTTCTGTAATATGAAACCTATTTGGGGACAGCGTTAGGATGCACATTCTATCTTGCAAATACCCTTCTCCATATTGTTTCCCAGTCCTGTAGACTATTTAGTATCATTCAAAGTGAAACATGAATCTTCTCCTGAAGACCATAGCTTTAATCCTAAAGTACATTAATATAAGGAACTTCATGGAAGGAATTAGAGGTGTGCAGGAACCAAAGCAAGAAAGTTTTAAGATGACAGTAAATATAGGGCAGCATCACATGAACATATACTGTGGAGATAATGCCTCCATAATAAAAAGTGCAATCTCAGATCAGAAGCACCTTTCCCATTTTGGATTCAAATGGATTCAATTTTTCTCCAAGTAAGTATTGCTAAGTTGTAATATATAGCTTGTCTGGAGTACTGGCAAATTTCTGCCCGTAATATACTTGATATGTTGCTTTATGTTGATATATAAGCAAAATTTGCTTTTCCATTTAGTGTTAACATGTTATTAAACATCCTTATAATATGAAAAATGTGTGCAGATAAAATTCTTTTCATATATAATCATATGATAGTCAGCTAGAATCAGTGTTCCTTAGATACATTCTGCCTGGCAATTTAATTTCGTCCGTGACATAATCACAGACTAGCTATTCGCTTATCCATGAATATGTGTATATATTGTGAGGAATCCCCATCATATCATACTATCCTTCTGCCATATGCTTCTGTATAGAAATATTGCACTTCATCAGTTGATCAGCTGGATCATCTTTTAAGTCTCTCTTTCTTCATAAGAACAAGATTAATTAATCTCCCTCAGATGTTGACTTTAAATAGCTATATTTTCCAAGGGCTATCACTCAAATTAAAAATGGCTGATTGCTATATTTGCATTACAAGGTAGACAGATTAACAAATGCACAAATTGTGTGCCCTGGGCAAGCTATCCCTAGCACCAGTTGTGATAGGCTGTTCACTTTCAAAAAGCTATATCCCAGCATTGCTGATAACCAAATATTTAAGTTCATGTTGAGCTGACTGACTTAAACAAATATAGGACTGTATTAATTTTTACCATGGGATAGTCTGAAACTAAGAGGTAGTGCCTATGCACATTTGCTCTCAAGTGAATTATTCCCCAAATAAGTACGTGTAGGAGTGTAGCTGAAAGGCCAATTCACATCTGAAAGTTCCAAAATAGCATTAATGAAACTTACATTTTCCCCCAGGTGGTGCTACACACAGGTGTTTACAGACTATTTGCCATGCAAATTGGAGCAAACTAAGTGTTCTTGGTCCAGTGTGAGCTTTTGTGTAAATAAATGCCAAGTTATTTATGCAATGTGATATCTCTGGTTTTATAACAGGGTTATAAAATTTAGAGCAGTATTTTCTCATCCAGCCCTTTCATGAAATTCTTCACTCCCTGCCAAAGGGACTAGCTTTTCCTCCTCTGTCAAAATGTAGAAGAATATTTTAAAAGGTTCTATGAAGGAATAGGGAATGTGTACAAAGTGGCCAGAAGGACTTCAGACTGTAATGAAGAACTCTTCACAAGCAGCCTTGTTGCCCTGCAGTAGTCCTTGGAATGCCCATGTGATGTGTCATGCTCACATGGGCAATTTAGGGACCACTGTGGGATGGAAGTTTCTATGGGGTGAGTCCTATACCATTGTAGAAATGGGCAGGGCACTATAAAGATAAAGAGAGCATATAGGTATTGTAAGGGAAGAACAAAGAGACCCTTAGTTGCCTCATACTCTTTAGCAGTTTTCTTCCCCCATGTAAATTTTCAATCATTCTTCCCCTTGTCAGTGCTTTTCATTCTCCTTTTCTTTTCGCCATCCCATATAACTCTGGGGAAGAAACAAGATAAGGGCAGAAGGAAGAGAAAGAGTTGGCATAATGTTGTGCAGAAGAGTTCATAAGAATTGTTTATTAATTGAAAATACTTTTTCTGTGTATTTGTTTCAAACAAGTAAATGCTTGTTATGTATGGTTTATAGGATGCTTTTCTTTGATTGAAAGGCATCCTATAAACCATACATAACAAGCATTTACTCAGATGATGAGTGGGGAAAAAAAATTGCTGAGAAGGAATTATATTCTGATTGAACTTTGATCATTAAGCTATTTACACTGAAGGAATATAATTGAAGTGAATTATCTTGTAACAAGTTTGATTACTTCTAGTTTAAGCTATACTGTAAAGCTATACTTCTTAGTGACATTGCCAATACTGACGAGGTGATTTCAAAAAAGACAGTATGAAAACCATAGCATTAGATAATTAAAGTTTCTTTTTTTTTCTTTTTTCTGTATAAAATATCATTGTATCATTTCTTAAAATTTATTTTTGTTAATTATTGGCTAGCCATTTGATATTCAACATATTTTGACTTTGGACTATCTGAGATATTATTTACCTAATACATCATTATGTGAGAGCCAGTTTGGTATAATGGTTAAAGACACCAAGCTAGAAACCAGATAATCATGAATTCTAGTCCTACCTTAGGGATGTAACCAGCTGGGTGACTTTGGCCAGTCACGCTCTCTCACCCCTAGGAAGGAGGCATTGGCAAGCGACTTCTGCAAAAGTTGCCAGGAAGACTGCGTGGACTTATCCAGGCAATTACCAAGAGTCAGGACTGACTCCAAGGGACAAAATAAATAGATATAGTTTCTAGTATTTTTATTAATTGTCTTAGCCTACTGATATCCATCCATTCTGCTTTCATGACAGAAAACATTCTGACTGATATTGAGTTCTATTATAATGACTTAAACAGCAATAGGTATATAATTCTGTTTCCAAAATAACAGCACAAAATAACTGCTGTAACTTTTTATATTGGAATGCAACTACCAGGCTCTCTTGTTTTCCCATCTTCAAGAGGTTTGTTGAACTTGGAAAATCTTTCTCAGACTCTCTTGGGTTCAAAATCAATAGGTATTTCTTTGAATACATTGTCTACTAAAGAAAACCAAGTCTGAACAACAATCTGTGTTTCAGTTGTCAGATTAAAGTTCCTGAAAGAGGCTTACATTGTACAGCCAAGGCTTAACTCTTGGGTTGAGCTATAAATATGGTATGGGGGAGTAGAGAAAATAACCCCAGTCTTTCACCAATGAGAACCTGACTGTTCCTTTTTTTTAAGGCACTTTACAACCATGAAAAAATTCCTGGATAAACTGGACATTTTTGTTGTTGCTGTTTTCATTTTTTGACCATTGGCCAATAACACTTAGCACTGTTGAGAGCTGGGATCCAGAAGCAGTTTAAGGACTACATGTTCCAGCCCTAAGTATCTGTTTTCTGTGTCTTAACCTTCACTAATGCCATCTGATTTCAGTTGGCTCTTTAAAAGTGATCAGCAAACTTAAAGGCTGATAGAAAATTAGTGGAGTAAATGGAGGCTAAGGGCTTTTTTAAGCTTCTGTAAAACGTTGCATACTCATTAGGTTAACACCAATATGAAGGTGAAACTGGTTATTACTTTGTAGATGCGTGTAACGATTTCCTGGCTGTATTTAAAAAAGTAAATTGGAAGCAGAGCAAAGTGTGATGCTGAAGGTCCAAGGTAAAATCTACTCTGAGAGTAGAGCTGAAAAAGGCATTTGATTAAAATGCTTGAGAACCATTGTCTTTTGTATTGTTAGGTAGATAAAATATAACAAAACTTCCTTGCCCACAACCCTTGAAATTTCTTGAACAAAACTGCTCTTATTGAGCTGAGTTTTTACCCTGGTTGGAATAGCCCCATCTCATCTGACAAGATAAAAAGCAGACAGGGAAGCAGTCTCAGATATAATACTAATACTAATGTCCTTCACCACTGTTCTGCTGCCCCGAACTGCAGTCTCAAACGCTTGCCATTTAATTTAAAAATACCTGTTGCATAGCATCTAGTTTGTCTTGAACTTTCAGCAAGGGGCTGGGTTATATTTTCAAAAATCTTTTTGGAAACAAGAGATTTGAACTGAGCTGCAATCAGTTGAGGAATGGGGTCAGGGAAGAGAAAAACTGTTTGAATATGTGTGAACTATTGATAGCTTTCAGGCTTTGAAACATGGTTGGTGAATAGCAAGCTGTGACTGGTATGTTTTCCAGCCAAAAGCAAAGAAGTCTCCATGCCACAAGGCTAGCATAGAGGCATGATATTTAGAGATGGATCTGGCATAGAGTTTATTTGGAACAGGAAATAGAAGGTTAAGGTCTTATAAATTAGGTTTCACTGATGTTTTTTTCTGGCTTTTAGAAAGAGTCAACATCAGTTTTGCAAACAGCTAATTTCTTATACCTACCAGGTATCCTACCCTACTTAAGCAATTCATCAAGATGTTTGTATCCATGTTGGCAGAGAATTAAATCGTTTTGTTCTGATGACTTTGACTGATTTCCAAGTGGTGACCTAATACTGAAGGATTCAATATTCCATTTTCTTTCTCTGGAGAAACACAAGGTCACACTTTTAAAGGCAATTATCTTGTCTCTACAAATTAAGCACTATGTTCATTGCTGTAGTGGTTTCATGAGAGAATAATACTCTTCCCACGAGGATATTGTGAAATGGGGCTCTGTTTCCATTCACTTGCCTTCATTCTTTTTTATACTACTGCTCGTAAGAAAAGAAGAGCATGAAGTGCTTATTTTCTTTGCAGAAGGGAAACTTGACATATTGATATAAACACAACTGTAGGAATATTCCAAATAGTTTTTAATAGAAATATTAATTGACTCCCATAAAGAACAAATTATCACTCCTAAACTGTAATTCTGTGGAAAATTTATCTGAAGAAATCTGACATCCTCCTGTTACAAAAAGATGGAAGAATTTGGCTGGCTGTTGTGTGATATGATTATTGATTTATTGTATTTTTTATTATTGTATTGATTTTCTTACTGAAAGAATGGAAAAATAGCTTCTCCTTGACCACTTTATCCATAGCATGCATAATTTGGTACACCTTCTAGACTAAAAAGCCCCAAATGTCACAACCTTTCTTCATAGGGAAGCTGTTCCAGCCTGTTGATTATCTTAGATGCCCTCCCCTGAGCTCTCTCTAGTTCCACTATATCCTTTTTATGGTGCAGCAACCAGAACTGCGCACAGTATTCCAGATACAGTTGCACCATTGATTTATATAAAGGCACTATGATATTGGCATCACTATTTTCAATATCATTTCTTATTATCCCCAGTGTGCTGGCCTTTTTTTATAGCGGATGCGCACCATGTCAACACCTTCATTGAACTGTTTACCATTGCTCCAGGATCTCTCTCCTCATCAGTCACTGCTGGGTCTGATCCCATTCATTTGTATGGACAGCTAGGATTGCTGGCACCAGTGTGCATAGTTTTACATTTGAATGACATCTGACATTCTGAGCATACTCCACTAATGTGCATACTGTAGATCCCTTTGGAGCTCTTTGTAGTCCCTTACGGTTTTTACCAGCCTGAACAATTTTGGCTATTCCACTAGTCATGCCTTTTTTCCAAATCATTTATAAATCTGTTAAAAAGCACCAGTCCTAGGACAGAACCCACTGGTTATATCCCTCCCTGGTGAGAAATGTCCATTTACTCCTACTTTGTTTTCAGTTCTTCAGCCCAGCGTTTCTCAACCTCGGCAACTTTAAGATGTGTGGACTTCCCCGGCCAGCCATGCTGGGAGTTGAAGTCCACACATCTTAAAGTTGTTGAGGTTGAGAAACACTGCTTTAGCCAGTTGCTTATCCACCAGAGGACCTGGCCTTTATATTCCATGGCTGTTAAGCTTACTGAGAAGTCTTTTATGAAGGATTTTATCAAAGGTTTTGAAAATCTAAGTAGATGATGTCTACTGGCTCACCCTTATCCACCTGTTTATTAACATCCTCAAAAAACTTTAGTTAGACAGAACCTTCCCTTAGTGAAGACATTTTGGGTATCCTTGAGCAAGGCTTGTGTTTCCAGATGTTTGTTAATTTTATCTTTACAGTAATAACAATTTATATCTTCCCTGGAACAGATGTTAAGCTGACAGGCCTATAATTTCCTGGATCTCCCCATGAGCCATTCTTAAAAAATTGAGTTATGTTGGCTACCTTCCCATCCTCAACTACAGAGGCCGAGTGTAGAAACAGGTTGCATATTTTAGTTAGAAGGTCCACAGTCACAGCTTTAAGCTCCTTAATAACCCTTGGATGGGGGAGAAATCCATTTTCAAAAGAAAGGAAAATGATAGCCATTAATTCCAATAATATGTTACCATTGCTTATATGGGGTATAAGGCACTATAACATAAAACCTTTCCACTTTGGGACCCAAGATTGGTATTTGTCCAGTTTTTAATGGGAATTTTGAAACTGTATTCAACTGATTATAAATTGGTTTTCATTCACTGCTTTTATGGCTTTTTAACATTTGCCTTTATTTTTTCCCCCACTTACATTATATTAGATAAATCCAATAATGGAGCAATGTTGCCTTCCCTACCACTCTCCATAAATCCAAAATCTTCAGCTAGGATTGAGAATCTTCCAGATTAGGTTATGCTATGTAGAGAGGGCTGAAGGGAAGGCAAGGTCATATAAAAAGCCTATCATGAACTTAGCCCTTTGATGGGAAAAAAATAGTGAATTAATAAAATAAAAATAAGTAACACAATGGGCATATAGTGGTTTGTAATACAACTTCCATTGGAGAAATGTATTAAAGGGATATAAGACTGCTGTTTATAAGCTGATTTGCAAAAGTTGAGTGTGTTGTCCATTTGCTGATAGTAAAGGTAAAGGTTTCCCTTGACGTAAAGTCCAGTCGAATCCGACTCTAGGGGGCGGTGCTCATCTCCGTTTCTAAGCCTTGGAGCCGGCGTTGTCATAGACACTTCCGGGTCATGTGGCCAGCATGACGACTTGGAACGCCGTTACCTTCCCGCCGAAGCGGTACCTATTGATCTACTCACATTTGCATGTTTTCGAACTGCTAGGTGAGCAGGAGCTGGGACGAGCAACGGGAGCTCACCCCGTCGCGCAGTTTCGAACCGCCGACCTTCCGATCGACAGCTCAGCGGTTTAACCCGCAGCGCCACCGCGTCCCTCAACCATTTGCTGATACCTACCTGTTAACCTAAGTTAGAACTGCTGGTTTCAAAATACAGAACTTATTTTTGGAGGTGCTGCCTAAGAGATTTTTTTTTTTTGTCTTAGGCTGTCTCTTATTTCAGATTGCAAACATGCACCTTTTGTTTCTGTTCAGTTCACACAGGCTTTTCCATGGCAACATACTGAGATATCAAAGGAACAAAGAAAAAGGAAGGATTCATGAGTGCAGGTGGAGAAGGGGGTAGAAAGCACTCTAAGAATGAAATCCTATTATCCAGAGTTAGACTGAGGTTAGAAGATTAAAACAGCAGAGAAGACGTGGAGATACATGCTGAAGAATGGTACAATTGTCAAATGTTTCACCAAAACCAATTCACCTTCTTTTCAGAATTATATTTTCTGTCAGTGCTCGTTAAGATGATGGCATGTCTAGTTTTGAAGCATTATTACAAAACAGCTGCTGAATGTCATGGGTAGTAACTGTAATGACTATATATTATATTCAGGATCAAGAACCAGTTTTTGGAAGAAGATGAACAGGAATATGAAATTGCATTCTTATCCTTCCCTTGATGGCAACAAAATATTGAGGTAGTTGGATCTTTGGTTTCCTTGGCTGTTCTGATGTTTTCAGACTACACAGTAATCAACTGCCATCAGTCAATGTCACAGATTTTTACTCTGAAGTAAATCTAGAACCAAGCCATACAACAAACTGTCATTTGGTATTCTATTAATAAACATGAATTCCATGCGAAGGTTGGCAGGGTTTGATTTGTAACATATGCCGCAGACAATCCTCTTTGACATGGTAATAATCCATAAAACATGGACTGTAATCTAAAGCAAAGATTCTAATTTGTATGAAACCCAATTTACATATTCAGCAGATAAAAAGAATCTGCACTTTGAATAATTTCCAACAATTGTTTTCTTGTTTTTGTCTTGTGTCAATTTATGGCGCATTAGCAATATTAACAAATTAAGAGACTGATAGAAAAGTGGATTTGTTTACAACTATTGTGAAACTAGCAATAATGGCTGCATTACAGCTGGCAAAGTAGTTTGCTAATTGTTCTCCATAGTGTTTTTGGTTAGTAATAATCAGTGATTTATTTGCAAACATTAATTAAGTTCCATTCCTCTTTTGCAGTTTTTGCATGGGAAACAAACTTACTGACATTGATTGAAGAATGAGGTATTAATTGCATATGAAGAATGAAGTACTAATTGCATAATGCATGCAAAATGTGTGATCATGGGCATTTGAACCTTTTATTACCAAATGATATGTGATACTGGGAGACATATTTTCCAAAGCCTAATATTTAAGCCTCTCATATGAAAGCCGAACTAGTTTCTGTTCACACTTAGAAATAGAATCTGTCTCACATGTACTATTAAAATGTCCATCGTACACCCAATGGTGATCAAGTTTAATACTACTGATTAGTATAGTAGTATAGTATAACTTTATTGATTAGTCAATTGACCATATCAAAACACTTGCAACAGACACCCAAGAGAACATAAGGCAGACAATCATACCACAGACCAGAAGAACACAGAATCAGAACCAACTCAAAACAGAGGACAGAGCAGCCTTAAAGAAGGACCAAACCATCACCATCCTCCCAGCAGACAAAGGCCAAACCACATGGACAGATCATGGACAGATCACAATACACAGAAAAAGCCAAAGAATTACTGGAGGACAAAGAAACCTACATTCCAGTAAACACCAACCCATTACAGAAACTAGACAACCTGATCAAGAGAACCTTTAATGACCTAACCAAGAAAGGTCAAATCACAAAGGAAGAACAGTTGCAGATGAAAAGCAGCAGACCCATCCTCCCACACTTCTATGGCACCCCAAAATACACAAGCACAACATACCTCTTCATCCAATTGTATCATTACCAGGGACCCCAACATACAACATAGTGAAATAACTTACATTTATTTTTATTTATTCGTGTCAGAAGCATCACAATTAAAATGAGGCATGCTGTAAAACATAGAATTTAAAATATAAAATGTAAGAGTTAAAATACATAAAAGTTAAACAGATCTTGCCCAGAAACTGGCAACTTATAAAAAAGCTTGGACATCTCACAGAGGGGAGTGAATATTCTATCAACTCCCCACCACAGTGCCTCCAGAAAATCAAAAGCCTAAAAATAAAAGAAGATGAAATTACCGTTTCATTTGATGTCACAGTACTCTTTACATCCATAGTCCCAGAACTAGCGAAAGAATCCATAGCAGCAGTAATGCACAACACACCTGACCTAGCCAAATACACTAAGATCAAAATACCCAGAATCATGGACCTCGTCAACCTCTGCCTCACCACCTACTTTCAGTTTGATGGACAAATATGCCAACAAATCAGAGGAACACCCATGGGATCACCACTCTCAGGACTCATAGCAGAGACTGTAATGCAGTGTCTAGAAACTATCCCACTCCCACCCATACAACCAAAAGTATGGATCTGGTATGTAGACTATACCATTGTCATAATAGAAAAGAAACAACTAGAGAAGACAAATGAAACAATCAACATCTTCAAAGGAATAAAATTCACAATGAGAAGAAGACATTCCTTCATGCTATTAACTGTTAGCTGCTAATCGCTTTAGGATTTTCTTGCAATTTTAAAATTTCCTTTTATAGTTCTTATATAATATGCTCTTACTGTGTTTGGTCTTGGCCCATAAATATATTTTGACTGATTCATTGATTCAAAGCCTAAACCTGTAAAATCTTAAGTTTAACCATAGTTCAAACCACAGTGAGAAAAAATAAGGACACAACCCCTGAACTTTTGTACTTGCATCCCAGGACTGGACAGAAGTATATAAGTCACAGAGTATGCTGTGACATCATAATGCATGCTTTGTCATTTGTCCCCCTAGCCTTCCCATGTACAGCTATGAAGTCAATGCTTCCTCTCCTAATCGAATGAACAAAAAGCAATAACAGTAGTTTGCCAGAAACAAAAGGAAGAGAGGAACCTTTGTTTTACAACAGATTGTGTGCTCAGCTCTGTGGGTTAAAATTGTCATCTTGAATAACTGTTGATTGTAAGAGGTATGGATCGAAGAGTTGCTGATTGCCTATGGTGGCTGATTGAGTGATTGCTTCTGCTGAGTAAGCAGAGACTGCTGGAGGAAGTTATCGAAGGAGATTCCAGGACTTTTCATCTAAGTGACTAGCCTGAGAGCCTGAGAAGAAACAAGAAGAAAGATAATTCTTCTATTGGTTGAATCTTAAGAAGCAGAAATGAAGATGAACAGACAGGAAATGCATGTTCCATGTTTGTCTTCTTGCCGGAAAGCAACCTGGCATAGAAATGCAACAAACGCAAACTTGTAGTAGTGCTTGAAAAAAAAAAGTCCGAGGAATAAAATAGCAATATTTTCATTTTAGATAATAAGAAATAGTGGGATAACTAGTAGATGGCAACAAAAAGATACAGAGAGTTTTTACTGACATCTAGGGGCTGTGCAGATTTTTACATTTTTAACAAAGTGTACAGATTCATCAGTTCAAAGAAAGGAGGTTCCACAGAGAAAGTGACAGTGGAAACAATGCTCTAGAAGGAGAAAGAGTGGAAGGGTGCAATAACCAAAAACAAGAGACATAGAAGATATTCTGCACTAACGAAACAGTTTTAAAACTCTTATAGAAGGAGATACATAGAATGGGAGAGATGATGCTACAATAAATAACATTTATTGTGATGAAATCCTTGAAGCTCTCTAAAGGCTATAACTACCCCTACTATTTTCTTCTAATTCTGCCAAAAAATGAGACAGCTGCAGGTGCTTAGATGTTGTCCATTATAAGCTGTGTCATCGAATAAAATGTTAAATATGCTTGATTAGGGCCTTGCTGTCTTCAGAATCTTGCTCTCTTTAAATCTTGGATTCCAAAGTCTGCGAAAGTTATGTCTCAAATGTTGAATGAAATTGAATATACTATTTACTGACTTTCCCCAAAGTGGTACTTGATTACATATCAGTTAGAATTGGTAGCTACTAGGAACATTTGTTTTGCAAGCTAAATGCATTTGTTTAGCAGCTAAATGTGGAAGGGCGCCCAAACTTTTTCAGAATTAACAAGGAGAGAGTAGATCTTTATACACAGAGCTTTTTGGCCCAAGTATGACAGTTGTATGCTGTATGATTTTATTTTTAATGACAAGAAGTAGATCATCTGAATTCTAACATTTTGATATTTTATTCTCTGAAGTTTTTAATAATTCTCATTAATTAATTGGAATATATTGTTCCTCTTATTTTCACATATCTGTGAACCTGCTTAAGGTTAAATCCTGCTTTTCCATCTCAATTACTCCTCACTGTGGAGTTTTCTCTAAATCAAGTTTATTTGGGTATGTATTTTATAGATACATGTTAAGCTGATTCTTTTGAAACTGTTGTTTCAAAAGAATCAGCTTAACATGTATCTATAAACTAAAAAGTATGTAAGATTTATGCATAGATGCAGAAATTGGCACAATTATTGATTTGATTCTGAGACTGATGCAGAATTAGCTTTTAAAAAATCAATTTGTCTTTCTCATCCAATGATAAAGAAGATTACATCATGTTTTACTTACGTTTCATTTGTGAGATGCATGTTTATTATAATTTTGTTTATATTAAACTGAGTTGTGCATAATCCTCCACAGCAATGTTTTTAGTTACAAGCCATTTTGGAGTATCCTACCTATTTATATGTAAATAAGCAATCCTTTTGTAATTGGCCAGAGAATAAGCAATAGCAGCCGAATAATCTACTGTAAATTGTACCTTTTTGCATGCTTATTCATTCATAATGGTCTTTGAAGGTGAACAGTTTGATTATTTTGTCAACGTTATTTTGCTTTGCAATAATAAAAGAAGGAAACTTTATTTTAAGGATTAAATGTAGGGTTTGCTGTCTCTCCTCCTGTATTCTGTAATAGTAGGTAGGATTGTATAACTGGATTAGGAGGGAAAAAAAACTTTTACATCACAAAAAAAAGTAAATGGATTATTTTCAAATACTGAGAAAAGAAAGAATCTAACTGGGAATTACACTTTTCCATGCCTTTGTTTTAGGGATTGGGCAGTGGAGTGAAGTTTGCTTCTTATTTTGTGGATTCTTATTGATCAAACATGGTTTAGGACTTGACATTTACATTTCAGATTAATCTTCTGGAACTCCCTATAAAACTTTTCCATCTAGCTCTTTTTCTCTATTCTTGTTTTCTGCCTACCAAGGAATATTAAGCATTGCCCAAGATTGAAGATGTTTTTAAATATAACTACATTTTAGGGGTCATCCATTTATTTATTAAACTAATATATGCTGCCTTTCTACTTAAATAAGCACTCAGTGTGGTTCGCAACTTTTAAAACAAAAATATGAACTTTAATGCATAATATTAAAGTAAATTTACTAAAAATCAGTTAATGATTATAGGCACTCTGAAAGAGAACTTTATATTTGGATTTTTAATGAACTAATTGGGATTGGGGGTGTCCATTATTCCCCAACAGCCAGTAAATCAAACAGTACTTCATAGAAATACCTAGATAGGTTCGTAATGGGAGAAGTAGACCCTCAGGCCTAAGTCATTTAGGGCTGTAAAAATCAACATTAACCCCTTAACTTAATTTTTACCCAGTGGATAACTAGCAACCACTTCAGATCATTCAGTACAGGAATCAGCTGTACTTTGTATCAGTTAGCAGCTCAGCCACAGTATTTTGCAATTTCCAGATATTTTCCCATCTTATCCATGTAAAGCACATTGTGGCAGACAAGACAGGATGTACCCATCCTGATTTGACCAGCTCAAGAAGATTTGTATCCGGCACATTAGCCATAATTGTGCAAATGTGTTCCTAATCACAGATGCCATCTGTGAATCCAGTGAAAGATGAGGATTGAGACTGCACAGACTGAAAGTGCTGTTTCAGGTAGAATGCTACTCTATCAAAAACAGGATATACTTCAAAATGCAGTCCATTTTTCTCTTTACCAAATTATTTCTGTCTTGTCTGAATTTAATCTCAGCTTGTTTGCCTTCACCTAGCCTATTACCGAGATTAGGCAAGGTTCAAGAGTGCCAATTGCTTATTTGTGGTTAATAGGAGCAGCAGAGTTGAGTGTCATCAGCAAACAATTCAAGGACAGTATAATAATTGCCAAGAAACTGAATGAATTCTTTATATCTGTCTTTACCACTGAAGACACAAGACAGATCTCTGGGCTTATACTGACTTTTTCAGGGAGGGAACTGGAACTAAAGGGGAAAAAGAGGGATCTCTCTCATTTTAATGATGACACATCCACATCTGGAATACTGTGTACAGTTCTGGTTGCTACATTTGAAAAATATGGACTGAAGCTAGAAAAACGGTGGGAAAAGGCAACCAAAATGGGAGGGGGGCATAGGGGAGTCAAACACATGCCTTACAAAAGAAGGTTAGATGTATGGGCCTATTTTTCTTGGAAAAAAGGAGGCTGAGTAGGGACATGATCAGGATGTATAAAATCATGCATGGCATGGAGAAAGAGAAGTTCCAAATACTAGGGCCAGGGGCTAGCCAATGAAATTGACTGGAAGGAAGATGAGAACAAACAAACAAAAAACTTCTTCACACATCACTTAATTAACCTCTGAAATTCATTACTACAAGTTTGGTTAGGGCCACTGACTTGAATGGTTTAAAAGAGGAGTGGATAAATTAATTGAGACATACATATCAAGGGCTATTAGTCTGGAGAATCAATTTGACCTCTGGGCTGGGGGTGGCACAATTCCAGATACTAGTTGCAGGGAAACAATGGTGTGAGAAGGATATGTCTCCATGTCCTGCTTGCAAGCATTCCAGAGGCATTCTGTTGGGCTCTGTCAGAAATAATACTAGACTAAGATGGGCTTTGGCCTGATCTAGATGGCCTTTCTTACATTAATACCACATTTTACCATATGCTGTTAGAAGCATGGTCCCAAATGAATCCACTGAATTTTGTTCACCTAATTCCTTTTGAATTGACCTGATACTTGTGTACTTCTGTAAAAAAAAAGCCTCTGCATTGCATTGTTCAGCTGAAATATTGCTTATAGTACACTGAGTGTAAAGATTTGCATGTTTACATGAGTCTGCTGGTCTATGCACACTTTTTATAAAAGAAGTTCAATTCAGTCAGATTGATAAAGAGAACAACAATAATGTTTTTCTGAAGCAAATGAAGCCTTGAGCCTATCAGTTTTTTATGTCCATAAAGAGATAGGTTTGCCCATGGTTTCTTATTAACATTTGTTTCTGAACTATGCATGCAAGCAACCTGCACTCTGCAGTTATGCTAAACTGCACTTTATGACAAATATGAAGAGGGATTGAAGAATAATACTACTCCATATACTGTATGGGTGTTTTCATTTTTTGTTTAATTTTGTTTTTTTTTAATATATCTCCAACTCTCAGGTGCATTTGGGCTTCACAATATTTTAAAAGATGCAAGACAACTCATACTATGTGGCATCTCTGGTAATTTTTATGAGTTAGGGAAAGTTAGTAAATGTTTATGGTGTCTGGACAGTAACGAGGAATGAAGTATTCATGAAGAACCACTCCTGGTGGCTGTAGGGGGTAGGGGTGTGGACTGATTGGTCATGGCAATTCAAAACAGAGTTTGATAGATGTATTACATGAAAACCATTGTCTGCGGCTGTGGCTGTTGCACAAATGAGAAAGGTGTGTGTTTTGCTAGAGGACAAATATATCCATGCTTTGGAGCAAGAATTTAAAAGATCAAGTATCTTATGAAGCTTCTTTAGACATGAACTGTCAGGTATATGCTTTGACAGCTCCTTTTGAAAACTATGGAGCTGACCAGCAGAGCTAATCACCTCCCACTTTAAAAGGTCATTTCTTAGGCTATTTATTTGCGCTACAAGGTTATAGTTTATGGTGAACCACTTGTTCTATCTTTTTCCTGCAGTAGGTATAAACATGTTGACTATCTTCATGGTCTGATGTTAAATATTGAATTGATATTTTTAGAGCAGTTGAAATTCTGTAATGTTTTCAAATAAAGGATTTTGTCCCCAACCCAAATATATAGAGAAAATCAAGAAGAGAGGCACTCTGTGCTGTGTAGTAGACCACTCTTGGCTCCAGCGTTGCATACAATCCTTGATTCTGTGCACCCGTCTGTACTCAGTCTGTTCAGACTTACAGAAAGAAAGATCTTTCCCTTCCCTGGGATATGGGTCTATGTCTCCAGTATGGGAGATGCAAATAAAATGTCAAAATGGTTTGTGTGACGTGGGAACTAAAAACGGTTCTCAACCAAGATGCTACCACCTAGGTGCCAACATGGATTAAGAATGCTAGGGCCTTCAAACACCAGACAAAATTGTTCTGGGCATTTAATCTGGGAGCATCATATGATGTCATCTATGCTGGTCATTCTATATATTAAATTTTAATGTGTAAATATGGGAGGAGAACATTAGTGCATTAGTTTTAACACTTCAATGTCAAAGGAAAGAAGGGAGATAGGGCTGGCAAATCTGTGGAGTATATCTTCCAATAATTAAAAGCCTATCTATTTCCAGGGACTTTGTTGATTTTCCCTGCCTGCCGTATCAAAGACTGCCCTGATAATTTGGGTTTTTTTAAAGATTTTTTTTATCCCACCTTTATTACCTTATAAGTAACTCAAGGTGGTGAACATACATAATACTCCTTTCTCCTCCTATTTTCCCCACAGCAACAATCTTGAGAGGTAGGTGGGCTGAGAGAGAGTTATTGCTTTTTTGGTTATTCTTTTTCTGGATATTGCCTTTGTGTATTTTATTATATTTACTTCCGAATATTATCATTTTAATATGGATTGTTGGACATTTTGGTATAATGAACATTTTTCTCTTAATTTTAAGCTAAGTTACTTAATATGCTGTTATTAATCAGACACTTATAATGTGGAGCAGTGGGCTACTCTTAGGCTATAATATTGTATCATGTTTCATTATAGGAGAACAACAACAAGCCCAGCAGTGCAAAATATGGATAGTTATTCATAATGCTATTTGTTTAAAAAAATTTGCAGGTGCTCTGCTGTTTGCTCTTTGAATTATTATGGTTTTGTTTTGCTTACTTCATTAATGCTGAGAAAAGATCTATGTATGCTTGTTAATGCTTTCTGTGCAGTAGTCGCCTTTTGGTTTATATAGTATTTGAAGCATATATACATTTGGGCTACTCATAAGAGTTGCAAAGAGAGAATTTAACAGTATAATGGATGGAATAGTTTCTTATAGATATGAGCTTATTCAATACCAGAAAAAGAATGGTTTCATTCTGACTACCTGAGTTTATGCTGTTTATCATTATGGGTAAGTTACTTTATGTAACATGTTAGAATTGCTTTCCATTCTACTAGAGCAGAGTAATAGCATAAGATCATTTTTTTACTGCTGAAGTAAATTTATGGAATAGTTTTAAATGGCAGTAGCACACTGAAATACAAAGCCAGCCGCATTTCATTGTATTCCAACATTTCCAATCATTCTTTAAATTACTCAAATGAAATACACAAAAAACAGAGGTAGCAAAATAAAATTTTAAAAATGTTTTTTATGGCATCTTAAATGTAATTGTGCATTTTGGCAGATCAAATCCTGCTTTATCAGATGCATCTAGAGTTAACGTGTTAGAAATGCATATATATACATAAGTTATAAGTTGGAAATTCATTTTATAAACTGTAAAGAAAAGATATTTTTCACTACAAATCATACTGATTATGCCAGGATATAAATACAATACAGAAAATAAATATTTTTTCATTTCCTAGAATGATACAAATATTTTTCATCTTCTAGAATACTACAGAAGCAAAAATAG
This sequence comes from Candoia aspera, assembly GCF_035149785.1. Classification (NCBI taxonomy): domain Eukaryota; kingdom Metazoa; phylum Chordata; class Lepidosauria; order Squamata; family Candoiidae; genus Candoia; species Candoia aspera. Next base: position 53,739,792 of record NC_086159.1, on the reverse strand, counting down.
GTTTGACCAATATGATTAGTGGATTCACCTTTGATATAGACATATTTTGAATTCAGTTTTCCGAAGTCTCAATATTTTATTCATAGGGCTGCATGTTTTTACACTTTTGTTCTTACTTATGAGGAGATAAGTGATTTCATGTAGATGTAGTAGATAAGTGGTTTCATGTAGATGGACAATAAAATGATGAACCCCTAGCATAGATGCCATTGGACTGAGCCAAAATCTTCCAGTGCCTACCTTGGTATGAGTTCAACCAATGCAGAGCTATACTACTACATCCAGTAGGATGTTGTGATTGATACTGAGATACTGAGAGTTTTAGGAGAAATAACAGGGTCACTTTATATTTCTCAGCAAAGATCATTTCACTGAAGAACAAGGGAATTTCATTATCAAAACCAAGCTTAAACTCCAGTTGAAATGAATCTAGAAAATCCATTGAATCTATTTTCCCTAACAACTTGAGCATGAACAGGATGTAGCCTTAGACCTGTACTTGCACATATATTCTTGGTCAATAATGCTTTTTCAGGAGTAATCTCACTATAGCCTCTATTAATGAACTTTTTTTTAAAAAATCCATTCAATTGTGTCCCATTCTTGAAGACTGCCTGCACAAGTCCCTGCAGTTTTCTTGGCAAGGTTTTTCAGAAGTGGTTTACCATTGCCTCCTTCCTAGGGCTGAGAGAAACTGACAGGCCCAAGGTCACCGAGGTGGCTTTGTCTTTAGGTAGGACTAGAACTCATGGTCTCCTGGTTTCTAGCCAGATGCCTTTAACCACTACACCAAACTGGCTCATTAATGAACTAGGTACTCATAAAATAGAATTTCTAACATCCTGCAACCAAGAAACACTCTCTTCCCATTAGCTGTAATAAGCATGAAGGACAAGGATTTATCAGATAAGTGGTTGGCCAAACTCTATGAAGAACATATCTGTAGCACTTAAAGATGGAGGTTTATTTGAAAAGTCATAACTTAATGCCTGTATAATTTGCGGAGAAGGGATAGAAGAAAAAAAATGGCTCATATAATAAGTTCATGATGAAACTACAGTTTGTAAAGAAAGCAGTTGTGTATGTGTGTGATGTGTAAATAAATTGGAGCAAATGCATTAATTGAAAGACTTAATTGTGGAGTCCTTGGTGCTCTCTGAGCCTTGTTGTTTTCTTGCAGATGTTCCATTGCAGTTCTTGCAGACTAGGCAACATCTTCAGTGTAAAGTGGGAGTGGGCCTTTCCAGACACTTTATTACGATCTCTGCTATAAGTCCTGAGATCGGTGATCCCATGGGTGTTCCTTTGATCTGTTGGTATATTTCTCCATCCAACTGAAAGTAGGTTGTAAGGCAGAGGTTGATGAGGTCCATTATCCTGGGTATTTCTATTTTGGTGTATTTGGCTAGGTCTGGTGTGTGCAGAGATCATAATGCAGCATCTGGAAAGGATAGAACTCCCACACATACAACCCAAAGTATGGATTCGGTATGTAGATGAACTTTTGTCATAATACAAAAGAAACAACTGAACAAAATCCACAAAACCATCAATAACATCTTTAATGGAATAAAATTCACAAGGGAGGAAGAAAACAACTCACTACCATTTCTGGACATTCTCATCAGTAGAGGAAATTATGGTAAGTTAGAAACACAAGTCTACAGGAAAGCTACCCACACCAACCAAGTGCTCCACTACCAAAGTAACAATCCAACCTCCCACAAGAGAAGCTGTGTAAGAACATTATTCAGACGAGCACTTACACTCTGCAGCAACCCAGAACACCAGAAAAAAAAGAAAACATCTGCACAGCATCTTCCAACAAAATGGATACCTGCTCAACTTTATCAAAAAGTGCCTCACCACCCAACCCACTACAACCCAACCAATGGAAACTATGAAAAGGATAACACTGCCATACATCCGAAACATCTCAGAAACCACCAACAGACTGTTACAACCACATGGCATCACCATAGCACATAAACCAACTAAAACTCTTCAAAACATATTAAGCAAGCCAAAAGACCCAATAGCCCAAGAAGAAAAAACAGGAGTTATTTACAACATACAGTGCAAAGACTGTAACAGCCACTATGTAGGACAGACAGGCAGAAGACTAGCAGAGCGCATCCACGAACACCAACTAGCAGTCAGAAGACACTATCAGAACTCCTTAATCTCACAACGCATGGACAGAGTTTCAACTGGGAAACTGTGAACATCCTAAACCAAGCCAAATCCAAAAACGCCAGAGAATTCCTGGAAGCCTGGCACTCAGACCAAGCAGCCATCAACAGACACACAAAGGTAAACAACATTTACATACCATTCAAAAGAGACAATAGAAAAGCCAAAAGACCAGTACACTTCCTTGCCAGCAATCAACACCCAGATATGCAAAAATCAACACCAAATGAACCATCAAACAGCACAATACACCCTAATTAAGGAACTATTAAATCAGGCAATCAGCCAAGCAGCAAACAACAGCCCAATCAAAGAACTCCCAAGGAGAGAACAGCACCCCTACCAACACAAGCAGGACAAGCCACAGTATATAAACTGAGAGCAAGGCCCCTCCCTCTTTGCACTGAAGATGTTGCCTAGTCTGGCAATGAAACGTCTGCAAGAAAACAAGGCTCAGAGAGCACCAAGGACTCCACAGTTCAACCCCGAGCTACAAATATTTGCTTTGATTGGTAAAGACTTAATTGTTAAAACAGATCTGTGTTCTCTCAAAGGTTCCAAGTCCTAGGCTAAATCTATTCAACATTTGAAGAAATGGCCAGAAAGCCTTATAGAATTCTCAAATTTGAAAAGATGAATCTCTGAGTTCCTCATAAATCCAATGTCCTATTTTTTCCTTTGTTAGGAAGTCAGCCTCCAATCTCAGTTGGGCAAACTAGTATAGTCAATAGCAGTATACTCTCAGGAAAAAACAAAAACAAAAACGGCTTTATAGATGTAATTAGGAAAGCTGCAGCTTTAGAGAGACTCTAAATGTATTTGTAGATGTCTGGAGTATGCCGAATTTGTAAACTTCTTAAATGAGTGAAACTTTAATCACAGAGAAACATGACCAGTTATGGTTCTAAGATGAATTAACAGTGAAGATTACAGATTCTGTAGTAGCCACAAACAGACCTTTCTCCATCCTTTAAAATGAAACCTGAATATATTTTTTTTCAAATTGCATTTCAGCTGCACACAGTTTGCTTTGCAGTGGAAAGAATTATGCCTATCCTTCCAGATGAAGGGACTTGAGGACATTTGGGGATTATTTCTTTTGCATATTTTAATTTCAGAATAACACTTCAAAAAGGACCATGACAGATGAATAGGTTTTTTTTCAGCAGCTCATCTCTTTAGCCTTTTCTTGTTTGCCCTCCAGTAACTTTATTGATACAGCTTTATTTAAGAACTGAACACTCTATGGAATTTGAGATTGTATCTGCCAGAATGGAAACAATGCTTAAAGTAAGCAACAGGGATTTAGATGCTGTATTTCATTTTGTCATCTGTAAGTTGTTACCAAGAAGAATTGCAATTTCCAGATACTTCAATGTCCTACTAAGGATAGAGCCAAATGTATGTCAAGATGTTGATGACTCTCATAGTTGTGTATCAATTTGACTGGAAAGGTTTTAAGTCGTCTTTTCATTGTTTATTTTTTTAATATACAGCTTCTGAGATAGATCCAACATTTGCTTTATACTGCTTCTAATTTTAATTCATGAATTGTGATTTCTTGAACTTTTAACGGGCTTTTCCAACATTCAAGTGTCATCCAATCAATAAATCATGTTAAGGATTGCGTCTGAAAATGTTTATTAGAGATTTTTTGTTTTAAAAGAAACAGATGAAACATTTACTTCAAAATAACATATTCTCCTAGGATTTAATAGTAAAAAAGATGACCTGGAAAAAGAGGGTTGCAATAATAGACATTACAAGTAAGATTTTTTGCTATTTTTTCCATTTTATTTCTTTTTCTTAACTTTTATGATAAAATTTGGGGATAATTATTTTTAGATTATAATTGATCCATTTTTATAAGAGAACCAGGGGCATTTTTTCACTTACACAGAATATTCATCTTATCTTTATCTACACATTCTTCAATATCATAATGATACCCTATTTAGAATTAATTTCTAAGAAAAAAGAAAATTATTACACAACAACAAAAATAAATTAGTACAACATTTTTACCATAAAATCTAGTTGCATTTAATTTTAGATGCTCGATCTGGACACTAACTTAAGGACATGTATTTCACATGAATTATTTCAGCAGTGTCTCAAGAACCAAAGTTTTATGCTTTACCTTTTTGCACAAGAATCTTCAATATCTGTATTGGAATCAGAATTATGCCTCAACTTGGGTACATTTGGCTCTTAAGGTATTAAAAAGAGGAATTTCATCACAGAACCTCTTTTTCCAATAACCTTTGATCCCATCAAAGGAATTCTATGCCTAACAGCTGCAGTTATTTTAGCTTTACTAAAATTCTGAAAGATCTTGCCTACTTGAACATAATAGTATATTGTACATGGTGTGCACAATACTTATTGCAATACATTGCTTTTTCATTTGGCATTCAGAAATCTTTCTATTTCAACAGCCCTTTTCACTGTGGGTTGGTAATAATTTATTAATTTTTCCTATCTTATGAAAAGCTACTAGTTGTAATATCATTTGTTACAAGAAGCCTGTACTATGAGAATCTGCTTCGCCAATCTGCTTGCCCAACAGATTATAGCCTATAGCATTTTCCTAGCTTGTAGTATTTTTTTTATTTCCTTTGATATCCATTCAGGCTAACACTAGCATGTTTTAGAAGATTATGTAATGGTAAATATACAGTCTGTACTATTTATGATCAGAAACATATTCATTGCATTATCTTAATACTCTTAACAGGGTCATGAACAGATTTAATGTATCATAGGAATACCAAAAACCAGTCGGTTGAGAGATTGGGATGGTCAGTTTTTAATGCAAAGAACCCTGGATTTACTTAGATTAAAGTGTCCTCCTTCAATCAACCTTGTCATGAGTACTATAACCTAAAGATGAGTGTATAAAGCATTCAAAGAGGTGCTTCACAAAGAATGGTGGCAAAAGTGAATCAGGCTTGCTCAAGTGTGAAAGCAGCTGAATCTTCTAAAATGCTGGTTTGGATATCCTTGCTATCTGTGTACATATGTTTATGTAGAACCACCATTCTGCTCATAGCATCAGCAGAAGTGTTTGAAGCAGCCATGAGAGTATTTCAAAAGATACAGCTGCTTTAATACTTGAAAATGCTTTGCTCATACCACCATATTTTGCAAAGTATGTTTTTTCAAACACTTTGCACAAACCTATAATGTAGTCAAAACTGGGGCAATAAACCAGTCTTTCCTCCTTAGTCCTCCAAGAAAAAGAGTTAGGCTATAGAATAGCTGGGCGGGGGGTGAGGGGGAACTACTACTGAACATCACTCCCTAAACACGGATTAGCTGCAGAAGTTCATAGAACCTTTGGTTCCTAAGCTCTCAAATCCACCATTAAATTACAACACAAAACTATAACATACAGCTAAAGAGAATGGTAACCTCATTCTTCCTCTGTTGGAAATTTACTATCTTATACACAATGCGCTTATATTGGAACGATTTCAATTGGGTTGTTGTCAGGAAATGATAGCAAGATATGTACTGGTTCAGGCATTTTCCCCAAGCATATTTAGAATCATGTTTAATGATACCATCAGCTCTTGTAACCATGCCGGGGTTTCCAATTATTTTTTATTTGGATTCTATTTCTTATGTTTCTCTGTGGTCTTGCCTGTTTGTGAAATGCACAATAAAAGAAAATAACTGAATTTAAAATATACTTTTTGCTAAACATAGTTTCAGTTAGATAGTTAATAGGTTTAGTCAGAGGCTATGCAAGACCATTATATCACTTTTTAAAAGTGCAAAGGTTTTCCACCATTTGTTTCTTTCAAGTGGTCTGGTCTAAGATTACCATTCTGCCTGCTATGCTAAAAGCATGTTGAAATGCCAAATTCTAAGCCTTCCTCTTTCTTGTGCCACTGGCTTTCCTGGAAAATGCTAGCAATCTTTCTCCAGGGAGTCTGCCAACATGCTGCGATAGTTAAAACTATATCTGTCCAATTAGAGGACAATTGAAAATAAGCCTGTGGCTAGTTGATTTAATGGTGGGGCTATACACAGATACAGAGATTTTATTTCTTAATTTGCTATGCAAATGAGAAAAAAACATTTGAAGTAAAAAAATCCTTGCCTCCAAATAGCCTGGCAGAGCACAAAGGAAGTTCTTGGCCTCTATGTGATTTATGCTTGGTGCCAGCCTTATGATGTTTGCTTGCCTTCCAGGTACCCTATGCATTCCAAATCTATTTTATACTGTAAATTTATTTATGGAGAGGTTTTTCTCTCATTGCCCTATTGATACTGTCTTACTCTAATAGTTACTCACAACTGGGAATTCGTAACCAGAACCGGAAATAAAATTGATTGCAAACATGTTAAGCGTTATTAGATTTACATAAGTTTGAGGCTTAAAACATTTCTTAGGGTTATTCTCCCAGTAAATTTGCAAAGTAGCTTAGGGGTAGCCCAGGTCACTGTGCTGCACGGTAAAGCCCATTATCCCATAACATGGACTGAAATTAAACCCTTTGGTGATGGAATCCATGCTGACAACTATCCTCCATTGCACCTGAGGTTAAAATTTAATTTGGAGGCTGCACAGTTCTGTTTTCAAATATTTTATTTTTTCTCCCCTCCAAGATTTATCTTACTTTGCCCAACAGTAGGGCTACTTCTGATGAGATCTAGAGCTGATCTAAGTTGAATTTTGTACCTGAGGTGAGATTTTTACTTGGTTCTTTTCCAACACAGTGATTATCATTTCTGAGAAGCAGTTAACCAGTAACGTAATATATTTAGTTCTTTACTCTGCCAGTATCATCTTGTCTTGTTGAATTCTTAGTTTATTCTTAAGACAGAAATGTAAAACCCTGTGTTGGCTTTTTTCTGTTCTCTGACATCCATTTATGCCTGTACCATCAAATTTTCATAAGCTAAGTCTAGTTTTCCAAGAAGCTCAGGCTTAGACAACATAGTGACTGGAGTTTTTTAAAGAAAAGTCACCAGACAAGTCAAAAACTGTTGACTGTATCTAAAGTAGAGTTTCAAACAGGATGAAACTTAGAAGATAATTTCTTTGTTTTCTTTCTAGTTACAAATTAAATTCTATTTTCTCATTCTGACGTATTTAATGTGTGCATTCAATATATGATAAATCTAATAATTGCTTGTAAAACTTCAGCACAAAAGGAATCCTCTGCATAATACATGTCAGTTTCATTGTAGCTTCACTTTCCTGCTATCTGTCTTCATTGCTCCTTGTCATTGTTTATGCATATGGTTATGTAGATGCTCACATAATTTATAGAAATCTGTGAAAATTCATAGTTTTTTCACACATGATTGAGTGCAATAATGTAGGAATGAAAAACAAGTAAGATGGAAGCTATGCGCCAATAGCTTTTAATTAAATTGAGCTTCTCAATTGCCCCATGCAGACTTTTGAAATCCATTAAGCATTTGCTATATTATGAGCAATGGAATAAGATGTCACTAAAGATAACAGGTGTTAGTTTCAAGCAAAGGTTTCCATGCCTGACTACGTTCATTAAATCCTTTTATACTGTAGTTTCCACTATTGCCTTCCCACATTGCCCCATCAATGTGGACAATGATGTAAGTTGCTGATACTTTATTTCATCTTGAAAGCATCTCTCTATCCAATCAAATGAAAATTTATACGACTATTCTGTATTATGAGAAACAGTTGGTTATCATAGAAGAGACCAACCAAATACAGAAAGAAATGTTAATGATAAGAGAGATGACTGGTAGGCATACACATACAGCCAGATCACCCCTTAATTTCATCCAGATATATTGGATTATCATTTTCATCAAATATTACAAAATATTTTAAAATACTAACTCCAAAATAAAATACTATACAAGGATGGAGAACCATTTTTAAATTCATCCTCTTCGATGGAAATTAAGTGGATGACAGGGCGAGTCACATAGGGATAGTATTGGAATCAAATGAGAGATTTCCACTTAAGCCAACTTGATCTGGAGAAAAGTCAGGATATAAATATAAATATACAAGCAAACTAAGATGTGTGTGTGTGTGTGTTAAACTTGTTTTAACACAGTTAATTTTCATTTTTACTTATTCCTGCATACTTTCTAGAGTGTGTGGCAAAAAGCCACTGAAATGCTGAATATAGCCCTCAGCACAAAAAGGTCTGTGCAGTTCCTAAATAAGGAGCTGGAAACATTGAGTATAATTGTTGCTTCTTAATCAGAGTTTTTGCCTTTGGATATATAGATTTGCTTATATTTTCCGAATAATCAGCCATAGCCTTATATTTTTCTGTGGTCAAGCAATCACTTTTAGGATTACTTTTATTCTACTGGGTTGCCATGTTAGTAGCATTGATTCAGAATAATGTGTCAGTTGCAGACATGCAAGAATTGATGAATGTTGATGTATAGAATCACTGAGCATTATTAGAATTCTAGTTTCAACTTTCAACAAAAGTTAATTTTACCATTCATTTAATATACTTGATACTTCTTTTTAATCTAATGTGACATTCCAACTTGGATAGTAGCATAAACCTTTTTTTTTAATTGAAAACATTCTATTCTCAATTAATTTGAGAGGATTTAATTATAAAATAATTGAAACATGTTGCTACTACTTCTTTCCTCTCTTAACTCCAGTTGCAATGATTTAAAACATACTGCCTTTTTTGGTATAGCTATCTACTTATATGATATATAAATATACACACATATATAATATATATGTAGATGTGTATGTATGTGTTGATGTAATAAATCTCTCCCTTCCCAGCCAAGAACCCTTCTCAGTCTAAATTTTCTTCAAACTTGGAAGTAATAAAATAGATGAGTTTAGTCCCATTTGCTGAGTCTGAACTTTTCTGCTCTTTTTTCAGTTAAACATCTCTGAAGTTCTATTGATTGATTGATTGATTGATTATTCAAATTTCTATCACTGCCCATCTCCCCCCAAACAGGGGGACTCTGGGCAGTTTTTCTAAAAGCTTGGGACACAGGTAAAAAAGATATGGTGATGTTACTGGATTGTTAGGACCAGTGGCAAAGCTAGCATATTTGACACCCATGTTGTGACACCCATGTCCTCCACCACAATTATGACGGGACATGCCATCAATTGCCAAACAGCTGATTGGCATGCCAGCAACTGCAACCTGACTCCACAACCACCAACGACCCACCAGATAGTTTTGTCGTCCTCCCTAAGTCAGTAGACAATGCACACCCCTTATTGCCTGCACCCAGGCAGATTCCCCCACCGCCCTATCTAGAATTGTTTTGTCCTGATGTTTTTTGAAGGTAGCTTTCCCCAAAGGCTCAGTCTCGGGGTGGGGGGGTGTGCTGTAAAAGTCTGTGTGGTGGCCAGTAGGTCACACATTACCCACCTCTGTTCTTTAGAGCAAGCAGTGAGACAGAAAAATTCCATCTGGTTTCTTTTCTTCTACCAGTTCAAAACATATCCATATTGCCTTAAAAAATGATCTACCCCACTGACACTAAAGTTGACTGGTGTGACCAGTTTCTTGCTAGTGAATTTATTTTATTATGCATTTCACAGATTCATCATCCACATTTTAAAATGTTTGTTAGATGTATGAGTGATATATCTTTTCCTGACACAGCACATACATTATGTCACTTAACACCAATATTAAGTTAATAAATAATAAAACAATAATTTATAAAAGCAATAAACTATTATTTTACACAATATGCACACCTGGTATGATTTGAACATTCAGTTATGACAATGGATAGTGGAAATCCAAATGGTCTTTTTTCTCTTGTTTTCCAATGTAACTCTCAATAATTGGAGGGTATGGCAGAAGATGTAAAAAGATTCCTGTTGAATCAGCAAATGCATCTACCTTTCTGTTTTTCACAGAGCCTAGTCAGATCCTTCCAGATGTTGTTTTTCATTATGAATAAGATAAAATACAGTAAGATAAAATAAGAAAAAAGGAAATGATAAAATACAGTACAGTAAAATGGGGTAAGAACAATATAGTACTCCAGTACTCCAGTAATCAGTCCCAAATTAATTAGCTATCACCAAAGCAAGAATTCTACAGGCTACGTATGCAAACTTATTGACAGCTTGTATTGTATTTTTTTTCATTACACTTAAATGGGAAAAGGCAAAAGAAAGCAATAATATACACCTAAATGTCAATGCATTTCAGAAACTCTTAAGTATGATTTAAATTAAAAATTAAAAACTATGCCCACAATATGTAACATGAAATAAAAAAGAAAAAAAGTAGAGAAAATTGACTGAAATGTAAAGTCACAGAAAGTAGAACTGTGATTAGATTATTTAGAAATCTATTATTGCCAATCTGGTCCTGAAAAAAAACAATTCAGTAACAAATTCTTGGACATCAGGCACTGATTTATCTTTCCACTGTTGTGTAACAGTGATGCTATCTGTACTCTTGCTTCAAGATAATATAATGCTTGAAACTGTATTAACTTGAAATATTCATAATGCTTGGAATACTGAACTTCCATATGCTATGGACACAGCCTAGATTAGAAGGGCTGGTACATCCTTAACAAACAGCAAAAATTGTAGAGTAATTTGGACTTGGCTATATATATTTTTTAATATTTCATGAAACAAAAAGAATAGGACAAGATCAATCCATTTATTTATTTGTTTGTTTGCTTAATTATTGAAATTATATTTCACCTTTGTGTTTATTCCATCACTCATGTTGGAATAAGTGATTAGTGTTCCAATTCCAGAAATACAAACTTGATTATAACCAGCTCTTACAGTATGTATCATTTGTAAGGTCATAATAACTGGAAAATATAATCTACTGTAATTCCATCTCACTTTATGATAAAAAATAACCATATCTCCCTCACTGCATTACCATATAGAAACTTTGCTAACAAAATATGCATTGAAATCAAAGCTCTTGCAAAACATCAACTCTGAGAACTGGTGAAGTATACTGGTTAAGGCCTTGGATTAGCCCTGGAGAGACCAGCTCCAAGTCTATGCTCAGCCATATAATCTCACAAGGTTATATATGACCAGTCATCTCCCAGACCAAACTACCCAAAAGAATTATTGTGTGGAAGAATGAAAAATGTGCCTAAGTCAGTTTGCACCAGTCTAAATATTTATTTACAGTAGGGATTGTTTTAATAGACAAGCCCAAGAAAAAGAAGTAGTAATTCCATAATAAATACAATTTAATTAAAATTATTATTTAAACACAGTTAACATCATTATTCCCATCATCCCTACCTCCACCCCCATCTATCACATTAAAATGTATAATTTGGTGACAACTTTTGGAAGGTCTTTGGGGCACTACCCAAGGTTAATGTTTATGTACGTAGTCTTGGACCTTCAGATTGTACCTCTTTCCTTGGATCATGTTTGTACCATGCAGCATGATCATGGAAGAGAAAGGACAATTCAGACAGAAGAAGTGAAGATGAAATACAAGTGCATACTGTATGCAACACAACTTGATCCCTGACTGTGCCTATGCTACTGGCAGAATTATTTCAGGACCAAAAAATTGGCTTTGAACTGTACTACGGTTTCCTTCCACTTTTGGAAAGTTAACTCTACCAGTCTAGTGATAGGCTGTCTAGCTTCCAAGTTAATATTTTAGTGTTTGAGGAAATGACACATGCTAATGTGTAGCAAAAGCAGTTCAGTGTATAAAAGGTTCTGCTTACAAAGATTTATTGACTTTTCTCTAAATGTTGTGCCTTCCACAATATCTTTATTCAGTAATGACTCACAGACAGGGTCAGAGCAAGTCCAGAGACATAATATTTAATCTATGAACTAACCAGGTGCTACAAGGACCCGAAAATGTTGCCTTTTTATATCATATATTCCTCTTCCCACTAATCTACCAACAACACATACCTGTCTCTTTATCTTCTCATTCTCTGCTTCATGGTTGATTAACCTCCCCCTAAAGCTGACCATTGGAAATGATGGTGTTTGGATTTAGAGACAGCAGATGTTTTTATGGGACTCATTTAACTTTAAAAGGATGCAAGGGAATCTGTTAGCTGTCTTCATTTATGCATTAAAAAGGTTGGCCCTAGAGTTTTCATTTGGTTATTTTAGATCCTTCAACCAAATCGCTTGTGATAAATAGGTGGTTATTTTCTTCATCTTCTACCTTTTTTTCTATGTTAGTAAAAAATGTACTTTCAAAGAAGAAAAATGTGTGTTTTGAATTAAAGAGTGTTCCCTGAACAACAACAACAAAATACAAGCCCATAAATCCGTTCAATATGTTGTATCTATTTATCTATTAAAGGTAGATTTAATAAATAAATAGAAGGGATATTTTTTAAGTTTTTCATATATTTTACTGTTAATGTTACTATTACCTTTTCCCTTAATCAAGAATTGTGGATGTAAAATTATGTACTTCCTCATATTCTAACAAGTCACTGATGATTAGGACAACTTCATGTCCTGATTCTAATGTAATCTGAAGAATTTCTGCCAATGGGTAGATAAGGGATTATGACTGAGATTGGCTTTCTTCCCTCAAGTATGTTTTTTTATTGAATATAATGATTTTTAAAAGATATAGTCCATGTTGCAGCATAAATGCTTGGGAAATAGCTAGCACAAAAATTAAGAACAGATTCAGAATAAAGATAAATAAAACTATGAAACATTCTACAATTAAAACCTGCATTCATATTTATATTTTAAAATAATGTAAAATATTGTGTATATTACAAATATGTTTTATAAAAACCCAATGGAAAAATCATAGGGACCACAAAATGGGTGTGACACAATATATAGTGAAGGACATGGATTATATTCATTGGTATCCTTCCGGTTATGAGGTTCATTCAGCAGAAGTTTTGGTGAACAGAAGGATGGAAATTTTTTTCTGAACCCCTTTACTTCAGGATCTCCCGTGTCTTCCCAAAACTTCATCCCAGAATAGGGAGAACATCATGGTACGAGAGTGGGGAAATTTATAAAAATAATTTCTCCTGCTCATTCTTAGTAACCTTTATAACCTCATGCCCAGCATTCTGTGTTATACAGTGGCCAATGGATAGGGAAATTCACAAGTCTGGACTTGAAGGCAATATTGCCCTCCCAGCCTTGCTCTATCCCAGCTAGACTATAAGGCATGCTGCTGATGATTCAAAAAATAGTAAACAGCTGTCAGTATTAGTAGTCACTGACAGCCTGGTTCTCCTTGAACATGTCCAATACTTATTTAAAACCATCCAAATTGGCTCTTCCTACTACAACAGTCATGTGTTATGTACAAACCCCCCCCCCCCTTCTGTCAGGAGTTAAATCTTCCAGTGTTAACTAAAGAAAAAGTGGGAAAAGAAAGAAAGAAAAAGAAAGAAAGAAAGAAAGAAAAAATCTTCCTGCATTTAGTTTCAGTGGATGGCCTTGAATTCTGTCAATGTGAGAGTTGAAGAAAACCTTACTTCTTTCCATATTAAACGTACCGTACATGATTTTAGATATGAGTCTGTAATTCTCCCCTAGCCCACTGTTATGAATCATGTGATTGCCTTTCCCCCCCACCCTTTTTAATTCTATAATACCTTGTTAAAGATGCAGTGAACAGAATATTATGCAATTCTTCAAGTGTTGACATTATGGATTTATGAAATTGCATTATTATATAAGCAGTTTCAGTTTCCTAATAATTCCAAACATGGAATTTGCCTCTTTTACAGCAACTACATATTGGGTTGACACTTTTATTCAGCTATCCCTTGGGACTCCAAGATGTCCTTCACCATTGACTATTGCCAATAGAAACCCAGTAATATATATGTATGCTTGGATTGTTTTGTGCCAACATGTATCAGTTTATACTCATTTATCAATTACTCATATGCAAATTGAAAAGCACCACTCCCAGTATCTCTCTCTGTGTGTGGTCACTTTGTATGCTATCTGATTTATATTTTTTACCAGTTGATAATTGATGAAAAATCTATTCTTTTATCCATTAGTAGCTCAGTTTGGATGGCAACCTTTGGTGAGAAATTTTGGCAAAGTAGAAGCTACGTTGGTTCCTTTTCAGAAAGTCTCCTTATACTAAGGGCCTCCTTATTTTCTTTCTAATAATCTTTCAAACCATTTCCCCTGGAATAGCTATTAAACCAACTGACCTAGTTAATTTAAAAATGGACTCATTTCCAGTTTTTGCCCATTAATTCCTTTTTAAAAATTGGAAATAGATGCCAGTGTTAAAGAAACTTGCATATTTTTATGAAAATACCAGCAATTTCTTATTTAAGATATCCAAGACGTGCATGGATAAGGTATAGACCTGTGGATTATTTATTTTTAGTTTATTAATCTGACTTGTAACCATCTCTCATTACTTGTATTTCTATCATGTCATCTGAACATCTTTCTGAAAAAGCTGGTCACAGGCTGTGTTTGGGGGGTAATGACAGAAGCAGAAGCAAAAGAATTTCCTTCAAATTGATCTTCATTATAAAAATATAACAAAATACAAATTTACTTGAAGTTGAAGGAGGTTTTTTTTTTTGTAATTTCTAGAAAATATCTTACTTTATTACCTATACCTCTATTCTCAATAGTTATAAATTCTTTTATTATTTTGTCCTGTACTTTGTTCTAACTTCTGTGATTTAACCCACCCTCTCTCTTGCTCTTAAGACTAATGCCTTCTTGAAGCAGGATTCTTCTGAAAGGTTCTGACTGGTACTTCAGGTACTTCAACTGATTGGTGATGGCTGCCTTTGATGAAACCCCATGATTGCCCATGCTTTGGACTGCTTGATTTTGCCTGCACCTGCCTTCCCAATGCCAATGCCTGGGCCTTTTGGAGAAAGTCTTACTGGGCTCTTTCAAAGTTGACAACCATCTGCTGGCTGCTGCCAACTTGTGAGTGTCCAGGTCAGTGCCTGGCTGTGCTAGTGCCTGAGGCTTGAGATCGTTTCGTTTGGTTGTGCCAGTGCCACTCTGGATATGTCTGGGTCACTCTTGCTCTGCCAGCACCTACTTGCTTTGCCAGCTCAGCAATGATCTACTTCAGCTATGTTCTGCACTGCTCCCATTCATTATGAACTGCAGTGCCTTCAAACCCATCTGCATTCAGTGGGGGATCCCCATGGATAGAGAAGTTCTCTGTACAGACACTTGCCCTCAACATATGTACCAGAATGAGAAAGGAATACAACTGCTATACTGCTGAAGAGACAAAAGTATGAACTATTGAACTTAGCTGGATTTTACACAGTAAGGTTGTTACCTAGTAATTTGTGTAACCTATCTCTCTCTCTGTTGTATGCATGATTCAAAAATGCCTCGGAAAACATAGTTGAGATCTTGTCCAATCACTTCTTTGGGCATCTATGAAAGTCTGAAAAAAAGTTGTGGCTGCCTCAAGAACTGTATTAACTATAATGAATCAAATGTTAAATTAATTCCTAGTTACAACTGTATTGTTTAGAAAATAAAGGATATTTGGGAAAGTGTCTGTTTATCATGAAACTCATATAATTTGTGAAACAGCAATGTGGATTCCAGTATTTTAGTTATGAATTTGGTATTGGATTTGATACCTGTTTATTAAAAACAATCATCAATTCTTGTTGCAAACATTTGTAAACCAGCCATCACATGCCCCTGATTTTTTTAGTTATATCCAGTTAGACTGAATTTAAACAACTGACCTAGATTACATGCTCTAATTATGACCATATGATTTAGTATTTGTTGCAAGTTATCTCCTATGAGACCATTGACCTTCATTACATTTTGTAACCTTGCCTTCACCCTGAGACCTGCTAAAGTAAACAAAAAACATAGTAAACTGCATCAAAAAGAAGCAAGGATTTTCGTTTAAATGATTCAGTCAAAACTTAGAAATTGCACAGAGGTCAAATCTGCAAATCTTCCAAGGTTTGGAAATGGGGGACTCCATCCCATTGCAGGTGTTTTACTGCTCACAGAATTAATGTGTTCATTAATTCCCACCAGAAATGGAAGAAACAACTTTGAAGGGATTGTATTGAGTGTTTTTCTTTAATGTGCCAAATTAGGCCTTTAACTCTTCCTTTTTATATCTAATTCCTTGTACCTTTTCCATGAAGGAAAGGGCAGAAGCTAAGAAGAAAACATTTATTATTCCAGACAGAAAACACATTTGTCTCAACTATCCATACAATGGAGGTAGCAGGTGTTGTCTTGTTGTGTGGTTGTCTCCCAGGAAATGTGGAGCTAGTGAAAGCAGAGTGATTTGTGAAAGTACCAGATGTGCAGGGGAAAAGCCACTCATTCCAGATGAATGAGGGGTGGGGGGTTATTCCAATTTTTTTTAAGGGGTGCTTAACCTTGATGCTTAGCATGTTCTTATATCGTGACAACATGAAGAGAAAAGAACTGTAAGATTTATTTATTTGTTTGTTTCATTGAATTTGTTACATCCATCCACTCCAGAAGACATTGGGTGGTTTACAAAAGCCAAAACATAGTTAAAAAGAGTTAAAACATAGACAAAAAGACGGCCTGGACTGAAAAACAGGCACAACAATGTTTGTTTGTTTGTTTTGAATGTATAAGCCAACCAACTCCAGTGGACCAATAAAAGCAAGACAGATGGCTCCTAAAAAATTAAGCCTGAACCTGGGAACAAAACCTGGGTTTGAGGGCTTTCTGGAACCTCAGGAGGGTGGGCACCATCCATATCTCTGGAGGAATGCTACTCCAGAGGGTGGGAGGCAGTGACAGGAAAGACATGCTTCCTCAGTCCAAGACAACATTTGATGGAAGGGACCAGACTGCCTTCACTCTGCCCGAATTTACCAGGCATGAAGAAAAAAATTACAGATAAGCAGTCCTCCAGATAACTAGATATGCCATGAAAGGCTTTATAGGTGACAACCAGAACCTGGAAGCCAATGGTAACCAATGCAGCTTGCCTAACAGCAGTGACACATGGGCATGGCGTGGAATGCCTGTTAACTGCTCATACTGTAGATAAGTAAGATAAGTTTAGAAGCTACATTACTTGGAGAAAGGCGATCTACTTACTGGTGGTTATCATTATTGCATAATTCTAAAATACTGGAACAGGCTGAAGTTATTTTTATTTCTATTTTGTAAGCCCCTTTTTATTTTATCTCATGGATGGGATGCTTGAAGTCTATCAGATATTGCTAACCTTCAGCTCCCAGCCAGCAACACCCACCAGAACTCATTGCTGTTGTCAGTGTTGTGACATTCTTCCACAAGCTCTGTCCCTTTTGGGCGTGCCTGTGACATCATGACACATAGAGAAAAGAAGCAGGGCAAACCCCCTACCTTATGGCCCCCTGTAGGCACTACTGCTCCTACCATTCTTTGCCATGGGCTCTACTGCCAGTGGTATCCTGGGAGCTATAATTCAACAATATCTGGAGAATGAGATGGTTCCCGCTTTAATACCTTATTGACTGTCCATCTTATTAATATTGTATTGTAACTTAATCTGGAATTTTGGTTATTCCTAATCTGATGCCCAATCTGATGCCTTTCAGTTTGACAGACAGAACTAAACAATCTTTACCTGAACTCATCCTTTGCCTAAATTTCCAAAATATTTGAACTGTTTCTCTCCCCCCCAGGAGATGGCTGCATCTTCTCAAATCCCCATACCAGTCCACTGTAACATTTTAAACTCAAACTTTTCAAGTCAGTTTCCATGTACCAAAGTTAAATTATGTGTAAATAGATATGGAATATTGGGTTTTTAAAAATAAAATGCTAGAATATGTTACATATGTTACATATGCACCACATCATGCTTTTAGCAGATAACTTAAATAAATAAATAAAATCCCATTGAAAGAAATGATAAGAAATGATCGAATAAACCTTTTCAGTTCTAACATACATTAGCTAAAATAGATGGATGCTTTTCTCATACATTTACTCACAGGACTAATTTGTTATCTAACATTGGCTCTAGGCTCTAAGGGAAGATATAAATTATATTAATTCAGTCAGTATTGATGATTCATTTAAAAGGTATGTGCAATTAGATAGGAAATCAAAGTGATGAAGCCAATATTTTCATAACAGGCCTGTACTTATTATGTAGATTTTGTGCAAGTAAATTAAATTTTACTTAAAAAAACATGAGATGGGTGGTGAATAAATTAAATAAATAAAAATAAAATAAAATAAAATAAATAATTTATTTATTATTGTTATTTTTATTTGGGAGTGGCTAAAACTGTATTACTTCAGGGAGACATGCAGAGAAAAGGTCAAAACCATCTAAACAGAAACCATGGAAGATCTCTGTATCTTTCTGCTTCTCTACAGTAATTTTCACTCCCACCAATATTTTATCTTCCTTGGGTAATTTGAAAATCTCTCCCTCCGCCTTCAAAATAAGAAAAGTGCTTTTTTTAAGCTGCTATTTTTTTCATTAAGCATTATAGTTCGCATGTATATGCATGGAAAATATAAATTATCAGTGCTTTTACCATTTTACTAAGCCTTTCCTCTAAATGATCTGCATGATCCTATGTCCCTCAAAGATTTTTAAAACTCTGAAAAGTTTAGATTTGGTTTTTTTTTAAGGTAAGAACAAAAGTAAATGGTTACCACTTGAATACATCTTTAGCAATAGGAGTATGACCTGAAAAATGTCTTGAGATTTCACTTTTTCTGTTTCATTTCGATGAAAGTGTTGTGACTGTAATGCAACTTTCTGTGAACCAGTTCTCATTACATTTTCTTTACCTGGGAATTCCTGTGCAAAGAATCATAATCTAAGCTTCTCTGAACCTTTGAAAAGGGATTGCTTCATGTTACATAGAGGACTGAAAGGCCTGGACTGCTGAAATCTCCCATGTATTCTGTTCTTCCAGATGCTTAACAGCTCCCATTAGTGGTGCATACCCATGACCTTTTCATCACTAAAGGTCACCACTTTTTATATACATAAGACTCAATTAAAGCCCCTCCATATTTCCACACCTTTAATTCCAAAAAAATATTTATGCTGTAATAAGTGATAGCATATTCTTAAATGATTGTACATGACTACAAGTCAAGAGATTTTTTTGATTGATACTACTTATCAGTAGGAGATAATTAGCAAACTAGCATCTAAAGGGGACATTTGCAGAAAATTAATATGATGTTGAGATTAGGATGCTAGATTTATTTGAATGAAATTAAATACCAATTCCACCACTATGCTTGCTTGCTAATCAATCACAAATCAGATTACTTTCACTTTAACTTAAACCAAGCTTTTGTGAGGATGTGTTTATTTTACAGTGCTAGAATTAATTCAGTTTATTAGTGCTAGAAATATTAAATTGGGTCGGTAGAAATATTTATATTCATACACACTCATAACATAGGTAATTGCTGTGAAGTTTATATTATTTTTCCCACTTCGGGGTTTTTTTTACCTTGTTAACAATATATCTTCAATATAAAATAAATAATTACAAGATGCTGGTTTGCTCAATGCTAAAACACCACCAATGGCATAGCATGCAACATTATATTGAGGGAAGGGTGTAAAATTCAAGCTAAAAAACTCAGAGGTGAAACTATCCTACATTTTAAGTGGTAAGGAAAGGAGATGTTTTTAGCTTCCAATTACAAGATTACATTTAATATACAAAATACGTTATAGGTAGAATAGAGGGAAGAAAAAAAATGTTTTCAACAATGATGATGTCTGACAAATGCTTATATTGGCTTTCATTCTCCATAAAAGGCAAGATTCTCTTTCTACGGTATTATCATGAAAGTCATTATCTAAACACCAATAATAAAATAGGACACTGACTTCTAGGATGTTATATCATCAATTATCACTGCTGCAAATAATCATTGGGTTTGGGGAGGGGGGTTCCTGTATTTTTAAGAGTTACTTTTAAGTGTCACAGAGGTGTGTACATTATATAGTTGGCACACAATGTGGGTGTATGTACAATTTTGCTTATAATTGACTTTGCTGGGTTTTTTTTTTAATCTTCTACACCTATATGTGTATCTGTTCCTGCCAAAATGAAAACACTTCATGAATCTGGACAAAGTAGAATTTGGCCTGTGAAACCATAATAAATTCACTCACCCTTAGGCTCTATTGCTCTCTTTTTTCCTGCAACCATCTAACATGACTCTAAAAATGGAAGATTTTGATTCTAAATGCATGAAATGCAAAAATTGGTCATAGTTCTGATATTTTAATCTGAACATTAAGCATCTCACATTTTAATAACTGAGTATGTCTTTCTCAATTTTTTATGATATAAGCCCTTCTTATTAAATACATTTATACTACATTCTGTGAATTGTACCTACCCCACTAGATATAAAGATACGGATGTTAATCACAGCTATCCTAAACTGCCTATGGGAATTGTCTGTCTCGGTTTATGCAAGCAGGACATGTCATTTTGTTTTAGATTGCTAAAACTAAATGTTATGGTAGAGTATTATCTGAACCAATGAAAAGATGGTTCATTCCTGTTCTCTTTTTATTAATTCTCCATTGAGAAACAGATTTGAAAATAACCCTTCATCTCTTGAAGAAAATGAAAACTATATGGAAAATGTAGCCACTTGCCAAAGGTAGAGTTGGGTTAATTAACATGCTTAAGGCACTGAGACATTTCACTTAATGATTCAAGGAGTAACCCACAAGATAATATAATTAAGAATCTCAGTTTCAATGTGTCCTCTGCTGGAAGTTTGTTCTACTTGGTATTTGCTTTTCTTAGTTGTATCCTGGGCTTTCAAACTGTACAAATCAGTTGTGTCTTGATTTCAGCTGTATGGCCTTTTCTACGAGCAGGTAAAATGAAAGAAACACAGAGAAGTAAATTATAGATCTAAGGACTGATGTATTAGTAATATATACCAGACACTCAATTGACTTTCAACTTAATTGAAGCAGTTGTACCTTTTGTCTGGTGTTTCATTATATTAATTCAAAATATTGTCCACTTGTCTAGATATTCAGGTTTGGATGATATGCTAAAGCCTAGCTGAATTCTATTTCAGGGTGTAGCGTTTACATTCTGGACTGTACTTGTTTCATTTTATAAAAATTACTTCAAAATGTTTGGACATCTTAAGTAAATTTTAAAAAATCATTGGAATACCTCATAATGGAATGAAATTCATGAGTTTGCACCATGACAAAATAGTGTTTAGTGTTGTTAAAACCAATTAAAACATAATTTTATGCAATGGAAATGTTGCATTTATCAGGCACTACTGAAGCACTAAGCCAGTTGGTATAATTTCTTTCTTAATGAAATAAAATTATTATTTATATAACATGGACAAGTGGCAGATGTGGGTCATTGGAGCTGCATTCAGTAAGACTTCATCTTTTAATGGAGAAACCAGATGGAATGTTAAGGCAACTGACCTTTCCATTGCTCATAGTATCTTTCATCATGTCTGGTGTACAGAATGCTTATTTACTTGATACTTTTCTAAAAGGTAACTATGAAAATGTAATGAATTACAGTAATGCATTTGGCCCTCAGGAAGGATGGAGCACATTCCAAGGGGGGGTGGGAAGAGACAGTGCTGCCTGGAGTTAGACTGTGGGAAGAAGTAAAGATTCAGATTAGCTATATACTAGAATCTCCCAAGGTATATCCATTACGTTAGAATAGTACAGGTTTAGTCTGACAAGATTCTATCTATACAGGGTAAGCAAATAAAGAACTGAACTTGGCTGGATTGATCCTATGTCGTTCTTGAACTAGGCCTCGCAGAAAATTACCAAGTGTATAAATAGCAAAAATGGTAAGAGCCAAGAATATTTTGTTACAGAAAAGTACTGGATCAATTCATAAGTACCTGTGGCTTACTATTGCTCTTTTACAAAATCCAGCATCTGCTTAAGGCAAAGACTTAGATGAACCTATGTATCAAAAGGCTGCCAACAGGAATTGAATGAGAGTACAGAGTTCAAGTCAATATTGCAAGTCAGAAACTTGGAGAACAATCCTTCTGTTAGAAGGCAAATAGTCATTTCAAGCAGTGGCTAGAACCAATAGACAGCATTTCAAAGCTGTCTGGAGCCCCCCTCTTCTCAAATGTTGTAGTCAGCTGTAAAAGCAAGAGCTTTCCTTTTCTGTAGGAGCTGTCTTCTCCTAGTTAGTAAGAGTTGGATAAGCAGTAGGCAGAATGGAAAACGCTGCTGAGGTATTGCTGTTCCTTAGAAGAAACTGAAATATATTATTAGAGTTAGAAAGTAGTGACAATTATTGGGGGTGTTATGAATTAATGCAGGATCCAAAGAAGAAAGCCTAGCCCAAAAGACAAGAGTATCATATCTTTAGGAATAACTGACATTTGAGCTTCCTAGATACTGGGCAATGACAATTGCTATGTTATTAAATCTGATCATATGCTGCTTTCTCCCATTATGTATTCTGATTTCTTTTGGCTTAAGTTAAAAAGCATGTATATAAAACATTTATTTATGGGTTATCCCAGACATCTAGAAGCCTGTAAGCTAAAAGAGTATTGCTCTGCTTCCAAAAGACACTAGTAGTCCTTAAAGAATAGGAGCAGAACATTTTGCCATGATTTTGTTATTTTGCAAGTTTTGTGTTGTTTGTATTTTTATATGTTTATATGTTGTTTATATTTTTGTGTTGTTTATAATCCATGTAGACTGGATTGTTTCTGACTAATCTTGAATATCATGATAGTTTCTACAATATGATGAAATATTCCCTTTTGGTTATACTCGGTCTTTAAATTGCATTGAATAATTTAGGGTACTGTAATGAGCCTGCATCAGTTTGCTCCTTGCATTTATCTCTGTAAGTTATACGCCCTTTGAAACCAAACATTTTTTTATGATGTCATAATTTAGACTGACTCATTATGGAACAGAAAAATAAGTTCTTTGAAGATTATATTGTAAAATACTGAAGTTTCCTGGAAAATGTAATTTCATTTGCTTCATATTAAGTCTATCTAATCTGTCTATTATCTAGGAGTTCTGGGTTACTCTGCCTCCTAATGGAAGACTGCATGCCCAGCAGGAAATAGGCTCCTTTCATATTTGATTTTATTTTCTAAATCCCATTTGGCAGTTAATATAAATCAGTGGCCTTCCCTTACTAAGTGCAAATCTATAGCTAGACCTCAGTGAGTGCTGGTAAGTGGAAGGTTTAGTAAGATCCTATTTTCAGACTCCCAAACATGAAATGCTCTTGGTAGTTATTAGAATGTGATTGAACTTCCTCAGAAACATAGTGGACTGAAGACAGCTCCACGAAAACTGGAGCCAACAATTGTAGCTAAGAATAAGGAGCTGATTAGAAGATCGGCTCCTCTGACCCTCTCTGGAGAAAGAGCGGATGAGAGATTTCCCAGGCTGTGCTCCACATGGTTGCTTCTCCTGAGGAGGCTGCAAGGCAGTGGTCTCCAGAGGGTGGGAGGACCTGGAGATGAAGGAATTTGTCATTATTGCCACAGCCGGAGCCTTCAAAAGGCATGCACTTTCTTTGCTAACCACCTTCAGAAATTGTCTATAAACTGCTTTAAAGAAGTTAGACACCTTCAACATGACAATGCTGGAAACACAGGTGTGTGCCTTCAATCCTTAATATAAGAAAATTGAACTGTATCTTTATAAGCTTTAGGAATTTAAAATAAACAGCAAAAAACAAGACAAGGCTTTGGCTATAAAAAGCTTTAAATGGATTAAGGGCTCAGAAAATGTTGGAATATTTGATTTTGGATATTAAGACTTTGAAATTAATTTTAAAGAATAAATGCATTTTTGTGGGAAGGAAAAATTATTTTTGGGTAAGTCTCACAATATTGGAGCAAATGAGATGCCCCTGGCCTACTGGTGAGAGAGGCCAAACAGAGAGCAGTGTGATTGAAGAATGAATGGGTGGGTGATGGCTGGACCCAGATGGCACCAAGAGTGCGAGCTGGTGCGCCAGAGGGCTTGCCATTGCCCTGTGGATAACTTTGTATGTGTGAGGGTGTGTGAATGGATGGAGGGACCTCTATTCCAAGCGGGAGACTCTGGAACTGCTGGAGTGGGGCTAGGTGGATTTGGAGTCTCTGAGGGCTGCAGAGCGGGTCATACTATTGAGGTGGTGACGGGTAGGGGACGTTATGGCGGGAGCCAGAGGGCGGGCCATCTTCAGGGAAGACACCCCCGGTGTTTGTTACCGGTGGCGTGTTCCGGCCTTCTGGGCTCAGACCCAGGCCCCGGTCAGCAGACCCATAGGGGCCCTGGTCTCTGGCTGTTGCTACTCAATGCCAAGTCTGTTAACAACAAAGCCCCCCTCATAAGTGACTTGATTACTGAGGGGGGGGGCAGACCTGGCATGTATTACTGAAACCTGGCTGGGCCCTGAAGGGGGGGGTGCCCTTTCGGAAATGTGCCCGGCTGGGTTTATGGCATGACACCAGCCGAGACACCAGGGCAGGGAGGGAGGGGTGGCAGTTGTCATCTGGGAGTCTCTGGTGGCCTTCAGGGGCCCTGCCCCACAAGTGGCCGGTTGTGAGACCCTGTTTTTCAAGTTGGGTGCATGAGAGCAGTTGGGAGTGTTGCTGCTGCACCAGCCTCCTTGCTGCGTGGCAACCTCCCTGCCTGAGCTGCTGGAGGCCGTCTCAGGGTTGGTGGTGGAGTTCCCCAAGCTTATGGTTCTGGGGGACTTCAACCTGCCTTTCCTGGGGCGGGCCTCTGAGGCAGCTTGGGAATTCATGGCTACCATGGCAGCCATGGGCCTGACTCAGATTATTCGCAACCCAACTCGAGACAGTGGCCTCACCCCAGATTTAGTTTTCTTGTCGGAGCAGTGGTGATGTGACCTGAGGGAAGAGTTACAGCTATCCCCGTTGTCATGGTCAGATCATGCCCTGGTGGCCTTGAGATTCTCTTATGCTGCCCCTCTCCACAGGGAGGCAGGACCCATTTGATTGGTCCGCTCCCGATGACTGATGGACCCAGTAGGGTTTCAGAGGGAGCTGGGGGTTATACCCGGGGATCTGCTGCACGGTCCAGGGGAGGCCCTGGCCGCCGCCTGGAATAGGGAGGCAGCTGGGGCCTTGGACAGGATTGCACCTGTGTGACCTCTCTTGCCTCATCATACTCAATAGTCCCCGTGGTTTACGGAGGAGCTGAGGTTTTTGAAGAGGATTAAGAGACTTCTAGAGCGCTGCTGGAGGAAGACGAAGACCGAATCCAACCAAACACTGGCTAGAGCCGCTATTAAGGCCTATCTGGTGGCAATAAAGGAGGCAAAGCATAAATATTTCTCTGCTCTTATTGCATCTGCAGAATACCACCCAGCGGCCCTATTTAAAATCACTCAATACCTTTTGCGGAAGGTGGGTGCAGTGACCCACCTACCGGGCAGTGCAGAGGAGTTTTCGGAGCATCTGCAAGACAAAATCGCTTGGATCCGCTCCACGTTAGACTCCAAGCCTGAGGCAGGATCTGTGGAGATACCAAGGGATCGTACTTACCATGTTATCTGGGAACAGTTTGATCCTGTTGGACCCGAGGAAGTGGACAGGATCCTCCGGACAGTAAATGCCACCACCTGCCAATTAGATCCATGACCCTCCTGGCTGGTGAAAGCAGCTCGGGAGGTGACATGTGGTTGGGTCCAGGCGATGGTTAATATATCCTTGAGGGAGGGGGTGTTTCCAGCTGCCTTTAAGGAGGTGCTGGTACAACCCCTCCTCAAGAAACCATCGCTGGACCCTACTGTACTGGATAATTTTTGTCTAGTCTCCCACCTTCCCTTTTTGGGGAAAGTGGTTGAGAAAGTGGTGGCATTACAACTCCAGAGGATTCTGGAGGAAACCCCACAGAGGGCATGCTACGGACCCTGTCGATAACAGAATTCCATTTGGCGGGGCCCAGGAGGCGGGCCTTCTCGGCAGTAGTGCCCGCCCTTTGGAACATCTTGCCCCTGGAGGTGAGATTAGCCCCATTGCTCCTAGCCTTCCAGAGGAAGTTGAAGACCTGGCTCTGCCACTGGGCTTGGGGCAGGGAGGAGAATTGACATACTTGGGGTTGGTTAGTGCCTTGAAGTGCCCCTCCTACATAATGACTGAAGGAGATCACAGCCATCTGGATCTTATGAGCTGGGGTAGTTAAGAAATTGTTTTAGTGGGATTTTATTAGAATTTTATTGTATATTTATTGTTCTGTATTGTAAACCTCTCAGAGTCCCTCCGGTCAGAGGAGATGGGTGGTGACAAATTTGATAAATAAATAAATAAATAAGCAAGCAAGCAAGCAATTTAGAATGGTGTTCAGATATATTTTTGAGGAATTGTGCTGGGACTTTGAATTAACAATGTCAGCAGTGTAAATGTCTGAACAGTCTGTTCCTAGAAGAAGCTATTACAGAAAAAGATTTGGAACAAACCTTATCTTACAAGATTGTACAGAACAACATGAACAAGAATTTGTCAGTGGATATATATATTTTTTTTAAAAAAAAATTGGATGAGGCTTTTAAAATTAAGAAGGAAATAAAAATGCCAATCCCAGGGAGCAAATGGAATAATTTCTTCTTGCTTACTTACAAAAGAGGCTTGTTAAAGTTTTGAAGAAATTCGAGACAAGGGTCAATAATCAATTTGAATGGATTCAAGAGCAAGATTTTTTTATGCAAAAGGAAGGAACATAAAGTTGGCATATTTGATCAGGATTAAAATGGGACATGTTATTTTGGGTGGTTCTTTCTGGACTTGCTGACATCTGGACTGGAAAAGACATTGCCTATTGGACTGGCCCATAGTTAAGAGTTGAGTTATGGGAGGAAGAGTTTTATATCTGTTAATTAAGAGAAGGTGAAGAGATAATTTATACTTGTCATGATGAGGGTGAGAAGTTGCTTTCTTGGGGTTTTTCTCTCTCTTTTCTCTTTCTCTGCTTTCTTGCACATTTTATTCTCTTTCTTTTTCTCTTTTTTCTTTCTCTTTTTAGCTTGTATTACTTATATTACCTTTCATTACTGTAGTTCTAATAAATTCCGTTAAAGAAAAGAGTATGTGATTAAAACATAAGGTTTTATAAATGAAGAAAAGAATGAGAAAGTAAAAATCAGATAACTAAGACAGAAGTATAATGTTAATAACATATTAATGGGCTTTTCTGGAATGGTAACCTGCATATGGGAAGAGTGGTCTTCCTCAGTTTATTTATATGAAATTCAGCTCTTAGGTAGGTCTACTACAACAGAGTTTGTCATTTCTCTTCTGTGCCTGATGGCAGCATAAAGAGCCTCTGGCCTCCAGCTCCCAGCAGCCTAGCCATCATGAGTAACGATGAAGGATGCTAGCAATTGTAGCTGGACAACATTTGATGGGTGACAAGTTCCCCATTTCAGATAGATGGGCATATAGTGTTTAAACTCTGATTCAAGATACAGCCTGCTCATGCTTCAAATCCATGTCAGCAATGCTGGTGCAATTTTGTATTTTTAGCTGCCAGGATGACTTTCAGAAGTAGTGGATAAAAGCAGTAATTGGATAAAAAACTTAGATGTCCAGTCTTATTAAGGATAGATTGCAAGATTGCATAGGATTTGCTCTTGAAAGCTGAAGCAGTAAGCTAGAATTGAAGATGATTCCAGATTATCAGTAATGAAGCAGCCTGCCGGTCCATCAACTAATGAATATGTATGGTAAAAATAGTAATATCGCAGTTGGCATTTTATGTAAATTTATTTATTTATTTATCCAGTTTGTCCCTGCCCATCTCCTCCCTTCGGGGGACTTGAATATACAATTGTTGTGCTGCTTTATAAGAAATCAAACTATTCGTTTTAACAGCACGTCTAAGGCTTTTATCTAATAGACTCCTAAGGCTTTTGCTGATCCTTCAGTGCTCCTTCCTAGTTTTCTGTCAAGTCTGATGATAAACTACTTGAAAATAGTTTTTAGCTATGTGACATATTAGAGTAGTGAAAATATTAGAGTAGAGTTAAAAGAACTTTCTAGGAAGGTATTATTAAGTTGTTAGATAAATTTACAGAGTTTTCTCTCATTGTTTTCTTTCTATCAAGTATGCGTCATTATTAACAGAAAACAATTACATTTTGATTATTTCTACAAGATGTTTATTTAAGGGTACTCTGATTATTTTGAATGGATGAGAATTAAACTTTAGGGTCAGTTGGTAAATAACCAAAAAACAAAACACCCACCTCACTAATTAAATAGAAGTCCTTTTGATGGATCAGTTAAAAACAAAACTTGTGAAAACTTCTTAAATGAAGAACAATGGTATAATTGTGAAAGGATGGAATTAAAATGTGAGGCTGTTTACATTGGTACAATTACCACTACATAAAGTGGGCTAAAAGCAGTTTTGCTAAAAGTGTGTGAATGTCTAAGTGAAATGAAGAAAACCAATTTGATCCTCCAATTTATTTTCTCTTGTAACAAGAAGAAAGCATCAAATACTGTAAGTACTTACACAATTAAATAACACATTTTGTGAATCCTTCAGGAGAGCTATCTCCTCAGAAGCTCTAATCAAAACAGAGACGCAAGAGTAAAATGATCATAACAGGAGAGTTCCCCACTAGTGGTAGCAACTTTTACTTCACCAAGATGTTAGCATCACCAAAATCTTTGACAAATTTCATCTCCTCTTTTTTGGGTTGCCAGATTACATGGAAACTCTCTCCTCAGCTATAAAATAGATAGATAGATAGATAGATAGATAGATAGATAGATAGATAGATAGATAGATAGATAGCTTGCTTCTGCCTTTTAGGATCAATCATCAAAAGTAAAAGAACAGTCAAGAAATACGTTGCATACTAGCTGTCATGAAGGCCTTGGAAAAGATATTCAAATGCCAGGATGTGTCTATACCTATAAAGATCAGAATTGTGCAAGCCATGGTATTCCCTATGACACTGTACGGAAGCGAACGTTGGACTTTTAAGAAGCAGGATAGGAAGAGCGTTGACATCTTGGAACTTTGGTGTTGGGGAAGATTCCTGAGTATACCATGGACAGCTGAGAAAACAAACTGATGGATCATCGAACGAATCTACCCAGAGTTCTCACTCAAGGCACTAAGGACCAGGTTCAAATTATCCAACTTCAGACACATTATACAAAGACCCAGCTCTCTGGAAAAGGCTGTAATGCTGGGAAAGGTGGAAGAAAAGAGAAGAACAGGACAACAAACAGCACCAGCAGCAAGATGGCTGGACTCAGTTATAGTGGCCATGAGTGCACTGTTGGGAGACCTGAAAGAACACATTAGGGATAGATTGTCATGGAAGAAGATCTGTCTATATGGTTCCTAGGAGTCGAAAACAACTTGATGGCACAGAATAAATTAAACATAAATACTACTCTGTGTAGGTAAGTTATAGTAGGATTTTTAAAAAATCAGTGAGAATTCTATAATTTAATATAAAGTGAACAGAAACAATAGTAATAGTAATAATGTGGGCAACCAAAAGTCATTTTTGATTTCAGTGGCATTCAAATACATTTCACACATAACATACATACATACAGTACATACATACTAGATAATGATATAATCATTGAGGCCTTATGGAGAGCTTGGCAACTATCATCTGGACCTAAGATTTAAGAAACATCGGACTTCTTCATAAATTAGTTTAATAATGTTATACTTTTTTTGGTATAGCAACATAATTTTAAGTGGGAATTTCCAATTACACTGACAACTTCCTGAGGTTTATTTACTACCCTAAAAGTAAGATTTGTCAGTAATTTGTCATATAACATTGTCCTCTACGAAAGAACCATTTTCATCTCTTGTTAATATGTACATGGCCAAGTGCCAATTGAGATATAACCATGATTGGTAAGATGGCATTTTCTAAAGGACTGATCCCAGAAAGCCAGATGTGTTCCCATGTATTGAGATACTTAGACTTCCATCTAAGCTAACAAATACTGCACTGTTTCCAGTTCTGTATTGCTTGTACAGCAAAATAAATTCTTAATGATCCAGTAGGAGACAATGTTTTGAATGAGGCACATACCTGTTTCTTTAAAACAGAAGGGAAGAGTATTAAAATAAATATTAATTATATATTACAAATTTTAATGGAATGTATGGATGTATAGATGATGTGATATCAAATATCATCATTGTCCGGAATGAGATTTGCAAAGTTAATAAATCTTAGAGTTGGTGTAACATTTAGTCTATTTCAGTACTTTATGTAGTGGAGTTAAGTTCCAAAAATCCACTTTTGGGAAAGATATGTTGAAAAGAAAAGGAAAAATGAGGTGTCTAAGACTTTTGGAAATGCTTGTAGAACCATGGTTTAGGAAACACTAGTATTACATGGTAGATTTTGTGGCAAAACTCACCAGATGCATCTACTTGCATTTTGGATTTCAGATGCATTTCTTCCCTACTGTGGTTATTTTATAACTACTTTTAACTGGTTTTGTTATATGTATAGTTGGTGATAATAAATCTCCCAGAAGATTTTAATTCAAGAGTGGTATGCAAATGTCTGTATACATAGTAAGAGCCACAGTTCCATATATGTAAGTCCCACTGAACTCTATGAAGCACCTTGAAATATAACTATATATATATACAGTGTGTGTGTGTGTGTATAATAAAATATTTTGTATTTCCTTAAAATATTTGTTAACTGTCTTTCTGGACCAAGATGGAGTCTTGGGCAATTCTGTTGCTTGCTTAATATTGTGCTGAATATGGTATTGTAATTATCAGGACTTTCTAGATATTATCAAGCAAAAGATTATCTGCCTTCTCTACTCTGGTGTCCGCCTTAGGGAACATTCTCTCCCCCACCCCAAAATTAGGTTAGCTCCATCCCTCTTGATGTTCCAGAAATCCCTTAAGACCTGGTTATGTCACCAGGCCTGGGTTCCTGGGAACTGGAGACTTGTTTAAATAGCTCCACTATTGAGGTGGATATACTCACTCTGTCTCTGCCGAGGGTTTATATACTTTTAATTTTAATTACTTTTAATTTTTAATGTTGACTTTTTATATTTTTAAATTCTTGTTTTATAT
This sequence comes from Candoia aspera, assembly GCF_035149785.1. Classification (NCBI taxonomy): domain Eukaryota; kingdom Metazoa; phylum Chordata; class Lepidosauria; order Squamata; family Candoiidae; genus Candoia; species Candoia aspera. The sequence continues at coordinate 53,708,554 of NC_086159.1, read as the reverse complement.
ATGTGTTGTTTTTTACTTGATTATTGCACACCGCCCAGAGTCACTTCTTGTGAGATAGGCAGTTATATAAATTTGATAAATAAAAAAATAAATAAAGAATGCCAGTTTAACAGCACAAGCTACATACAGGTAGTCCTCATTTAGTGACCACAGTTGGGACTGGCAACGCACTCATTAAGCGAAGTGATCTCTAAGTGAAATTGCGACTATGCTTTTGATCTTTATTCAGATTTCCTTTGCTTTACAGACCTGTGAAGGTCGCATATGCAAGGACTGGCTGTTGTAACTGCAAATGGTTGCTAAACAAAGACTACCTGTACAATTTCTGACCATTATATTATACAATCAGTAACACAGGAAGCTGTTGGATAAACAAAGCAGATTCTGTAGCCTTTCTTTTTAACTGAGTGGAGTGTCTTGTAACTGCTGTCACTATCCTATCTTTTTAAATTATGTTCCTTCCCAGTGGTATGGAGCTCTCTTCATTTTTTAAAAAATGCTTTTAGGAGAGAGTTGTCTTCATCAGATGGTGTAATTTTCATCTCATTTTCCATTTACTTTCTAAAATAAATGACTGACATAAATGTTTATCTATGCTACTGTGTTGGCATTTAGTAGTAAATTCATCTTTAAATATCTGAATCCATCTCAGCATTATCTATAACATGGCACTAATTTGATCACTAGTGAATATTTTCTGCATTTATTTTGCAGCAGCAAGAGAATAAATTACCCTGGTCTCCGAATTTAGTTATTTTTTCTGGCACTCAGCCCTTTCCTGCAAAGTAGATTGAAATGAGAGTGATAGCAATGGCTTCACTTCTGCAGTGATGGATGCTGCATCAGGCAGAACACCATAGCTTCTAACAACTTGCACAGTCCTCATTCTCAGGCTGGTTTTTATCTTCATTTTCTTAAAACAATGAGAACATTACTGAATAATCTCCCCCTCCCTTTTTTTCACCCAGTTCTCCAAGAAACCCGGAACAGAAGATCATTAAACGAGTGATTGCTCTTGAAGGGGACATCATCAAGTAAGTATTGTACATTGTCACCTCTAACTATTATAAGAGTATTCTAGCACCTTTTTAGTAGGATTTGAGTGGTATCCCAGACAACCATCATTTTCTGTCACTTGTGGATATGTATTATTAACATAGATACCAGTGCTATACCTTCTTTACTTTAATGAGGAAGGAATAGCTAGGCAAAGATATCCATCAGTCTCAAAGTCATAGTTGCTTCATTTTTGAAACAAGGATCCTGACTTAATAAACCATGATGGAATTGTATATTTGGGCATGCAGCCTGTTTATTTCCACATTGCTCCGTTGCCCCTTTCTTCACAGAAGTGGGTAAAAAACTAGGAAAGACTAACTTTGTCTTATATGTGAGCACTGAGTTGTAATTAATTGCTCCCAACAATTGAGAACTGTAAGTCAACTTTAGGCCAGGATTATTATTCTTCTACAAATCTAGGCTTCTTTAACCATAATTATGAGTTAGCGCATAAAATGAAGCTTTGAGTTTGGGGTTTATTTACCTCTCCCCCCCCCACTCCAAAAGAACTGTGGGGAGCAAAATGGGAAACAAATTGCTTACATTGGCATGATGCTTATTTACTGGCTTAAAGCAATATAAGCGCATGTGCAGTTTTTTATATTGTACAGTGTTTTATATCACAGATCAGAATGTGTACTTTCATTCAATTCAAGTTCTTATTATTTCTTTTATTTAGAACATTAGTAATTTCTATTGAAATCAAGAAATGCAGTCATTTAGAATACAGATCCATCTAAGAGGGGAAAGGATCCTTGTAAGCTGCTTTTCAAGTTATGGCTAAGGAGCAACATAAGGGCTTTCAATAAAACATATAATTATTTAGAAAATGGTGCAGTTGTTAAACACTGACATGACTGAATCAGTTCACAAAGAGATGTAACGGTCCCGCATCAGTTTATTAATTAGCAATATTACAATGTTGTAAACTGCTTGGGTGAATTTAAGCAGCTTTAGATTGAAAAATATAAACAGGTATAATAAAAAATATAATGGATAAAGTGAATACAGTTAATCAGTGAGGGCCAGTGAAATGATTTGCGAATGTCAGCTACTGCCTCTTGCTTCAAAGTGACAGAAGTGGAAAGGGAATTACCATTTTTATTTGTAATGTTTGGAAGGATGTGTTAGAGGTACAGAACTGTGGATTTTCACCTCCTTAAATCAGAGCAGTATATATTCATGGCTAATCAAGCAGTGTAGAGGAAAAACAAATTTCCATTCACGTAAGGAAAGAAACACGCATTAAAAATGGAGTTGACTTTTCAGCAATCACTCTGCTTCAAGAAGGAAGCTTTATTTCATCACGATATAGCCTAGCTTCTCAGTTTCTTCTAGATTCCCCCAAGCTAATATATGAATTATTAAGAATATAAAGGTAGAGAAGTTTAAAAAAAGAAAGAAAGAAACTGGCCAATTAAAACAAGTGTAATATAAGCCAAAAGTGCCAAAGGCCCTTTCAGGAATATGCAATCTAAGGACAATTCCTCATAGCCACATTAAGGGACTTTTCTCCCATTCCTGAATCAGTAGGAAAATATGTTGCCATTAGAACTGCCCCTAGCCCTATGTTACTGTCTCTCAGCAATGAGACCAGGAAGTGTTGTTGTTCCCATGCAGTTTGATGTGGAGTAGTATCAAGCCAGATGTTGGAGGGTTTCCTATCATGCTTTCCCCTTTCACACATTGTCACCTTCCAAACACACCTTCATCCAGGATTTGCCATTCTTTTTTGATAGGTCAGAGTCAGTCTTGCTTGGGTGCTTGCCATAGGAATACCATTATCTCAAACTGCAAGATTGGGAGGTCACTGAAAAAAAAGCCTGCATTTCTGAAAGCTATTGCACTGAAGGCCCCAGCCAAGTTTCTCAGTCCTTTTTTGCCCTTTCATTCCTATTCTGGTGCTGACCTGCCTGTTTGGCAGCTACTGGTAAACTTGCCCTCACTTTATCCCCACTCTTTCAGATATCCACTCTTCAGCCACTTTATTCTTCTTTCACCAGTCTGGTGACTTTCTACTGGATTAACCTTTAAGAGTTGATTCTGATGGGCCCAGCCATCTCACACATTTGGCTGCTACCTCTTACGGGGCCAAGCCCTTCAGTCTATCCTTTTCCTCCCAGGGTTAGCAATTAATCACAGATCAGAATTATGCAGGCAATGTTTTTCTCTGTGATGTTCTGGGGAAATGAGAGTTGGACTTTGAAGAAGCAATGTAGAAAGACTATAGATGCTTTTGAGCTATAGTTTTGGAGAAAACTCTAGGTAGCAAATAAATATCATAGAACAAATCAGTACAGAGTTTTCACTCAAAGCACAAATGAGAAAGCTCAAATTATCATATTTTGGAAACTTTATGCAAAGAATTTGAGAATTCTATACTACTGGGAAAGAGGAAAGGAGATTGAAAGGACAACCAGCAGCAACCATAAAGTCAATTTCAGGTAGGTGGGGAGAACACTAGAGAAAATCTGACTATGTGGTTACTAAGAGTTGACACTGACTTGGTGACAGATCATCATTATCATAAACCCAAATATAGTAGACATTTTGTGCCACAATACCAGGGAAAACATTACTTTCATGCTAGAATATTTTAGACAAGCTTCATCCTTCCTCAGCAACTGCATGGTAGCAAGCAAGACATGTCTTTGGATAATGACCAGTGGAATTTGTTTAATGATGGAAACGGGGAGTGCCAGGATGGCCATTGCTAAGAGATGCAGTCACATGATGTTTTGCCTAATGGCTGCATTGCTTAGCAATGGAAATTCTGATCCCAATTGTGGTTGTAAGTTGAGGACTACCTATAGTCTTCGGTTAATGACCATTCATTCAGTGACCATTCAAAGTTATGACAGCAGGTTGGTTGGTTACAACCGGTCCTTGAAGTTCTGGCCGTCCCAGCACCCCCACAGTCACGTGATCATGATCTGGGCTCTTGGCAACCAACTCGCACTTAAGATAGTTGCAGTGTAAGTCAATGGGGAAGCCAGCAGGGAAGGTTGCAAGTTGCTCAGGTAAGCTTCCCCTGCTTGCATCACTGCTCCCCAGCCACTCACACACCCTTTCTCAGCCTTGCTAAGATTACACCATATCTCCTCTGCTACTCGTGCACCCTTGCACACCATCCCCCTCCTGGCAGCAGCCACTTACCTGCCTGCCAGCCTGCTTGCAAACCTCCTGGGACTTGCAATATCCCCACTGACTTTGGTTATTGGAAGCTGGTAGGAAGTTGCAAGGAGGTGTTTGGTTAACAGCCCGCGATCCTCGCCTAACAATGGCAACGCGGACTCAGGAACTGCCATCACTAAGCAGTGCAGTCATGTGACGTCACACTTTACGGTCGCATTGCTTAAATTCTGGTCCCAGTCGCCATTGTAACTTGAGGACTACCTGTACAGATATTGGGGGGCCTTATTCCAGAAGGCAAACACTGTGACAGAGAAGACGTGCTTTCTGCATTCCAATAGATGACACGGTTTAATCGAAGGGACCCAGAGAATGCCAACCCTGTCAGAAATTAGCTCTTTATATTGGAGTGGAATTTTAGCTTACAAAACTTTCATCAATGTAGGGCCCTTAAAAATTGCTGGATTGTAGGTTCATTGTACTTATCAATGATTGTATTCACCAGGGACGATGGGAGTTGTAGTGAAACAACATGTGAGCCAAGATTGGGAAATGAGAAAGGAAAGAGAGACTTGTTCAAGGCTACTTAGTGTAAGCACAATGGAGTCAGTGCTTATATGTGATGGACATTAAAGAAGTTTGTAATATAGGTTTCCATGAAGATGAATAGGCTATGATTCTGAGGTGTTCTGTGGCAAAAATATATTGGCAGAAACATCAATTACAAATCGTTCATTTTAAAAATTGCTGTTTCTGTAGTGACTCCCTGAAAGGTTCTTTAAATTAGGGTCTGAATGATACAAACGGAAACAGAACTAATATACTTTTTAAAATATATCACCTTAGTGGTTATGGGATTACATTAGAGTACAAATTATTATTACCTTTTTCGTTATTACAAAATTGACTGTGGTTGTCTCATTGTCTTGGCAAAATAAATTGTGAGGTGAAACTGCAGTACATATTTTGGATGTGATAGCCAGCTGGTTATGAATTACATATTTTCTGCTCGGGCATTTACAAAAGACACTGACTAAATAAATTCCAGTCTCTTACCATTAAGCTAAAACTTCTGATATGCAGTAAAATAAGATGAACTATATAATACAACTGTAATTGGTTCAGAGCAAGATAGCATGCAGTAGTTTCTCTTGGTTTACCAGAAGCAATTCCATTGTCGAGTGTTACTGTGAATTTTAAATTCATACTTTCTTATGCTGTTACCTTGTCAACTGCATGGTAGCCAGATTATTTAAGCATGCTGCATTCTTACGGTTTGAAAAATATTTTGCACTGTGTACATTAAGATTGAAGAGACCCACATTCAAATCCAGCTTCAGATAGAGGTATCCTTGGGCCAGTCACAATCTCCCAATTACTCCACAGAGTTGCTATGGGAAAAATTGGAAGTGAAGTGGCATGAGAATAGGTGGGGAGCAGACAAGGAAGAGGGGAAGAAAGAAAGGTTAGATAGAAGGATGAAAGTATTAGATCTTCTGGATGCCTCCTTAAATTACACAAGTATGCAGTTGGGGTCTGGGTGACAATATTGGCTTCTTTGAGAGAGAAGGTGGCACCCTCTCCTCAAAAGACTTCACCACTGCCTCTTCTCTTTGACAAACCACAACCTACCAAATGCAGACAGCAGGAAAAACAGTGAAATGGGCAGCAGAGGGGAAGCTCCATGAAACAGAAGCATAGTACATGTGCAGAGTCAGCTCAATTACTGAGAGTCCAAGTAGAGGAGGAACATATTTTCAGGCTCCACAGCCTCCCTGACTATTGATGGATTAATTGATTGTATAGGTCACCCCAGTCTTTCACAACTCTGGGCAGTCTACAGAATGCAACTATAGAGATAGTGCATAACCTAGCATGGAAAAAATCTGGAGAAACAACGTCAACTAGCAATCAAAGCACTGCTTGGGGTTCTGTCACACACACGACTCCAGGCCTGGGGAAAGAGCCAGATCTTGAGGACTAATTTAAATAAGGTCAGGATGGGGGCAGTAAAAATCTCAGGGGGAATGCTGTTCCAAAGAACATATATCATTATAAAGAATGATACCTATTATAAACCCACTTCCTTGGTCCCACTAGATGACACTGTTTAGTCAATAAGTGCCAGAGCATGCCAACTCTGTCAGAATATACCAAATGGATATGGGGGTAAGAAGGCGTCAGATGAACTTGTGCAAAGGTCTTCCTGGCCACAGCTCCACTTGCTGATGAAGCAGGAGCTGTGGGCTGTGAAGATCCCAAAATTGCACACTAGCTCTGAAGTAGGAAGTGTCTGCCCAACAAGGTAGACAAGATCAAGAAACAGATGCCGCATAGGCCTACTTGTAAACTACTTTATTAGAATGGCTATAAAAACAGAACTTTGCAAATCTGAATATGTGTCCTTCCTCCCTCTTTTATCTTCATGTGAATTATGGGGGTGCCTTAGACATTTCCTTAAATCTCCATCTTCATATAGGCTTAAGCCACTCCATACTCAGGAGTCCAAATATCCACAGCCACTCAATTTGGTCAGGGTTAAATCTAAGCCAGTTTCTCTCCATCCAGACATACACAGTCTTCCAACACTGGAATAAAACCTCTTCTGCATCCCCAGGTCAGCCCAGACTCCAGATGTATAACTGGGTATCATCAATATGCTGATCTCAAACTGACAGATGACCTCACTCAGCAGCCACTGTAGATGCAGATGCTAAACAGGAGGGATGAGAGTGTTGACCCCTGAAGCACCCTTCAAGATTCGGCCTTCAGCTCGATCCATTACTTTGTATCAACACCAACTAGAATCAGCCACAGAGTAAGAAGGAGAGCCACTGGAATTCCATGTCTCACATTCCTGATGTCCATAGATGACAAGCTGGATACCGTGGTCAATGATATCAAAAGCCACCAAGAGATCAAGTAGAAGAAGGATGGCTACACTACAAGTACAACCAGTGCTGTCTCAGTACTATCAAACTGGTCTGAAACCAGACTGAAATTAGTTTAGATAATCTGCATCTTCCAGAATACTCTGAAGTTGTAACTTGATTACCTTCTCGACAACTTTTCCTACAAAATTGCCCAGTTCAGTCAGGTTGAAGACTTTTTGAGGAGAGGGTGCCACCTTCTCGTCAAGCCAATATTGTCACCCAGGCCCCAACTGCACATTACCACCTAGGTGGCCTTCACCAGCTAAGAGGGACATGGATCTAATGCAAAGGTAGTCTGGTTCATCAGCCCAAAGATCCTGTCTATTTTCTCAGAAGTAACAGGGTCAAACTCATCCCAGATAATGGGACAAGATCATGTTTCTGTCAACAGGATTTCTATTTCTGTTCAAAGAAAGCAGAGCAGAGCAGAGCTGATTGTGTAGAGTGAAAGTATGAATTCCTGTGTATCTTCATCACTCTGATGGTATGACTGAGTGATTAGGAAGAATGGTGGGAGAAGGAAATGAAGGAAAAAATTGGCATTATATTTGCTTTGTGCAGAACTCCTGGGTTAAACAGCCTTTTCTTTTCTGTAAGCAATTTGTATTTCTGGGCCAAATGCCACTGCTTTATTTTTTTCTTCTTCTTGGTAAGCTTATAATCAGGGTCAATGGTGCAGTATTATGGGGGAGGATTGTTTCTATACAATATTGTAGTTGCAATAAAATAATACTGCAAATAAAGTAGGATTTATAGTCAAGAGTTGTAAGTAGGAAACAATGAATAGAAAATAAAATTCAGTTTGTCCCATCCCTGATGGTCTCTTGGCTGTGCCCATGGTGATACTTGCTTGGCTCTGTCTTCTGCCCCACTTAGTCCCTCACTGCTGTTGGATTCCATCCCGTCTATAACCCTTTTGAGTGTGTGTGCATGTGCTGGATTTGAACTGTTTACTTCAACCATCTGTGAATAGGAGATTACTGGCATTATGTAAGCAGGAGTCAGGATGCTTCTTTTAATCCCTGGAGGAACAGAGTTATTTCAAGGGGGAAGTTTAGACTATGATTAGAAGCAGGGTGCATGTTAAATATGTCCTGCCAATACTGCCTTTAGTCAAAAGTTAACAGCTTTCATTCATGTATGGACACCCACTAGCCAGGTTTTCCTGTTCATGCTTCAGCCATCTGAGGAATATGCCACATACTTTTCAAGGTCTTTCCAACTCTCAGAGATAGTTTTTGAGAGGCCATAGGGTCATAGAGAGATGGGAAGAAAGGAAATCCATATGCTATGAATTAACTGAATAGATGTTATCTTCCAACCCTTATTAATAAGATAAGCCAGTTAGGTTTTTCCTTGCAGCTGTGGATTGGATTGCACCTGCATGCCTGCACAGAGACCCTGATGGATCCTCTGGTTTACAGAGGACCTCCAGACAATGGAACAGCAAAAGAGACATGTAAAGCAATCCTGACCAAACACCTTGTAGTGATAAGGGACTGGGGAAAACATGCTTATTTCTCAACTCTTTTTGCATCATCTAAGTGTCAGCTGGAAGCCTTGTTTCAGGTGACTTGCTCCCTCCTGGGTAGGGAAGGACCAGGAACCTCTCCAGGGCTGCTGTGAAGAATATTCTCAACATTTGGTGGACAAACACTTGCCTTCACCTCCTATGGAGGTGACTGAAGCATAGTCTTGTGCTGTTATCTAGGAAGGAATTTGAACCTGTTAATCCTGAGGAAGTGGGCAGGGTCTTTGAAGCTGTAGGTCTGACCACCTGTGTTTTAGATCCATAACCTTCCTGGTTGGTTAAAACCTTCAGGGAGGCAGTTTCTAGGTGGACTGAGGTGGTAGTTAATGCTTCCTTAAGAAAAGGAATGCTTCTTCTGGTTCTGAAAGAGATGTTGGTCCACTTCCTCCTCAAGAAGCCATCACTGGTTCCTATGTATTTGGACAACTTCCATACTGTTTCCAAACTCCTTTCTGGGAAAGGTTGTTGAGAGGGTGATATTACTACAATTCCAAAGGGTCCTGGAGGAAGCAGATTATCTGGACCCTTTTTGGTCAGAATTCAGGCTGGGAGATAGTAGCTTTGGTGGAGCTTGTTGATGACATCTGGTGGGCTCAGGATGGGAGAAGTGGCCTTCCTTGATTCCTCATGGCCTTCCTTGATTCCTCAGTGGCTTTAAAACAATCAACCATGTTACCCTTCTGGTCTGGCTTAGGGGGCTGGGAGTGGGGGGCACTGTATTACAGTGGTTCTCTTCCTTCCTCCATAGCCAGTTCCAGTTGGTGTTGGGGGTGGACTGGTCTAGGCCTAGATACCTTGTTCGTGGGCTGTCTCAGGCTCTGTCCTCCCTTCACTTCTTTTCAACATCTACATGCAGCCACTAAGGGAAGTCATCTATCAGTATGGGGTGCAGTATCACCAATGTCCTGAAGATACATAATTATATATCTCTGCCCTTGGCTGAAGAAGTGAAGTTGTCACGGTTCTGTCCCAGTGCCTGCAGCTGTGAGAGTCTGGATAGAAAAAGCAGACTTTGGCTCAATCCTGCCAAGACCAGGTGGCTGTGGGTTTTAGGCCCCTCCAATCCTTGAGCTGGAGATTTTCCATCCTTAGCTCTGGATAGGGCTGCACTTCCCCAGTCATACCTAGTGTGCAATCTGGGGAGATCTCCTGGATTCACACCTCTTGCTTGAGGAGTAGGTGGTAGCTGACCCAGGAAAGCCTTTGTGTGCTAGTTGTGCTTTCTCCTGTATTGGGAAGCTCTACTCACTGTCACTCATGCTCTAATCACCTTTTGATTGGACCATTGCAATACTTTCTACATGGGGCTGCTCTTGAAGACCATCTGTCCAGAAGGTACAATTGGTTCAGAATGCAGCATGCTGGCTGGAAAATTCTGGGAATTGAAGTCCACACATCTTAAAGTTGCCAAGTTTGAAAAACACAGTTAAGACCATTCAGAAAAGTTTGTTTAAGCACCATGCTTTGATTAGCAAAGAGATTTCAATTTCGCTGTCAGTTTTATTGTTATGGTGTTGAGATTTTCCTGAATTCTTGCAGAGGCATGTGATGGGGAAGGAAGGTAGGAAAGTATGTTGTTTCCACCACTTGTCTATGTGTGCTCTTATTCCTCTTAGCAATATGTATATAATACTTTGTAAAGGTGCTCATGAAAACTTACCCTGTCTCCAAATGGAAAGCAATTATTCATATACCCCAGAAGGACTACAATATCCAGAGATGTACCTGTTAAATTAGTTTGATATTTCCTTCAGCAATAACCTCTCCATCTTTTCCTGGGAGAGTTACTTAATTAGTGAAAAATTGAATACTCATCCTGGGACTTTGCTCGTATTGTTTTCAGCGTTGTTCATACCTTCTCACCTTGAGAAACTACATCATAAAAGTTGTAGAATGATTATTCAAATCTATATGTAGATCTCTGTGTGTTCTTGTGTGTGTGGAGACAGTGAGGAGAGAACTATTTCATACAGTCACTGTTCTATACTCCTTTCTTTCTCACTGTCTCTGTCTCTTTTTCTCTCCCATTTCCTTTTTGATCCAGGCTGCAAAGAAATCTTCCCAACCTAGTGTCCATCAGGTGTGTTTTATTATAACTTCTAGAATTCCCAGCCAGAATGTTTGGCTACAGATACCATCATCCCAGTTAGCGCATTTTTGGACCTTGCTAGCAAGTTTTATGGAAGACTCCACATCAGGAAAGCTATTCTACAATTTATCCACAGAAAGAAACTGGGTAACATCAAGTCAAGCAAATAAATGACTCCTTTACTTATAATCTCTGTGATAAAAAGGGAAGGGACACCTGGAAAAATGTTCTGTCAGTTGAACATTTCTCTTTCCTGATATTTTTTTTTCCCACAAAACCAAAATATATATTTTTAAAAAATATAGAGGTGGTGGTGGTGAAGGACATTATTTATTTATTTACCTGCCAATTCTATAGAACACCTTCCTCCAGGTGGTTGACAATAACTCCATTAAAAGCAATAAACCACTACATAAACAACAGAATAAAAAACACCACCATACTACGGTATCTAGCAATAGCAATGTTATAAAGTTAAAAGCTCTGTGAAGCACATTAGGAGAACTTAAGCATTTCTAAGAATTTATTTTCAGTTTGACAGATGGAGTTTTAAATAACTGTATGCCATTTCAGTCACAACTTTTGCAGATACGTTGTATCATCACACTTATAACCTTTATACAGGACAGGCTAAATAAAGCCAATGAAATGAAATAAAACTCAATTTTGAGGTTCCTAATATATTCCAAACAGCATTTCAGATAGAAGCTTTCCATTTTACATGTAGCAAAAAATAAATTACGGCTAAATCTTCCTTTATGCCACGAAGAACAAGTGATACATGCAAGTGAAAGAGATTTTAATAGAATTTTCTGTAAGTGAAAGTCAAAGCTCAGTGACCTATTGTTAGAGGCTAATAAGTTATTTTTTAAAAATGGAATGAATTGGTGAACAAGGCAATCAATACACAGATTAGACATCAGTGTATGCTAAAAGAAAAGGTGACCTTTTATGTACCCAAGAAGATAGTTTAGGCATCTAAGTGAGTTAATCATAATTTCTGCACCAATGAAGTTGTCTTTATGGTTCAAAATGAAAGTACTGGCAAAATATCAGAGATGGGATGCAACATGCGAGGTGGTCTGGCAGAAAAGTATGTCTTAATTTTGGCACATTACGATCTGCACCGCTGGCTTTTTGCCAGCGTAATACGGACTCAGAATAAGAATATGGAGAAGGGTCTGAAGTTATAAAGATCATTCTACTGTTCCCAAACCTTATACAGTTGTTAAAACTTTAATTAAATAGGTTTACAAGGAAGGGAAGAGAAACTTAAGTTCATAAATGAGACGGATATGCTTTGTAAATGAAGAAGAAAGCTAATTAAACCAAGCATTGTAGCATAATATTAATTTTAAAAGCCAGTTCTAGCATATTTGTAGTAAATCTTGCCATGGCTACTGCATATTTCCTAATGAGTTATTCTGCCATTTTAAATTCAACGTATTTTCTGCCAAGTGTTCCCAGCTAGGTAAGAAAATTGTGTCCTTGGGCATTATGCTAATATTTATTTCAGCACAATTTTAACTCCTCCTAATGAAGGGGCAGTGAAATGCAAATTCATGAAAAGATTTGGGGGAAATTGAATTATCCTGGTTCTGAACGTGTAGTATGGAAGGTTCCTCAGCATGCTTTGTTATTTTGACAACTGATCTTCTTTATGAAGTACAGTGAAGGGAAGGTGTGTTACCACTGGCAAATAGCAATGAATCAGAGCCATTCTTGGTCTGCTTTAATATGTTTCCCCTTAGTCAAATAGAGCTACACACCAATTTCTCCTCCCCTTGTATCTCCTGTGAATTTTATTAGCACACTTCCAGCAATTCCTTTCCTGGAGTGAAAATAGAAGGGAAGGTGTCAGTAGGAAGGAATGTTGGGGCTCTAAATTATGTATTTCATATTTTCTCTCTGCTTTTCTCCCCAATATCTGACAGGGTCTCTGTGTTGGAGAACAAGTTGCAGATCTCACTCACATGCAGGTTGGGAAGGAAGAAAGCATTTTTTAAAGCATAGCCTTCCTTCAATCACACTGTGAAAAGCAACATAGCATTTTAGCAGAGTTTTTCCAGCATAGATGCCCATGTAATTTGCCTTCCTTTTCCCATTAAATTGTGGCTTCACTTGTTCTTAGTAGCTGAATAGCTTAACACTCTCAGAAGAAAGTCACACTGGTCAGAACTCAAAGGGAAAAACCTTTGGTGGCACTTTAGCCCACCAGGTGTGTGTTCCAGGTTTTCCAATTATGAAACAAAATCCCAAACTCAGCTGTGTAGCCTGGTCCTTTTTCCTAATTTTCCCCCTTTTTGTTCCATAAGTATGAGTTTACAGTGGATTCAGTATTGCTGGATCAACAAATTCAACCTCCTTTTTCATATAGTGGCAGACCAAAGACTTTGGGGAAAAGCCTCTAAGCAGGACATAAATTCAGTAGGCTACTCTCATTGTTGGTTTTTAGGAACAGATGCTAACTGGTGCTCCTGAAATGGGTGATATCTAACTGGTTCAGTCAGGCTCGTGAGGCCTGGTTGTTTCTGTGGCTCTTCTGGATGGATATCAGTCTTGTTCCTGGTGCAATCTGAGCCTGGTGATCCAGATAGCTTGAGTGCTGTGATTTCTTAATCTTTCCTACTTCTTGCTGGAGGGGAGATAAGCGCACTGTGCAGCTCTGACTAATCACACTTTTATTAGGTTGGATAAGAGCTCCTCTTCTAGTAACTGTTGTATTAGGAGGAGGGAGCACATGTTGTAGCTATGTGTAAGCTATGCTTACTGGGGTAAGTAGGAGAATGGGAGTGGATTCATTCTCTTTGATTAAAGGAATTCATGTGCACTTAGGCAAAGTGTTGCAGTTACATTGTGAATGAGAGAGAGGGGACAAAAAGAGGGACTAGAACCAGCTGTTGCCTAATTTAAAAACAGCCCTGCTCTGAAATGGCAAGATTGTGTATCATTCCAACTCCCACCATTCCTGACTTCTGATCATTCAGCTTCTGGCTGAAGCTGATGGGGAAGGTTAAGGTAAAAACTGCTGTAGGGTATAAGGTTGCCTAGGTTATAGCCATTGCAATTAATAGCACTTTATGAGTTGTGCTAATCTCACTTTAAAACCACTTTAAACCTTCCTTAGAAGTTAAGGAAGAAAAGAAGGAAAGCTTATTCTCGAAACACCAACTCTGTCCTACCCAGGAGATGCCAGTATAAATTGTACTCTTCTTATCTGGGAGGGGAGGGGAGAGACTATGCCCCAAACTTTTAGAATTTAAACAGAGTAGTTGGAAACTCAAGATCAACCCAATATTTTCCTATGTTTCCTGACAATCAGTTCTGAATGTCTATATCTTCAAATATGTAGATTTCAAAAACAAAATACACACTCTGCCCCAAAAAGTTCAACTGAAGAATCTCTCCTAATCAGTAGAAGTATTGCATTTCTATTGTACAGTATTGAATTCTGATTATACAGACTCAGAGATTGTGTATGTGTGAGGGTTCCTTCTCTTTAGAATCTTATTTATGCCAGATCATTCTCTGAAGAACTACTGACAATTTATGCTATAAGCTGTTCTAAATATTACAATAAAACCTGGAAATACTTTCCAGGGGGAAGCTGTTTTATGTCCTGTGGCAAATGAATGGCTCTAAATGCAGTTTTACAGATGTCATTACCATCCATATTTAATATATGTTTATTTTCTACGGTCTTAGACTTGAGTCAAGATAGTCCTTTCTCTGCAATGAATATGCTGTGTATCTAAGACTGATCATCAGGAGTATACAAAAAATGCAATGGTAGCTTGTGTTATCATTGTTTCCTATTTGTTTTTAGCTTCTTGCACTGTAAATGCTATCATTAACCTATAGTAAGGACCAGTGGTACAGTTAGAGGTGAAAATAGCTGGTCCAAAAGACTGCAGACCTCTTGCATTGAATACAGAGGAGATAATACCCCTGTCTAGATGCAGTTCATTTAATTACAAAGAAAGCAGCTATGCTGCGTATTTTGCAGTAGCTGACATATTTAAGTGTGCACAAAACATTTCAGATTTGAAACAGTCGTTTTGGACTTGAAACAGTTTGTTCTAAACAGCCTGGAAGTGTCTCTGGTTCGAAATGGATCCAGCCTGTGCTCAGAACCCCTGTCTCAGACTTGAAACACAGCTGTTTTGAGTGCAAAATACTCCCAGAATGGTGGGGACATCCTGTTTTGAACCCAAAGCAATTGTTTCATTCTGAAAAAAAACATTTTATGTACTCTTAGTATCTATAAAGTACATACTGAGACAACAAAAGATGCATTTAAATGCATTTACCTCAGTCTAGCTGTTCTTTCATAAACATGAGCCCAGATTCAGAAAATACTCCACGAGTATTCCAAGGATTTCAAAAGGTTCCCAAATAGTTTGTAATGCAGTATACTTTTATCCAGAAAAGTGTATCATTATTCAGTATACTAAGTAGGATATTTTTGTTTCTTTGTTCATTTTTATCCATTTCCTTTTCATTCCTTTCTTACTAACACACCAATTGCCTTTCAGTCAACTTGGGGGGAAAAAACCCTACGAAGTCTGATTTCCATGCATGCAAAAGCACTTGTTGGACTGTAGTCATGGCGTTTCATTTGGAGGACTTGCTGGCAATGATTTTGAAGTCACAATGAATATAGCATCTTTTTAAAAAAATTAAACAAAATGCAGATTGAAAAGCAGACTTTATTTCAGGGAACCAAGAAAAAAAGATTGTACACCACTTTACTGGATATCTATATTGGATACTCACAAACTGAGAGTATGTTGACATTGAAAAGTAGTTAAGTTGCATCATCTGTTTATGCTTTTGGTGGCTGGTCATATCTGAAATTTTAGAGCATTGTGTGAATGTTCTCACAAAATAGCTACTATAAGGGGCATAGTGGTCAGCAAACATTCACTTAGCAGAAAACAAGGTAGGGCAGTGTTTCTCAACCTTGGCAACTTTAAGATGTGTGGACTTCAACTCCCAGAATTCCCCAGCTACCCATGCTGGCTGGGGAATTCTGAGAGTTGAAGTCCACACATCTTAAAGTTGCCAAGGTTGAGAAACACTGAGCAAGGGTTTTGGTCTCTGTCTTATGAGTTGCTACAGATCCTTCTGGAGAAAATCTATCTCTGTGGTCACTAAGAGTTGACAGTTACTTGATGGCACATCATCCTCATCATACATTGCTATCTGCCACCACCACCTCTATTGTCCTTTGTCTTTATTTCTGGGCAGGTGAACCTGTTTCCAAAGAAAGCATGAGCGGTAGCCACTAACCATTTTTATTTTCTAAGAATGCATTGTTGTAAATAAAAATTATGCTGGAGTGTGGCAGCTTCCACTGCTGAAATGAGAGTTGCTCAAACCAGCAACTTCCATTTTTTTAAATGACAGAAATTAGTATTGTAGGTTTATCTGGTAAAAATTACTGGAATATGTATTTCAGATTAAGCTACATTTCACTTTCAGGAGATTCCTGTAAATTATATTTGCCTGCAGTTCTAACTGAAATGGAAAAACCTCAGTCCTGTGTTCCATATGAGTCTTCTTCATAGAGAGAATGAAAGGAACTGTACTCTCTTTTCTGTTAGGATACTCAATTGCAAGTTTAAACAGTTATTTTAAATATCAGTTTCTGCTTATAGGCTATACTGATTATCAGCAGAGATCAATACAGTAATGTTGTAATTATCCCAAAGTCATATTTCCATTTTATAACACATTCAGCTTTTTCTGGAATTTTTTTTAATTTTTAAAATATATGTGTGCACACACATACAGATAGAAGACAGTGGAGGTAGAGACACACAAAGAGACAAATACCAACATTCACTTACATATAACACCCACAGCATACTTAGTAACTAGTAGTCTGTTCTGGCATTCCAGCTTTGGAACAAGTTTTTAGCCTTTTTTACTGTGGAACAAATTGTTTTCCCTTTTTCTAAACCAGTGCATGGTGTTACTTTTGAATAACTAAAGCCCGGGGAGGCAATGGTGTATCTATAATTGCTTTTATGATTTAGAGATGGGCCAAAAATAGAGCAAAGGTTTTTAGAGTTCTGAGTTCAGAAAGTTCAACGATTTCTCAGTTTCCATCTAATTGTTGGAAACTAGCAGTGAGCATTTATCTAGACTTGGAAGTGTATTTCCTTGTATTTCCTACTTCTTTGGAAAGTAGCTATCCCCCTGGAAGCTAAAAATTAATTGCACAATAAACAGCCATGAGTAGAATGGCATTTTTCCTTTATTTAGCATGTCACTTTGCAGTTACATCTTAGATATGAACAGTTTATGTCACCCTATATTTTGTATTAATAGAAATCCACATTATTTAAGAATATGAGGCCATTTCACATTGATAAGAAAGTAGAACAGCACTGTATCTTACATTTGACAGTGCAGAAGTATTTGTATGTAATGTATCAAAGTATTTAATATTTCAATTACCAGTGAAGATTATAATTATTTTAATATCTTATAATAATTTTAATACTCAATAAGAATTCCCTACTTTTTATAAGGAATCAGAATGTATCCTTTTCTCTTGGATAAAATATTCTGACTTTTTTTTTGGGGGGGGGGATATACAGGTGTGTGAAAGGAACTGCAAGGGTTCCCTAACTGGATATTGTTAAAATTTGATATTATAAGTTATTTTTCTTTTACCTATTTATCTTGGACTCTCTATGGTATTACATCCGCCTAGAATATACTGGAATCTAAATAACATGCTTGTCTATAAAAATAAGAATTAGCAGATACACTCATGATATCTGGGTACACCAGTGGGGCCGTGTAACAAAATGGTTTGTCAGGGAGTATTTAACAAGGTCATTTTCCTGATTTCATGATACAATAATTTGCTTTATTATAAAAATAAAGGAAAAATTATAGGTCATGATGATGTTTAAAACAGAAGTATGAAGAAGCAGCTTCTTTCAAATGAATGTATATATTCAAACAGTATTACAGCAGCTGCAAACAGTATGTTACTTTTGTGCAATGTGCTATTAAATAATTGTTTCTAGTGAGTATCAGGCACTTCTCAGGTGGCAACAATTAATATTAAATTGCTGAATACATTAAAGGTTGTTAAATATTTTTCTTGAGATTTTATTATTATACATTCACAGAAGACATTGCTCAACATCTTTTCTAATGTTCCCGCCACCATCAAATACTGGTAGGAGGTCTGCAACTGAACTATATGTTAATATGGAGAACCTGTTGACAGTGTGCTACTTTATAGCAGGTTTAGGCTTAAAATACTTGCATGTTTCTTTTTTGTCTGTGTGCAATAATTTTCTCCATATTTTTTTTTTCTGAGAGCAGCTACAGTAGGGAGTCCAGAGGCATCAAATAGCTGGGACAAATAGGTACAATGATAATTTTTCTTGGAAGTTAAAGAAGCATAGGGACGTGGTGGCGCTGCGGGTTAAACCGCTGAGCTGTCGATCGGAAGGTCGGCGGTTCGAAACCACGCAGCGGGGTGAGCTCCCGTTGTTAATCCCAGCTCCTGCTCACCTAGCAGTTCGAAAACATGCAAATGTGAGTAGATCAATAGGTACTGCTTCGGCGGGAAGGTAACGGCGTTCCGAGTTGTCATGCTGGCCACATGACCCGGAAGTGTCTATGACAACGCCAGCTCCAAGGCTTAGAAACGGAGATGAGCACCACCCCCTAGAGTCGGTTTCGACTGGACTTTACGTCAAGGGAAACCTTTACCTTTACCTAAAGAAGCATGGAGCAAATAATAGCACACAACCCCACATGATGACATTTTAATCCTCACTTTGAATATAATTACAAACATGTGCCACCAACATTGTCAACATAAATAGCATGTGAGCAGCATTACAAAATATTGCATCCCTGGTGTTTTTCTTCTTGCTATACAGATTACTTTTGTTCTCAAAGCTTACCTTAGGAATTTACCTCCCTTCCTTATCACAGTCTTTCACCAACTTTGTGTTGTGAGAAATAGGTCGCCTCGTGTTTATGATATGTTTACAATATTCAGATGTTTATATTTATGCTATAACAGTGTACAAAACATAAAAGAGTTTCATGACCGGAGCTTGTAGGCAGTTTGGGTAATAATGCAAAAGTGGTCGGGTACGGCCTTCTAGAATGAGAAATATGCAGCACTTTAGCTATGAGAAGCTTGTTCTTTTGTTATGAAGAAGCAGTCCCCAATATTATTTTGTCAGTCTCACAACACAATCAGAGATAATTTTCTTGTTGGCATTTCAACTTACCATTTTCCCAGCTTTGTGACATCCTCTGACTGGCTGTGCTGGTTATCTCATCCACTGACCAAGCCTTGCTCATGTACACATCTGATATTATGTGTGCTCATGGTGGGTTTTCTTAGCTTTGCTTCAGACATTTTGTGGTGGTGGTGGTGGTGGGGAATTCATTTGTCACTCAGACACAAAAATGGCTCCCTACAAATCAGTGTCTTAGAACTTCTTACAAGATACAATAACATAGTTATAAAAGTTTTTGTTGGAGCTTTACAGTACATTCAGAAGGAGCCCTTGTTAAAGGATGTGCTCCTGAATATAAGCAGAATGCTGAAAGAATACTGAATAATTAAGTAGCAGAACATCCTATTTAAAAAGTCAGATGTTCATAATATAGTTGTTTTGCATGCAGAGTATGGGCTGAGTTCCAGCTATCCCTGAATGCTAGGAGACATTACATTTGAAGTAAAATTTGAGTTTTCTAAGAAATGCCTGAAGATAGAAAACTCCCATTTCTGTCTAAACTGCATCTTAAAGAGAGGGAAGTGCAAGAGAGGAACAGTAACATCCATTTTGTCTCTTAAACAGTTTATCTTTAAAAATAGTTTATACTATCTACCTTCCCTTTTAAGCTCTCAGAGAGAGAAGGGGGCAGATGTTATGTCCTGCCTTTATTTTATGAGGTTTTGCATGACTTCCACACCCCTTGGGGAGGAGGGGGATTCTCTATTTTTACACAGTGTATATACTTATTGGCCACAGAGGAAATACAGGACAAGTTTCATTCTGTTTGGAACTCATCAGGTATATATAGCTGTTGATCTTATCGTGGGATTCAAACCTTCTACTGGGAATTGGCCTCATGGACTTTTGCATTTTAGATGAAGGATAGCTTATAAAATCTTGTAAATTGAGTGTATGATATAAAATAACATCTGTACCTCTTGCCTGAGAAGGAAGGTGGACAGTATATATCATTCTAAAGATAGACTCTACTGTATATATACCGTTCCTGCAATATTGCTGAAATATGTTTAGTTAACAGCAGGCCAGGTAAGAAACAGACACTGGGACATCAGGAGGAGACCCTTCTCCTTTTCCATTTCGTGCCATTTGCTCTAGTAGTCAAGCCAGCTCCTAGGTACAAAAAGATTATGTAGTCTCCAGTAGTTTGCCTCAACTCAAATGTCCTGTCACTAAATTAGAGCCACCAGATCTGAGCTGCAAAACTCCAGACAATCACTAGCTGTCAGAAAAGAGATATATAACACTTAAACTCTGTGCCACCTGCTGGTTGTCTAAGAGTGCTGCAGATGTGCTCTGGTAGCTTTAATCTGTGTTGCAAATAAGAAGGCATGAATTAAGTTCAGTTTCTCCAAGGAGGATCAATCGCTTAAGGCATTCTTGGGTTTTGTTATTTCACTGAAGCATAGTCTCCCTCAACTTTACAGAACTAAGTTATTTTTGTTAAAAGCTTAGTGCATTTTAAAAATTCCAATTAGGAAGCAAGTCCTTTGATAACTTTTCAGAATAATATTCAGTTGCTTCATTTTGCTTTCTGAAGCACAATTAGAGCACATTATCATTGATCAAATTGCTTTCCTTTTTGACAGTAATCCAGAAAAACCTATCCTCATGGAACTTCTCAGGAGTAAATGATTTAGAATTATAGCCTTAGCAGCTTTTTAGTAAAATTGGCTTGCTTTAGAATACTAGCACTCCCATTCTTAAATAAAAATAAAAACAGATGTTCTGGGATGTCAGTGTTAGACACTGACATCACTGTTCATTCTGGCCTTTCCTACATCCTTCTCCCAAGAAGGTCCTTGTATCTCCTCAAGCCATCCCCGAGCACCTGGACTCTCTAGACTGGCACAAGGTATTGCAACAGGAGACATTTGATCTTATGCTTCTAGCCATTACCAGAGGAGCAGAGGGTTGCAATGAATATGGGTTTTAAAAAGAAAGCACTGTATAATGGTTATAAGAGTTTAAAAATCAATGTGGAGTAGCTGTACAGCTGCTGCTTCTATTGATTTAATAAGACCCTGGACAGCAATAGCTTTCAAAGTGTATTCTTCTTTGATCCTGCGGTGCTAAGTACACAGTGGCACACAGTTAAAAAAAAATTAGAGATTTGAAATATTTCTATATCTGTAAAAGATAAAGAAGACATTGCAGATCTTTTTTTGCTCATACTTTTTCTATGTTACTTAATTCATCCTATTTAATCCTTGCCATCTTTTTTTGCTGAAGAGATGTCACTTCAGTGTCAGGAATGTCTGTGTGTGGAGTAGGGGAAATTAGCATAGATTAGTATTGCATAGGATCAGAAATAAGGACCTGATTGCTGCATAGTACAGTGTGCAAGCAAGGAAGGAAATTCCCCAGTTCTGTGATGCTGTCTCTTGAGCCTATAAAAGAAAGGTCCAACAAAATAAAACTGGGAATGAAGCAGGGTTTAGTGCTTAGGAATGGTCTCCCCTGAAATCCAAACCAATAACTGTGTCAAAGTATCAGATGAGGGATAAATGGGGCTAAAACACTCTTTACCATTTTGGAAACAATCTTATCCAGAGCATAAACCAATGCACTGGATAAGAGTATTGGCTTTTGTGAATCCACGTGTATATGTATATTTCTTAGCTATTTCACTGTCTAGAGATAACAGAGTGTTTGGATAAGGAAAGAGCTTAATTTCAGCTCTAAAGCAATTCATCAAAATAAAATAGAAATAACGTTTATTTTATTCCTTTAAGATGCTTTGAAAGTATGTATTTTTTTCCTCTAGAAAACAGAAAGTTTCTTTCATCAGTTAAATGTCTGATAAGTACAAAAACCTGTTGCTGTTGTAAATATCAGATGCCCCATATGGTATTTTGCTGAACGCTTGACCAGAACTCAGACTACACTACATTTCCTGTTATGGATTCTGGCCAACTTTCACACCCTGATCTCTGGCAATTTGTGCCAAGAATTATGCGACAAACTAGGTCCTAAAGGAGTTATCATATGTACCTGCCTAGATTAGCCTAGTACATCTAACCAGTTATGAAATCGTACCTTGCATTTTTTTCTCACATGGTCAGCAAGTCGAAGTAGACCAAATTCTCACTCAGCCTGTTTCTATGCTGTACCAGGAAAAAGTAAAAAGTAAAAAAGCTGGGATTTTTGTTTTCTTCCTAACAGAACATGCACAAACACACAAACACACACACACTCACACTCACCAACTGTGACTTTCCTGGTGAGTCTGAGACAGTTGGAAGACTTGGCTTTGATTTTCCTGGCCTGCAATTCCTCTTCCTTTTCTGCTCCATTTTCAGAGTATTAAATTATTTTATATTTAAAGTTATTAAATATGATTTAAAACCACTGCAAGTCTGAGAGAATGAGAAACAACATCTTACTCAATAGCTACTTCTTCTGTTCTTTTAGAACTCACTGTAGACATTACGGCAGTGTGTAGCTAACTGTGATCTCAATTTTACACAGCTGGATTTTGCTCATATTCATGCCATTTGTATATAAATGGAAGAAGAGGAGGGTGGAAAGAAAAGAGGAAAAAAGTATTTGGCTCAACTTAAAAAGTGGAAGAAGTCATGAAAGGAACACTGGAATCTGTACACACATTCCTTCCTTGGAATTCACAGTCATTCGACGTGAAACTTAGTGAAGGAAATTGCATTGGATCAAGCTGTGCAATTTGAAGTGAAGAATACTGCCGCATAAGCAACTCCCCAACAGTGCCAGCACACCAGTCAACTTTAACTGATTCCACAGTACCACCAACACCCTACACTGAATGGCTTTTAAGATTTGGTGAACTGGGGGAGAAGACTGCTGCAAGGAGGAGAATAATTTACATGCTCGAAGGGATTTTGGCTGAAAAAAAGATACCCAACTCCAAAAAGTATTCTGAGATAGAAACGATTTTTTTTTTTAAAAAGCCAATTAGACAAAAAAAAAAGATAAACAGATTAGCAAAGAAAATAGAAAACCCATAGCTTAAAGAAAGCTTCAGTTATTTTGGAATGGGCTCTAGAATTGCGCTTCTTTATTCACTTGTACAAAAGATTGAGACCATTGCAAGACATTTTAGGATCTTTGTGTTGCAAACCACTTCTGCATTATTTGCGGGGGGGGGGGATCTACTTTGATGTGTCCATAGAGTCACCAGAGTCCAGCTCAATTTAAGGGAGTCTTTACTTGATTTCTTTTCCTTTAAGGGATCAGAATTTCAATGGAGACTGAAAGATGCAGTGTTCCCAGAGCTTGGGAAACAAGTGACTGTAAAGAAGGTCTTCACCTAGAGCAGTGTTTCTCAACCTTGGCAACTTGAAAGTGTGTGGACTTAAAATTCCAGAATTCCTTGCCGGCTGGGGAATTCTGGGAGTTGAAGTCCACACACCTTCAAGTTGCCAAGGTTGAAAAACACTGGCCTAGAGTGTCCAAAATTGATAGGAAAAAAGACACAGTTACATTTTAGTAATGAAACAATATGAAATAAAATGTCATTTTACCATTGGTTAATGGTAACCAATGGTAAAAAATAGTAAACTCACTCAAAATGTCTTAGACAATATGTCAGTATTAACTCTTCAATGAGTGGAGATACAAATATCCTGCAGAGAAGGAATTTACTTACTATTCTTCAGTTCATAAAACTTACTTGAGAATACATGTGCTGGATTTCTAACTCACTATTAACTAGTCACATAGACATGGAGTTGCAGTTCCTACATATGCAGATCATAACTCAGTAATTATAAGATTAAACAAAGAAACTTCCAGAATGAAGAAGTAGAAACTTAACTTTTTTTGTTACAAGAAGATATAAAATTGAAGTGTGGCCAGAAATTAGACAGCTTCTTCCAATCAATTTAATCTCTTATGTTTCTTTATCTACATTATGGGACTGTACCAAAACATTTATGATAAGATTGTTTATCTGTCTGGCATCAAAGAAAGAAAGCCATGAAAAAGCAGAAGGACATATTGGTGGATGAACCGAAGCAATTAAAATTAACACAAAACATAAGCCAGTTTTGGACTTAAAACAAATCACAAATTAAATGAATTTGTAATCAATTAGATTTAACAGAAGTAAATGTGACCTATAAGAAGTTGAATTTTGTGAAACGGAAACATGTCTCAAAAGGGAACCTCAAACACACTTCTGGCTTATAAATTGCAAAAGGAGCAAGTCAAAAGAGCTGTTACTTCTATTTGGGATAGTACTAGATACGTGTCTAACAAAAGTCATGGAGGAACAATTTGTTAAATACTGTTCAAGGTTACATAATAAACAAAATCTGATGCAGAAAGAATTGAATAGTACCTGAATGCAATTTGAAAAGTACTTGAATGTAAATTTTGAATTACCAAATTTACAGATCAACAAAAGGAAGTTCTTAATAAAGTCGTAATAGAAGATGAAACTAAAGAAATAATTTTAAAAAATGAAACTGAATGAAGCTCCAGGACATAGATGGTATCTCTGCAATATGCTACAAAATTTTTCAAGAAATTCTAGTGAAACAATTAATCTAGGTTATGAATGAGATTCAACAATATCAAGAACTTCCTTCATCATGGAAAGATGTTTTCATCTCTCTGATGTGCAAGGGAGAAAATGATACAACCTTTCCAGAGTCATACAGACCTCTTTCTTTACTGAATGTAGAATACAAGCATTTATGGCAATCTGTGCAAACAGAATAATTTTTGTACTGAATTAATACATCGTGACCAGACTAGAGACACAATATCAGACATGAGAGACAATATCAGATATCTTGAATGTTATTGATAATATATATTAGAACAACAAGAAGGTAACTATAATCTTTCTTGATTCGGTGAAAGTTTTGATAATTTGCATGGTCTATTTCATGCTTAGGAAGAAGATGCATTTTGGCTCTAACATTTTACCTAAATACAAAGTATTTATAAAGAGCAAGAAACTAAGACCTTAGTAATTTTTGTTTAATTGTTTGTTCGTTTGATTTAAAAAAAGGTACCATAACGAAGGGACAAGACAAAGCTCTTTCCCTTTTCCTTCTATATCCTTATTGGCAAAGAAGATGCATCAAGAAAACATTTGAGAAATTAAATTGGTAACTCAAGAATATAAATTTAAATTATATGCTGATGATGTGTATTTACCTCTACTCAGTCAAAGCACTGTTTGGAATTAATAATGGAATATATACAGCAGTATGGTTTGGTGTCAGGATATTGGATCAATAAGAATAAAATTCAAATGTTGGCATGGAACTTATACAAGTTCTAAGGAATATTTATACAAAATTATGGGGTTTAATATCACTGTTAAAAAGGTTAAATATCTCAGAATTTACTTGAAAAAAATAGATAAAAACCTATTTAAAAATAGCTATTCACAGATGTAGAAAAATATAATGGTGGATTTTTTTTAAATAGAGAAAGTTAACATTGTCTTAGGAAGAATTGCAGCCATTAAAATGAACATTCTACCAAGGATTACTCTTTTCTGTTGCAAATTATTCTAATATAAATCAAAAACAAGGTATTAAACGGCTGGCAGAGAAGAGTAACAGATTTTGTGGTTGAATGACAGTTTGAGGATTAAATTTAAGTTACTACGGGATTCAAAAGACCAATGCTGTTTGTCAGCCTCAAATGTTAATTTATATTATCAAGTAGATTTTTAACTTGGATTACAGTTTGTACTGTATCACTCTATGTTTACATTACCTCTATTGAGGGAGCAGGACTCTCAGACGGACTGCCCAGGTATCTTTGGACTGATAGAAATAGAAATAGAGAGCTTATAAGAAGCTATGTAATAAAAAGGTGCGTATTAAAAGTTGGAGATAAATTCAGGAAAATTACCAGCCCAGCCTTATGAATATTTATTTTCATGAAGGGGAAAGCACAGAGCTCAGTGTAGAGACAACAGATCATATAGACTGCAAGCTTTGAATATTAATAAGACAAATATAACATCTTTTGATATTTTTTGAAAGGTCAGAAATACCTAACTAGTTTTTATATCTTTGAATAAGCAGTATCATTTTAAAGGAACTGTAAAAACAATGAGGACCACTTAAAGTCTTGACTGAATTTGAAAACCTTATAACATAAAGTTTGTAGTCTTTGATGGGCCTTATTTATAAATTGTTAGTGAAGTATGAATCAAAAACCAAACAAGTTAAATACTATATGATTAAATTGATGCAGCATATTAGAGAAATTGGTATAAAATGATTTATCACAGGCATATTATTCCAATTTGATTGCTTAAATGGAAAGTTCATTGTCTAAAAATAGTTGGAAATGTAACAATCAGGTTGGGTCATTTTTCCATATTTGGTGGCAGTGTTGTAAAGCTCAACAATTTTGGAAATCATCATTTTCCTGCTTCATTTGGGTTTCCAAGCCATACAATCTAATTTCCTCTTTCATGTTTCCAACTTTGGCATTCCAGTCTCCAATCACAAGCAGCACATCTTTTGTGCATGTTCTGTCAATTTCAAATTGAACTAGATCATAAAATGTATCAACCTCCTCTTCTTCTGCATCAGTGGTTGGAGCATAAACTTGGATGAGTATTAAAGAGTTGTCCATGGTGTAATTAATATTATTCAATAGCTGGTTGCATTGTATCCAAGAACTGTTCTTGTGAAAACCTTCCTAACCATAAAAGCAGCACATCAAAAAAACTTTGTTTTTTGTATCCTGTATATGATCTTCTGACTGAAAAATGTCCAATCCCAGTCCATCTCAATTCACAGATGCTTAAGATGTCAATTTGTAGTGGTTTCATTTTATCTTTCACTGTGTTGAGTTTCCCATGTTGATGCTTCTTAGGTTCCATGTTCTCGCTGTAATTTGCAGCTTCAGATTTTCTTTTCATGTATGGCAATATCCACAACTAAATATCCTGAAGGGTTTAATCTAGCCATGTCATGAACACCATTAGTCCTCTGAAAGATCCTCAGTTCTTCCTCAGTAGCATGATGAATGCCATCTGACCTGAGGGCACCATCATCTGGCATTATATTGTCAATCATTTTATATTTTCTATTCATGTAGTTTACTTGGTAAAAATACAGGAATGGCTTACCATTGCCTTCTCCTGCATAGTGTGAATTGATGCCTTTGTCACTAAAGTGATAATCTGCCGCCATCATCTTCCTATATTGCACCATTATAGTTTGGATAGCCTTCATGCCTTGGTTGATCCTGCTGGGAACGGACACTCTTGGCATACACTTCTGGCACTCCTTGCTCATTCCTCCCAGGAACACTCCCCACCACAATGAGGCAGAAGAGCAGGACTTGTGGGGAGTGGGAATTTGGTTTAAGTATAATGCATCCTTAACCCCAAACTTCGGTGTTGTCCAATTGTGTCCATGTATTGAGTAAAATGTGTATTTGGATTTTGTAAATACAATACATTCTTATTTAAAGTGGGGTTTTAATTCAAGCTGACATTTTTTTTCTCATATATGGTAGGACATATTGTATAGATTTGTGCTAAGAATTGTAGCATAATCTGATCTTCACCCCATTTTGCAGAGTTATAATTAAAAATACCATATAATTACTACTTTTTGTTTTATTTTACTCTTGGTGTTCTAGTTTCTTTGGAGGAAGAAAGCTCTGAAAATTTGCCTTGATATGATAGAACAAAACAAAACAAAATAAAACAAATGACACCTTCTGACTGCTACTTCATAAAAACAGTATTTGCTACTAAGCAGAATGTCATTTAATTTGTACGCTTTTTTTAAAGAAAATATCCATTGTCTTTAATTCATGTTTTCATATTACCACTTCCACTAAGGTTTTCCTTCAAATATCTGTGAAAATTGTAACATTTTAGCATTCTATCATTTAATACCTTCATATACAGTATATTTTATTATTATTTTTAATTACCCTCTTTTGTTTGTATGTTGCCAGTATTGGCTGCATTTCTTGTGCAAAACCCTGTTTGTAGGTGATTTTAGTTTTTCCATTTACAAAATTTGCTGCTTGAAAGCTATCTTCCAATTATCCATTTCAGCTTTTCCTGGAATGGTAAGCATGTTTATGAGGGAAAAGTCACATAAAAGTCACTATACTGTGATGAACTGTCCTCTAAAGGTCCTAAATTGGTTTTGGCTTCGTCAAGGCATCTGTTGTGGTTGACCAGTTTAATATTCAGTGGAACAAGTACCATTTGAAGGTTATTGAATTAGTTGTAGCTTTTAGGGGTGGTCAAGTTAATATTTTGTTTTGAGTATGTGCTAACATTTACTAAGTGTTTAAATCAAATTGATGCAAACATATAAACACCAGATTCTAAAATAGCTACTGCTCATTTCCTCTAATTTTAAATTAAGTTTATTAAGAACTGAGAAATTCTGAAATGCATTGGAAGATGCTCAGGATCATATTCTGAAGAAAGGGACTTTCAAGGCAGGACCATGAAAACTGCAAAGCCATTATTTGACTTGAGAAATTACAATGGGACCACAATAAATAAATGTCTCAGAAATATTGCTAGAACTGATACATCAATGTGCTTGCTTGTAACGTTCCAAGAAAAAATGTTTTGATTATACAGAAATACACAGTAACTGAAGGTTATGTCCACTTCATGTCATAAAACAAAAACATTGGGCTTTGGACCTAAGAGATTTTCTCAGGCCACATTTGTTTATCAATGCCCTCTCCCTTCTTTCCAAGCCACACCCTTATCTGAAGATACTCCCATGATCAGCTCTCTTGCTTGTCTTTTTCTGCATCCTGTTCAGAATCTCTGGCTTTCTTGTTCCTCTGAAAGAATACGGAACTCTATAGTCCATTACCTTATCGTATTATATAAATAATTTAGACAAATATATATGACTTTGTAACATTTTCATTCTTCCAGTGAAGTCAAAGGAAAAAAGATTATGTTTGAAAGTTTCACTGCCAGGACTGCAAGAGAAAATATATTTTATAATTAGTTTTAATTGTATTATTTCTAATTACTTTAATTAGTTCTAAAATACACTTTATAATTAGTTTTAAGTACCTGCTTACATCAGGATAAAGTGTGTATATGTGTGTGTATGTAGCATTATTTGCTAGTATATTCTGCTGTTTAGACTGTTTTAATATTTTACTGGTTTAAGGCACTTGTAATCCATCCAGAAAATTCTCATTTGGAAGCTGATGATAATATACAATTGTAATATAATACTATACTATACTATACTATACTATACTATACTATACTATACTATATAATATTTGTGCTCCCAAATCCAGGAAGTCTGAAGCAAAATACAACACACAAAACAATCTTTGCAATAAGACAATGTCAAGAAGATAGTGCCTACATAAATCCAGTAGGGACCAGTTTCAATTAGGAGCTTCTAGCTCCCACCCAGATATACCCCATTCTGTAAATTCATTCTGAGAGATTAGCAGTGCAGTGAAAGGAATGGGGCCCCAGAGCTATGGTTTCACAGGGACAGCCCCACATGATCGAATACGTTGTTCCCTGAGGTAGTGGAAGACCACCGTCTTGCTTTGCATGAGGTGGTAAAGACCACAGTATTCCACCAGGCTTTTGGCAGTGGGACTTACATCCTCATTGTATTAAGGATTTAGTTCTTTCTTTCTGCAACAGAATTGTTAACAAGACTTGTTCTATGAATCACACTTCTTTGTTCCATACTAAATTTTGTTCTCTTGCTTTATTCTTTCATGACTTTACTTTGCTGAGTCCTTAAGAAGTAATAGGCTATGTATAGGTCAATCCGTAACCTGAGAGATTTACATCATTTTTACTTTAAGTGCATAACTGAGTTGTGGATGAGGCTGTTAATCTTATTTTGATCGTAATCAGATAAAGATTGGATGGAGAGGTATAGCTCATATTTTATGAGGAGTTCTGAGATCGAGTTCTATATTCTGTGCATTTATAATAAAACTGAAAAGAACAAAACTTAATATCTGCATAGTCTGTTCAGCTTCTTTGCAGACTTTTTCACTAGCTTACAAAAACAGCCCAGCACACGAATGGAAAAGACATCCAGGTATGCCTGCTGTTTCCCAGTAAACTTATCTCTGGAGAGTGGAGTATGTGTATTGTACAAGAAGAACCCTAGAATATGTGCAGGATGATACTTATTTTATTCTCTGCTTTTCTATTTTGCTTTAATAACATTTTGTTCCAAACAAATATTATGTATTTGAGTAATACCAAGTGTTGATTTTGGCTGAGAGTAGTATGTAAACCAAAACACTAACAGGGTTCCAAAAAACATGGAAGGAAACAATCAATTTGGTATTTTGGTTAATGGCATCAACAATCAATGAGATGTAGGATTTTCTCCCTTTTTTCTGGCTGAAAAGCAGTTAAATTACCTTTTTTTTTTTTGTAAAATATGTAATTATGAAAATGACCTTCATTAGAATTTTTTTCTTCCTGCATTGCTCCAATCTAATTCTCATTTAATGGTAAATAGGGCTACCACAGCTGGATTGTAAACATCTGGAAAATCACTAGTTGACAGCAAAGAACGTCAAAGACCATTATATATAAGTAAAGAAATACAGAACACTCTATGGCCTTCCACATGTTACGGTAATCTGAGAGCAGTGTTTACCAACCTTTCTGTAATCATTGACCATTAAATAGATGTTTGGAAAATGTTTAATTGAGCAAACAATCCCTCCCTACATTTTTTTACTCTAAGAGCATGAAAGCTTGTGTCTGAATGAATAAGATGATGCTTATAGTTGCATTTTCAGCCCCTCTATTTTCAACAGCATTTTAAAAATAAACATTCTACTATAATATGTAATCCAAAATTAAATATTTATTTACCACTTGAATTATTTTATGTACTCTATGAGATAAAAATAGCACAAAGCTACTAGACAAGAACTAAGGCAAGCGGATCTTCAAGTAAATGAAATCCTATGTTTAGATACTTATTTTCCTATTTTCTATTCATGGAGAAGGCCAGAGTAAGTAGCTACACTACGTCTAAAATTCTTCATTATCAGTCTTATTAAATTTAGTACTCCTCTAGTGTATTATCACTTGTACATATCCGTTTTCAGCCAATGATCTATTTTATGGCTCAGATAAGTAGCGGTAAAGCCAGAAGATAAATTAGTGAGTTATTACAGCCTGGCCAGCTGACTGACTATGAACATGAAGACGAGGTGGGCTGAGTTAGGAAGCAATGAATGAAGGAAGGTGGGATCTAAATTATCAAGCAGTTCTGATCTGGTTAGTTGACTCTTGGCGAACATAGGAAGCAATAGGAAGTCAAAGGCTGAATTAGTAAGCATCTTTGCTTGTCAATTGATGGTGTTCTGGTGGTGAATGTTATGAGGTGGCCAGCTGAGCTGGTGAACAAGTTCTAGCCAGTGAATACAGAGAGGATACAGTAGATCACCTGGTGGCCTTCCACAGATCATTGCTGATCCATAGAGGAGCTTGAAAATCACTGCCCTAAAGATGAATCATGTGCTTTATATGCACAGTCTTACAAATGTATCCAGCCTATGGCTTAGCTACAGTTGAAAAATAGTAAATGCCCGTAGACTTTCAGTCAGTAAAGGTGATGCTGAATAGATAATTCAATATTCTGAATCATTATAAAGCATTTTTAATATTTCAGGCACAAAAATTGGTCTCCTAAATATTAGTTTATTCTTTCTAATATTTTCAGATAAGACTTTTTCTAGAATGCTCTGAAATTTCAGAAAACCCTGACATATTTCAGATGCTTACTTGCCAAAAATGTACCCAGTCTTTTCAGTAATCAGCTTTCCTCCCATTTGCCTTCAAGTCCCTTTTCCTTTTCTTATCTCAGAACTCCTTTCAGCTACTGTCATCCAATTCTGGCTGTACTATTACACAGACTAAAGCAGCTGCCTCAGGCAGAGTGTGCATGTCATAAAATGGAAGCAAATTACTAATCTTTTATTTTATGTGACTCAATTGATATTGTCAGGAGGTTGGTGGTTCCAAAGCAGGAGGGGGTTTCTACCTTTTATTAACCTTATCAGCATAAAGATATGTTAGATTCATAATTTGCTAGAGCTTCTAGGTTCTTATTGAGATTTCAGGAAACATCGCCAATTACATTTCTCATGGATTTTTGGAACTTGAAACTTCTGGTTGATGAGGTTTTTAGAAATAATGAAGGTTTAAGGAGCCTCACCCTCATATTGCTGTTGGAACACAACTTTTCATAAAGGGTTGTTGTCATGTAGAAAATTGGAGGTAGGAGTATTAGGTATGTTTGCCACCTGAGTTGTATATAAAAAGGTGGGATAAATAATAGGAATTGAGCAGTATGTTAATAACACTAGCCATGTTCAGATTCAGAGAAAACCAGGCAATGGTAAAGAACCAACTGTGCACGTTAATATTTCAAGTAAATTGTTAGGTAATAGAGAAGAATCATCTCAAGCTTGTGAATTTTTTAATCTGTCAAATTGAATTACTGAGACTAATAAGGTCTGATGCTGATATGTCTTCATAGAAGCACTCATCTGATGATAATTTTAATTATAATGGATATGTTGGTCATTCCCATTGGGAAGGCTAGTTAGTTGAAGGATCTGTAGAATTATCAAATGAGAGTGTGTTACTGTAATGGTTGCCTATTCTGACATACTCAGCCTCACAAGCAGGTTCTTAATGAAAACGGATTTATTGAAAGAATAGTGTGCAAATACAAAGAAAGCTGAGAATGACCAAAAGCGCGCCAAATACAAACTAAAAAACCCCGCTTCAAACCCAATCCCGCCCCTCGCCCCACCATAGCGACCACCCCCTCCCAGGTGTTGGTGACCGTTACACATCGGCCTGGGAAAGTAACCTTGAACACATGCAATAACCCAAACATACATTCCTCAGTAACATTAAGGAGATTACAGCCCGGCACGGCTGAAATTCCCCTCCCAGCAAATGACAGACACGGATCAGGAAATTGACATGCGAAACGTTACGATGTACCCAGACCATTGGAACGATGAACATGACAGTTACACACAGTATTTGTTAGGCAACAACATATGCTGCAGCAGTGTAAAAAATAACACATACATTTGTATTCATTTTCTGGTGTTGCAAAGAGTATTGCCAATAATTAAATTCAGTATTTCCTTTATTCAGTTTGCTAAATAATCTACAGGAACTGTTTTTCATGCTGTACATTGAAAAAAATCATGTTGATATGTATTAGAAACTTAAGAAATAATTCATACATAGCTGTTTTTGCCTACATTGTCTAAGTTCCTTTTAAAAAATAGGGTTTTTTTCCCCCTGTTTTACCTTGAGCTAATATTCCTTTATACATTTGAGGGTGAATTTTCTCTGCATTTCAAGGTGTATTTATTCACCACCTATATTTGCATTTTAAAAAGACTTTTAGAAACATTTCTTAATGATGCTGCACTTGAACTATAAAAGGCTTTCACTTTGGGAATTCTGAATTTTTGTTTAGTGCATGTCTGTGTATGTAGTGACAATTGGCATATTCCATTTTTTGTCATTGGGTCAATTTTTTGTCTGTTTTTACTATATTGACACCCAAAGCAACACTGTATGTTGGGCAATATATTCCCTCCAGTAGGTTCACTTGAGAAGGATATGTTGGACACAAAATACTTCTCGTTATAACACAGTAAGGATTGCTTTAATGTTCACCTTTTTCTGATTTAAACCAGACCTGTTTCCCCCTTATATATATAAAGTGTTTCTTTTTTGCTAACAATGTTAATCAAGCAATACAGAAAGGATGGAATGAGAAACAGATATTTTCCACTATTTTCAAAATGTATGTTATTAATGTGTACTCCAAATATTCAACAACAGTAGTCTCTTTATGCTGAAGAGATGTTAATAGAACATTATAGTTAACAAATTATGTACATAAGTAATGAAATTAAAAAATATAGTTCCCATGGCAACTATAACTGTTGCTCAGTGCACGTGTCTATTAACCTTCAGTATCACAAAAATTATCTAAGATTATTTAAGGCGAAAGGACTGTTCTCGCTATAAAATCTTGCTATAAAATTAAACATGATGGGACTCTCTTCTGAATAAATACACATAGGATTACACTGTTACTCCTTATGCATCTAGGTCTTTATCATCCAAGTCTCTTTTTCTCTGTGCTTCTCTTTAACTATGATAAATTTTATTTGGTCATTATAGGGTGCTGTGATGCCAAATTTTCATTTTTAAGGCATTCTTTTTCTTTCATGAAATAGTTCAAAATATGGACCTATCTCCATATGAGATACTAACTAGAACATGCGCTTAGCTAATGATTTTTTACCATTTATTTCATTGGTACTTATAATAATACTTTGTTGTTGTTGTTTATTCGTTCAGTCGCTTCCGACTCTTCGTGACTTCATGGACCAGCCCACGCCAGAGCTTCCTGTTGGTCGTCAACACCCTCAGCTCCCCCAGGGATGAGTCCGTCACCTCTAGAATATCATCCATCCATCTTGCCCTTGGTCAGCCCCTCTTCCTTTTGCCCTCCACTCTCCCTAGCATCAGCATCTTCTCCAGGGTGTCCTGTCTTCTCATTATATGGCCAAAGTATTTCAGTTTTGCCTTTAATATCATTCCCTCAAGTGAGCAGTCTGGCTTTATTTCCTAGAGAATGGACTGGTTTGATCTTCTTGCAGTCCAAGGCACTCTCAGAATTTTCCTCCAACACCACAGTTCCAAAGCATCTATCTTCCTTCTCTCAGCCTTCCTTATGGCCCAGCTCTCGCAGCCATATGTTACTACTGGGAATACCATTGCTTTAACTATGCGGACCTTTGTAGTCAGTGTGATGTCTCTGCTCTTAACTATTTTATCGAGATTTGTCATTGCTATAATAATACTACAGCTAATAATTTTCTATGTTGCCCATGGTTTAGTAAGTGGTAAGACTGAGAATAAAGGTTAGTTTTCAAAAGATCTATCAGTTCCTTCTTGAGAGCAGGGAAACAGTGAATCTTCCAGTCCATTCTGTGCATTTAACTGCTAGAAGCTTGAAAGTCCAGAGCAATAAAAAAGAGTAAGCCTTCAGAGATTTTTCATATTCAAAATGTGTCAGATGGTTACAAATCTGACCATTTGATAAATATGCAAATACCTGATATCAGACCCTTGTTTTGTGCATCTGAGAGTAATAGCTATGAATCTGCTCCCTAGGCACCATGTCACAGTTGATCATACTGTGGTTTCTACAACTCTCCAAACCTGATATAATGCCTCCCTTTGTGGATTACTCAGCCATTTTGATTGTTGGTATCTTCCTATTGGACATGATTGGACTTGTGTGTGTACAGTATATGCCCATCTGTCCCTAAGAGTCCCATTTTATCTTTTCACTCTCCAGTGTTCCTCTGCTTCCCCACCTTCTAGAAATATACATTGAGAAATGTGGCTGTGAAACACAGACTGGACTGTCCATGGAATGGTTCTCTGTAAGGCTTTATGTATTGTTTATTAGACTTGACAGATGAGTGAAAAAGCAAGGCATGCATTGTGATGTCATGATTCACATTTTGTTATTTTGGTGCAACTGTAATTAAGAATGCTTATGTATTAAGCCACAGCCATACAGTAGTGATGGAAACTTAGCATATCTTCACAGTAACCAGAGTCACACATTTTAAAGATATCATTGAATATATTGGTCTTTCATTGGAGTTTTGTATTTCAGATATTTCCTGGAACACTGCTTTCGGACAATCTAAATGTTGTCCTCCTTCCCTCCCTCCCTCCCTTCCTCAGTTGGAATAAGGCCTGCTTTTAACAAGGCATGTATAAAGAATAATTTCCCAGAAAACAGTAATAATTTTTATTTCTGTTATTTATTTCTGGCCAGTAACAGAAAAATAAAACATAGACAGAGGCATTAAATGAAGCACTCTGGTTGGGCATAGAAAAAAAGACCTATATAGCTGTGTAATTTAGGTACTGCAATGAAGTTAGACAAATTGTTACTGATTTAGTAAACCTTTATTCTAGAAACCTGGGATTTCTATTTAAAGCATGCAACTTCTGGAAACTAGTTGGAGGACGGAGAAAAAAAATACAAAGAACAGCCTGCTAGACTGGCTTGTAGGGAACAAAGTGAGAAAATAATAGAGTTGAGTCTTTTGGGAGAAGAGCTATCATAGAGCTCTTCTTCATTATCCATCCACCAGTCCTTGAGCCAGCCAAAACCATACTGGCATAACATAGATTGCCTCTACTGGCAATCCCTATTCTGCCAAAAGCAAAATGCCAGCACTAGTTATGTCCTTATTTATGGTATACAGAGCACATTAAGACCATTGCTGTAGCTTATTTCCCTGCTTTTCACCAAATATCACTAGCCAACAGGAAAAAAAAATGTATAAATCACTCTCAATGTGGGATTTGAGCTAAGCCTGTGGGACAAGGCAAGTTTTAGCAGATACTGACAGGAGTTATTGAGACTGCTTTTGAACATATGTTAGCACTCTTCTGGAATAGCATTATACCCATGTTGAAAAAACTGCCTGAACCACCACCAATGGGGTAGCGAGAATTGCCCTATGATGCTTCACCATGCAATCCTCCATTATAAGCACTGATCACCTTCTGTTCAGGTGATCCAGATTTCTGAGCCAGGGGTCAGCTTGAAGGTCTGGCAAGCTCAGGGACAGAAACTAATGAAACAACTGAATTTTCCTGCTAGTAAAAGCAGAATGTCCCTAAAAGATGGTGTCCAGAGGCTGGAAGAGAGGGAATATGTAACCCCCCCCCCCCAAAGGTTAATCAATACCAGGTTAATCCCATCCCTGTAGGGATTACCTGACCGTAACATGAACCAAAGAGTGGTGAATGTGGGCATCTGCAGGATCTTGCTGCATTTGTCAGATTGCAATTGGATGCTCCAACCTTACCCAGGATCGTTAAAGAACGGAATGTAAGGGATAAAGGAATGTAAGGGATGAAGGAATGGGAGAAACAGGCGGGCCAGCACGGAAGCAGAGGAGCAGACAAGCAATTGACACATCAAGGCAAGACGAATGGGAGAAGTGCTGGCGCCGGCAGAGGCAAGGCAGAAAAGAAGAAATTCAATCCCAAACGAAATTGGATCCCAAGAGAAAGAAACTGAGGGGGTGGGACAAAAAAGGGGAAAGGGAAAGATCTGTGGGAAGGGAAGTTATTCGTGGCTTTGGTAGAGCATGATGCAAGTCTGAATTAAAGAACTGCACATATCCCTCATGGCTTGTGTTGGAAGTTTCTGAGTTCGGGCTTTAAAGATTGTGAGCCTCACAGAAGGCCACAAATACCCCATGGAGACTTTACCGGAGGCTGCAGAGCAACCCAAAAGCAGCCCACATGCGGTGGCTGCATGGAGGCGCAACACGAGCAACCTGGAAAGCCAAGCAACCGACTCACTGAGAGAAGGGGAAACGCCAGACCGCATACCTGAAGCAGCGTACCCGGAGCAAGCCCCAGAAGAATGAAGGGGCAGCGAGGAACCACAAGAGAGAGCCAGACAGCCCTGATGAATGCGCACACACCCTGGTCCCCTCTGAGTGAAACATGGATTCAGAGCGACCTCAGAACCCCTGAGACCCCCTGGAACATGAGTGCAAGCAGGGGGTGGCAGCAGACCCTGGCCCCAGCATGTGTTGTGCTGCAAGCTCTGCCCCTTTTGTACCTGCAGGGAACATCATGAAACATGTACAAAAAGGGCAAGGCTTATGGCACAATGCTGCTTTTGTTATTCTGCTTCCCCTTGCAGCTACTGGTGATGGTGTAGTGTTTCAGATTATACTCACAGCAAAACTGCTAGAGCTTGTTTCCTTTTTAATACTGGAATAGGACTTTAAGCTGCCTCAAGCATGGGTTGGGGATGAGTTGAGGACAAACCATGACAAGGCAGAAAAAAGAGGTTGCTTGGGCATATTCGTTCCATGGTTAGGAGAAGATGGGAAAAGCTCATAGACAGGTGCTAAAAACAGCAACACATACAGATGCAGGAAAACTGGTTTTTCACCTCCTTCAACAATTCAGTTCCCAAGTACCACAAACTGTTTTATCACTGGGCACCTGAGATTTTGCTACTCACAACATGCTAGACTAGATTAAATTGTCATTGGTTGGTTGATTGATTTGTGGTTTAGGATGTTGTATAAGCCAAGCCCTCTCATTATGCCATTATATGGTTTATTTTTGTATAGCATAAGGGTATGTGTGAAACAGGATATGTGTTTGTTTCAGGTTAGGAACAAAATAATCTCCTAAAAAATGTTCTGATGAAAAAGTTGGATTGACTAGAACAAATTCAAGATGGCTCAAGTATTTTGTTCAAACCTCAAAACAAACTAACATGCCATTTTGTTTCAAATATGAAATTGAAAATGATTCATTTCAAATCAGAATGGGCCATTTTGAATTGGAATGGCCTGTTTCAAGGTTATTTTCAATTATCAGACTATTTAAAATGCCTCTTCTTGCAATGGTCAAATTTCATTCCAAGGTTCTGTGTTTGCTCCAGTCTGGAAACAAAATTTTTAGAACACATGAGATTTATTAAAAATCAAAACCAGAGTCAGAATGTTTCTTCTGAGCTCAGAATCATTATACATGTGCCTAAAAAGGTGAACACAGCAATTCTGTTTTCTTAATCTGTATGTAAGATTTACCATGATGTGTGAATGTGAATTAGTTGAAAATTGGATTCCTGGACTATGATATATAAAAGAACTGTCATATAAAGCACTTGTGGAGGATGGCAGGGATTTGCTGGCAGTGCAGTAGTTTTGGGTTATTGAAAGGCCATGTTTGGTATTTTACATGTTAGTTGTGTGTGTGTATTCTTAGTTCTAATTGTCAAATTTAACACCTTGACTCTATGTAGTGCATTTTTTTCATGTTTTCATATGTGTAACCAGTAAATGTATGATGGAGAGGAGGAGGAGAAACCATATACACTCCCATTTCTTCACATGCTGCCAGCTGAAAAGTATTTTTCTACTTCTTCACATGCTGTTCATAAAATAATTCACCTTACTCAGGGACACCTTTGGCAGTATTAGAAAGATTTCTTAGGTGGATCGTCACTACCTTAGTTTAACCTTCCTCAATCTTCCTCTAGATATATTGAGATATAACCTCCAGAATGATTGCACTTGTTGGCTGGGAATTCTGGAAACTGTAGCCTCAGTGCATCTGGAGGTGGCCAAGACCCCCCATCACTTTTAGTGATGAAAATGCCTATGTGAATGCACTACACAGCATTGTTCTCATGAGTAGTCTTGCATAGGAAACATAGTAACATGTTGGGAGCTGTATGGAGGTTCTTACAGCTACATGCCTTTTTTTAAAGCCTATATAATGGCAGGACCTGTACCCCTACCTACCATGCATAAAGTAAGGTCTTCTCACTCTGAAACATTTGGAAAGATTTTCCTGTCTTCTTCCCAAGTCCTTGGAATTGTTTTGATGTTACCTACCCCCACCCCCATGCACTTTGTGTTCTTACACGTTCAGTATGAATCAAGCAAACAATATTTACTTAAACCACTACTTTTTTAAAATTGCTAGTTACTTGCATTGTGATTTTCTTTTCTTTTCTCCTTAACGATTAAATTACCCTCCTGTATGCTCTCTGCTAATGAATCATCCCATACTTAAACTCCATTCTTCCCAACTTCTGTCATCTCTTTGGGGAGGATATATGTTGTACTGCTAATTTGTTATCTTCATTGCACATTGATAATGGAAGAATTTGAAAGATGTGCATAAACAAATTTCCTTTTGCTTTTAAAGTCAAGTCATTTCTTGTTCATTTTGTTACTCCCAGGTTTACATTTTGATTAAAGTGGTTAATTACAAAAAAGAAAAAAAAAGCTATGCAGCATTTGCATGATTATTCCTAATGTATCTCCTCTAAAAAGCAGAACCGTAACTTCCAGTTACAAGTATTTTATTGGATGAGGATTCCAATTCTAGGTTCCCTGCCTATTATTGTGCATATAAACTAGCCTGCCAATTGTCAGCAGGATCGATCATGGTTGATGCTGGGTTTGTTCAGAATGCCCGGGGCAGGACAGCTTAAAACAGACAGAAGGGTTGTGTGGCAGACTTGGTGATTGCTAGATTCAGCCCTTACAGAATCAGCTTCAGTTCTCTCTTTCCTGTTTTGCAAAATCTTTCCAGACCTTCTGAGTATTTCATATTTGCATTTTATCCTTTGAATTCATTGTGTGGTGTTCCTTGACCCTCACCTCCAGAAACATTGATACTACTATTCCCAGAATTTCTAGGAGCAAGGAAGGCTGATACAGTATTTTGTTTAAATATTAGGGCTGTGTGAAGCATCAGTCTGGAGTCGATTTTGGAGGCAATTCAATTCAGTTCAATTCAAAGTACTCCTTCAAATTAAAACACCAAATGGATTTAAAGCATTGAATCGGGTACCTCTGAATTATTTCACCAACTGAATGGACTTTGGAGAAAGAAAATAAGATCAGATCTGATTGACCAACTGAATTGATTCAAACTGACAAATGGAATTACTCAAATCAATGACTCAAGCCAAATTGACCTGGCAGATTGAAAGAACTGTCAGATCGGATGTTGGATGATTTACACATTACTATTAAATATTGTTTTACTATTGTTTTTATTCTGTTATACATTATAATTCACACAATATATTACACCATGCTGTTGTTAGCATGAATATGTGTGCCATTTCTAAACCCACACCAGGAATCCTTAACTATGATCTGTGGCTTCTCTGTTATTCATTGTGCAATGTGAACATGGAATGACTGCCATTCTCATTAAAATTCATCATATTTTAAAACCAAAAAGATTATGTCATTTCAAATTTTAGATTGTGTTGGATATGATAGCTAGTCTGTTTCCAAGGAAATCTTGATCTCTAAGACTCTTCCTTGATCATTATGCTTCCTTAATGATTCACCTCCATCCTCATAAAATGCAAAGTTTACCAGATTCTAATAATGGTATATAGAGAATTCCATATACCTTTTGGGTGGGCAAGGTCCCTCTAGTCTCACAATAAAGCTGTAACCCCTGGGGCTACTAATGCATAATGCATATGTGTTTTCATTCTTGCCATATTTCTTAATGGTTCTGTGTGTTTTCATCTTCAGTGGGAAGAGAAGCTAAGAGAGAGGATTTAATGGAAGATACTGTATTAACTCTCATTGCAGCTTGCTGTGCAAAGCTAAACAGTGTTGCTATGGAAATTGCTTCCTATAACAGCACAGAAGTTCCTCTGCTAAGTCAGAAAGGCTGGTTAGCCTCAGTTCCATTTCTACCAGCCAGTTTTTGGAGTGCTTCAATTTGCTATAGCTTTTGTTAGCATGAATATGTGTGCCATTTCTAAACCCACACCAGGAATCCTTTATGGAAGAAGCCATGATACCTTTCCTAAATCTATTTTTAAGACACATGAACAATTCTTAGGTAAATTAATGACCAACTGCTAGATAAATCAATTCTTTTAAGTTATAACATGTTCTGGTTTTGGTTCAGTATGATCTATGAATGGAAGATGGTTATTAAGAAACCATTGTTTGTTTCAGAACTGTAAGCATAGGTTCAGACTGTGGTTTTGGTTGGGTTACTGATCTTGGCTTGCATTGATGGGAAAATACATCGTTGTGTGAATTTCTTTGTTCCTGTATTGTTTTTGTGTTCCATGCAGGTAGTAAGGGTGGTGAAACATTGTTATTTCTCCATCCTTACTGTATCTACCGATAGCCACTCAGTAGCTTGTTTAAGGTGACCCAGGCCCTGTTGAGGAGCGGTGGGCAGCAGAACCATCTTCAGGACTGCTGTGAGGAATGTTCTTGCTTTTTAGCAGATAAAGTCACTCACAGTTGGATTCTGACTGGACAGGTCCAGTTGAAGTGCCCAAGGCATGGTCTTGTGGGGTTATCTGGAGTGAATTTGCCTCTATGACTCCCAAGGAAGTAGAGCGGGTTCTCAAGTCTGTTAGTTCAGCCACCTGCCTTGTGACATTTAGGAAACTGTTAAAAACCTGGTTGTTCTCCCAGGCCTGGGATAGTCACAAGAGCTATCAATTCACTCAGTATGAAGAGGCTGCTGGTTGAAGGTGTAATATTTAAGGTAATGCTTGTTTCTTTTTGTAGCTGACTCAATTAATATATATTTCTAACTAGGGGCTGCAACATCCTACTGTTGAGTTGAAAGAAAGCAATATTAATGCTGCCAGATTTCAGAATGAAGTTCAGCTTCATATAAAGCCTCTCTCTACCTGTTTTTCTTTAAAGGCTAAACTACCCTTTAATAATGTCCCATATTGGATTATGTCCAAATGATTTCTAACAGTATGATTCAAAAAGGTCAAGTGGTGTGCAAAGAGTAGTTAAGTCCAGGAAAGTATCAGCAACCTGTTAGGTTAAGCAGCATTTTTGACTGTGGCATGTGTGATTTCTTTTTCTCAATTCAAAAGTGCACAAATTGAAAGATTGTTCTGCAAATGCAGGGCTAATTTTGATAGTTACAGCTCAGAAGATTTTTTAAAAGTTATTACAGGTAGTCCTTGAGATATGACTACAATTGGGACCGGAATTTCTGCTGCTAAGCACTGCAGTCGTAAAGCATGACATCTCATGACTGCATCACTTAGTGATGGCAATCCTGCAGTCCCGGTTGCTGTCTTAACCCCAAGACTGCATGGGTCATTAAATGGGAAGAAGTGGGAGTCCCAGGGAAGCAGGCCGGTGGGTAAGAACAAGGGGGAGGTGCTGTGGCCAGGCGCTGTGGAGTGGGGACAGGAGTGCCACCTGCAGGCACTCTGGGGCATGCGTGAAAGTTGGGATGTCAGCGCTATGGAGTGTGGGTAGGTGAAAAAGTGGCAGGAGCAGGAGCAACTTCCAACTTCCTGCTGGCTTCCCCATTGACTTTGTGTCAGAACTTTGGAAATTATGTTCACATGATCATGGCTTGTTGTGACACTGCAGTCATAAGCCAGGAACTGAGCACCCAAATTGTGATCACATGATCACGAGGACACTGCAACAGCTGGAACTCCAAGGACCAGTCATAAGTCCTTTCGTTCACTGGCTTCATAACTTTGAACGGTCACTGAACGAGTGGTCCTAACCCAAGGACTACCTGTACAACCATTGAGGTGATTTTGACAGAACATCCTAAGAGAAGATCTAAGTGGAGAATTTTCTTAAGAAGTAATCTGTACATGTCCATATTTGTTCTTCTGCTACAGTGCTATAGGACTTCTCTGCTTAACCTTTGCAAAGTACTGTAAGGCTATTTCATTTTTACTGTTGTTGGTTGAACTATTGTGAAAATGACTTTGAAACATTCTTTATATTTATCGCCTGGAAAATAATCCAGATTCTATCCTGTAAAAGTTAATAAATAAAAGAAAAACTAAATATAGATAGATGCTTTGTAAAGACAAGCAAAGCTGAAATAAATGACAGTAGATTAGTAGTCCTTGCTTATCCAAATGGAGTAACCCATGAATGACAGTGGCTTTCTGTACTCCCACAAAAATGTTATTAAGTCTCTGAACCAAAAGGATAGATGTTTGCAAAAAGCTCGTTGAAATTTTATACATTATTACTTTTGTACTATAAGGACTTATAAAATGCTAAAGAACATAAAAGCTTAACAGTTATAGTTTGGGACAAGCTCCAACTTTATGAAATATATCATAAGAAGAGGTTACATTCCTTCAAAGACAATGGAACAGATCTTTTCCTGAATGGAGGATTCTCTGACCCTATTCTCATCTTCAATACTCATATTTATTAATCACAAACTACATGTATTCAGGGGAGAATATGAAAGAAGCAGAACATGGTAATTTATTTCTTTATTTAAAATGTTTTTGTGCTGCTTCAGTCATCTGACTCTAAGGGCTTATAGCAAAACATCCAATGGTATTTTTACAATAATTAATACATTATCAAATATATCAAATAATAAATAGAATAAATATAAATCATGTTTGCATTTGTATTTGAAGAGAGTATTCACTGTCCCTAGAAACCTCAGTCCCTAGACTCTTTCACATCTTTCATCAAACAAAGAAAGATGTCAGATTTACATACTGAAATTGTTTTGGTGGCAGGAACAGTCCAAAACAAGAGTGTTCTTGTCCTTTCCCATTTCCACCTCAACCTGGATTATAGAATGTGAGGGAGAAAAAACTGGATTTGTGTATCTACAGCTGTTCCAAATGTTTAAACAGTTGGCTGGAAATTGGAACCAGATGTTGTATACTATGATCTCTCTGTTTCTGCCTCAGATTAAGTGTCAGGCATGACAATACCAACATTTCATTAATGACTTTAATTAGAACTGTAAAGAAATCATGAATAAGCACCTGTGACATTTGTTATATAGAAGTATTTACAGATGCCACTTATCAAAATCTAACATGCAAAGTAACAAAATTCTCTGCTGTGTTTGGAACATTTTCATAGTATGAAAAAAAAATCTTTTATGTCACAAGAGATTCAGCTAAATGTCCAGTCTCTTTTCTCTAATTTAAAAGTTACCCACATGCTAACCCAAAATTTTGTAAATGTTTTGAATAGATCCTTGGTACAAGGTATACTATTTGGAATATTTTGAAATTCACAAGGTTCCAGTTTGATATGGATACTTCTCTCTTTCTATCTCAAATGATAATTTATCTTTCCTTTCCCAGTTCCTGTTGTCACTGCTCTTTTGGAAGACTGAGAAGGATTCTAGTACATATGAAGCACTATGTTTGATTTGTCAGGATTCACTATATGAACATG
Organism: Candoia aspera; assembly: GCF_035149785.1. Taxonomy (NCBI): domain Eukaryota; kingdom Metazoa; phylum Chordata; class Lepidosauria; order Squamata; family Candoiidae; genus Candoia; species Candoia aspera. The sequence goes on along the minus strand of NC_086159.1, from coordinate 53,663,725 downwards.
ATCCAGTGGAAGATAATAGAGTTTGTTGTGATATATTTACAAACTACACTGTTCGGGGAGAGGGGGGTCCTCAAGGTTTTCCTTACAGATTTTTAAAAGCTGAATATTTATTGTTGTTTTTCTTAGTATTTGTCCTACTTAGTTACAGGCTCCACTTTTTAATTAATTAATTGTATTCTGTTTATACCTCAAAGGGCTGACAGAAGATGTGTCTGGCCCAAGATCACCCAGCTGTTGTCTCTGTGTAAGGGAGGACAAGAACTTGGGTCTCCCCATTCCTGGTCCAGCTCCTTATCATTGCACCACACTGACTCTCGTCTTTAAGCTTTATGTTTAGTCCTGGTTAAATATGGAATATAGAGCCATATAATTTTGGGCTAATCTAAACCAAAGAGATGTTACATTGGGGAGACTGAATGTAGTATTACATGTGTGAGGCCAAGAAGTCTTCCAAGGAACTGGTACCAGTGACCTGCTAATACAGGTGGATAATGGATAATCCTAGCACCTTTAGAATCCTCCATAATCTGGTTGTTAGCCTAATTTGAAAAGCTTTTTGCAAATGATCACTTCTGACTACAGAAAAGAAAGGCAGTTGACTGTACAAGGAGAAAAAGAGAGAGAAAAGGAGATGCTAAAAAGAGAGAAAATGGCAGCCCCCCCCCCCTGCTTTTGATCCAGCTTGCATCCATCAGTTCCTTTAGCCACGGCTACCATTGGCATTTTCTTGACAGAAGATCAACTACCTCTGTGATAAGAAAAGACATTGCTTAAATTGTTGCAAAAATGATATGCATTTCACGTTTGTGTGGGAATAATACTAATATGCACGTGTGTCCTGAAACAGTGACATTATCTGAAACCTGTCTGTGGATATTTGAATCATGGCCTGATTGATAAGTTTTAATATAGGCTTAATATAGTGTGGTAGAATACTTAATTCACTTGGCTTATGCAGGAATTCTTGTCTGAATCCCTGCTTAGCCATGAAACTCACAGTCCAATTACACAGTTCTTTTGAGAATTCCTTTATTTCCAGTTTTTTAATGCTACCTTTTCATAGAAGGTAATCCAAGTAGAAACAGAAATGCAAACATTACATTGGCCTCAGTGATGGCCCCATTCTCCATTTCTTTAACAGCTATATGAGAAGCATTAATTTTTTTAGAAATTTTTTGGGGTGAAAAGATTAAAACTTCCCTTCCCTATACATAATAGTTCATACTAGATCAAGATGCTGCATACTTATTTTCCAATAAATAAAGTTAGGCAGCTATATACATAAAGGTAAAGGTAAAGGTTTCCCTTGACGTAAAGTCCAGTCGTGTCCGACTCTAGGGGGCGGTGCTCATCTCCGTTTCTAAGCCTTAGAGCCGGCGTTGTCCGTAGACACTTCCGGGTCATGTGGCCAGCATGACGACACGGAACGCCGTTACCTTCCCGCCGAAGCGGTACCTATTGATCTACTCACATTTGCATGTTTTCGAACTGCTAGGTGAGCAGGAACTGGGACTAGCAACAGGAGCTCACCCCGCCGCACGGTTTCGAACTGCCGACCTTCCGATCGGCAGCTCAGCGGTTTAACCCGCAGCGCCACCGCGTCCCATCGCTATATACATAACACTGGCATAATCTTGGTCAAGTATAGGAAGTTATATGCACTAGCACAGCCTTCCTCAATCTAGAGCCCTTTAGCTATTTTGAACTTCAACTCCCATAATTCCCAGATGGCCAGAGAAATAATGGGAGCTTGAAGTCCAACATATGTCTTTGGGACTTCTCCGTTAGGACAAGATTCGCTGCTGAGAAGTAGTGAAGCAATTTATGCTCTTTTCAGAATTGTGAAGGAAATAAAATCAGCAAGCTAATCACTATATGAATTGATAATGATGTGATATGATTATAATGCTTTCCAACAATATAGTAAGCAGATGCATTGCATTGTTAAATTCCAGATGTGCTATTGTCAGTGTGGTATTTAGGATTTAGAAGTGAATATGTACAATAGAGAAATACAGTTTTTGTTCTATTCTCTTTTTTATTCTTTAAGGAATCTGCAAGCATATTATCCTTTCAAAGTGGCTGAATCTAAAATGGGAATTGGTGGTCTTTTTTCTGTTGAGAATTAGTGTCCTCTTGTTTTTGTTTTGGGAATAAAAAACATGGATTTGTACAGGCTTTGGTGCTCTGTCTATTCCTTATGGCTATCCAAGACATCTGACTGTCAGCTTCCCTGTGCTTCAGCTTGCAAGATAGCATTCTTACGACACATTAGATCATATCTATGTCATCCATTGGGGGAAAAAAAGAGCATACTTTGGCAATATGTAAGATCAGGATTGTAAATGGTGAGTAATAGGATTAAGATCCATCCAGTTCTGTGCTAAGATTCCATTCTAAACTGAGTCATTGTTCTGTCGCTAGAGCAAGGACAGGCAACTTATTACTATTGAGGACCACATTCCCTTGGGAAAAAAAAACTATTGGATTCAGCATGTCAAGGAAGGGTATGGCTCAATAAATGGTTTATTTGGGGGCTAATAAACCAAAAGTGGATGGGGCTCCTCTTTTACCCTTTCATTTCCCTTTCCCTTTCTCTCACTTTCTGGTACCTCTTCTGCCTTTCTGTCTTCTACTCCATGGCATGCAGAAAGCTAGGACAGACTGCTTTTCAGAGTTTTGACCTGATTCCTTTCAGAGTTGTTTTGAAGTTAAGGTGAGCCCTGCATGAAATTAATCCAGGGACTGCATCTTATTTGAGGGCTGTGTGTTCCTGCTTCCACTCTAGACTAAGAAAAGAAAGGGGAAAACATGGTAATTATGCTTTAAAACAGTGTAGAAATTGGTCCTAAATTTGGCTGGAACAGTGGGATGGTAGGAATTAATGCACAACTAGGATAAAAATGTTACGTTATCCCCCTACCTATTGGTAGAGATACGTAGACAAACCTAAGCTTTTTTTATTCATTTTGAACATTAGTAAACTATAATTTGTCAACTCTAAGGCCCTCAGGTAGTTGCAGGTAGTTATGGCAATGCTCAAAAATCAAAGAAAATCAGTTATTCATCAGTCCCCTCAATCCGTACGTTTATGCCTGGTGACTCTTTCTGGCTTGGTTCACACGTTGCACTAAGTATTAGGCCATAGATTCAGATGTTATAATTAATAATCCATGGTTTCAAACCACATGCCATTTAGACATAGGGTTTAGTACATATACTCTGTGAATCCAGTTAACTATAGAAAATATTAGGGTGAAAAGTGTTGGTTGATGAAGAATTTATGTGAACAATAAGAAAAACAATGAGTATTTGGTATTCATCCTCTCTTCCTGAATTAGACATATCTATATACAGTGTTGCACATTATGTTTCCCCCACACATCAACATATGTGTAACCTTTATGCTTACCAATATTTTTATCAAACTAAAGCCAAGCAAAAGTATTATCCTTCCTTCCTTTGGAAGATCAAAAGAATTGTGGATGGAACAGAAAATAAAAGTGTGTGGATTAGGCAAAGAAAAAGCACCCTAAAAATAAATTAAAATGGGATTTGTATGGAAGGTACAGATGGGAACCAGAATGTAAGATAGAGCAAACTGTAAAATATGCCAGCCATCTTAAGTGTTGGACTCAATGGGGGACACATATCTAGGTCACATTTGTTCTCAGCACAAACTCAGGGTGATTTTGGTCCAGTCACTCACTCTCAGTTCAACATACTACAGGATAGTAGTTTTTAAAAAATGACGGAGTACTAGGTTTGTTACCATGAGATTCTGGAGGAAAAGTGTGATTTCACTTTAACAAATAAATACTGGAGTATATTTTGTTTGCTTCAAAGTAAAGCAACAACTTTGCTTCTGTACCTGTTGCTGAAAAAAAGTGTAATTCAAAATTGATTAGAAGATGGATTCTGGTTTTCCGATATGGGGCTCAGGCCTTGCCCTTATGCCTGCTGACTCTCACTAGACAAGTTCCATGCTGCAAAATAGAGCATAGGCCTCTAGCATCACTTGTGTTTTCAAATATATTTTTCGTTCCTCAGCTCCAGAGATTCTCAGAAGATGAAATGATAATCCTAGTGGTCCTAGGACCTAGCGGTTTGTTTGCCTTTTGCTGTATGGATATTGTGTGATTTGGGAAAACCTCTCAAACATGTGGTACCTTTGACAATATTCCTAATGTGCCCCCTGGCTGAAAAGTTGGAGCCCCTGATGAACTATGTTGATAAATCTACCCTTCATTTTTTCAATTTACTATTCTTCAGCTCATTTCATCCTGTTTCTCTATCTTTTGTTTGTGTGTGTGTGTGTGTGTTTTTTAAAAATCACAATGCGCATGTAAATTTGGGGGTATTTCTTTCCATATACACAGTCTATTGTGCATTTTTTAGTAAAAAAAGAATCCTGTATTGCAAAAGAAATATAAGAACATAGGACACATTTTTGCTCTGCCAGTTCATTACCTGTGGGATTGAGAAAATATGCTCAAATTAGTATGGAATGGAAATTTTTGAAGGAAGTACTGCAAAATACTAATTAATTATATTCCTGATTTTTAAAAGTTGCATATAATTGTATAACACTTACATTTTGCCCTTTCACTTTTATCTCACAGCAATTCCTGTAAGTCTGAGAAACAGTCATTTGATTAAAATTGCATTAAAAGCTTTAAGGTTTTGAATTCAGTTTCTTCAAGTTCAGCATCAGTTCTTCCATACGTGCAGTAATAGTTTATTATATAGCTAATTTAAATGAAGACTAAATATCGGTATGGACAATAATAAGACATCCATAATATACCTTTTTGTGGCTCCTTTAGCCAATTTTCTAATATTCAGATTTTGTGCAGTGGTATTTGCAGGAATAAATTAAATTGATTTGTCTCAATTCAGTTCTTCCATGGAGCATTGTTATATTTCTCAGCTTATGACTGATTCATCTTCAGCCCTATTCTCTTCAAACTGCAGCATATATTTACACATTTCCTTAGCCAGTATATACTGTTAGTTTACAAAGAATGATTTAAAGAGCATTGGGAAACTGCAGGTTTCACTTTAAAATGAAGCTTCCTGAGAAATCTCATTACACATTTCCCACACTGAAATCATTTTGCTTCTCTTAATAAAGGAAATATTAATACCAGATTTCTTGTGTTAATGCAGTAATATTGACAAAACCGTTTTCAGAAAAAGGACATTAGAAATTGTAATTCAATCAATGTTTTATAGACAAAATGAAAAGTAATGATTCTATTTGAGGCTAAATAATTCTCTTAAAGGTAGTTTAAATCAATGGCAAATAGGAATTAAGAATGAATGCTATTAAGCCTGCGGTTATCCTACTTTAAGACAATGGCATTTTTAAATGGAAGGGTGTTTAAAGTAAAAAAAACCCTATACTTGATTGTTCCTGCATCAAAATCAGAATTTGAATTAAGCTTGTACTAAGCTTGATGCAGAGATCTGTGTTACAAAACTATCCCAAAACTATCCTTAAAAACATTTTTGTTACTGACATTTCCACAGACCATAAACCAGTTGTAATTTATGAGTTTTCTTTATATAGATTTTAGTTTCGAAAACTCTTTTTACATCCTATGATGGACGACTGTTAATTGTTTAATGTTTTTATGAACCTCTTTGTGCCTATTGATCTGTCACCAGAATTTTAAAATTATGCTTCTGTACTTTGGCGCTCTCTCTCTCCCTGTCTCTTGTCTGCTAATCCATGCGTGCTGAATTTATGTTGGGGCAAAAGTGGGTTTTGGTCTCTGGGCCTATTGAAAGAGGAGATCTTAATGGGGTCTTCACTTGTACAGTTGTCCACAATTTACCTCTGAGAATACAAAGGAAATCTCAGAAACGTTGCCTTTTGTAGACTCCCAATTATATAAAAATCATATATTCAAAACTTTTACATTTGTAGATTCTTTCAGACATTTGACTGACGGCATAGACGTTAGATGAACCATTTGTGCATGGCTTTTAAATGCAAGCTTAGCACAGCAGAGGAAGAGTTTAACCTTTATCCCTTAATGCAGTCTTGATTTGGCTTGTTCCCTGTTCATGCTATTTGTATTGAAATTATGGGCGGTATTCTTCCAGCACAAATGCAGATATGTCCCAGTATCTGATCGGTATCAAGAGAACCGCAGTGCTGAAGTTGAGTATTCCACCCCCCACCCCCATTCCCATATCCCCACTTAACTGTTAATTTGCTAATATTTTCTGTAGTTTTTCCTTTCTGCTTTCTTTATGGATGAGAAAATAAATGATCAATTTGCTGTGCCTTCATTAGTTCAGATTATATATTTTCATTGACGATTCACATGATCTGAATCCCCCTACAGCTGTCCAAACATAAACACTGAAAATACTGTGCCTAACTTCATAATTGTCAATACATATCACTGTGACATCACATGCATCATGACATCACATGGAAATGATGGAATTATATAATTTGTGTCAGTAACAGCTCACACATAATGATGCACATGCATCCCTTCTCCACTTGTCTCCCCTGCAGGTATCCATAACTAGCTAGCTTACTCCCTCCCATTGCTGTAGGAAATTATTTGAACATAGATTCATTAAATTTGAAAACACTTTTTTCCAGCACTTCTCCCACTTTTTGTTTGCCTTGCATAGATTGTCATGTCTTCCTAGCATTAAATAGTAAATCAAGAAATGTGGACGGGTGGGGGGAGGAATAGAATCTTGCTGTAGAATGTTTTTGCTTGGTTCAGTGTTTGTGCAGAAAGAAAAATGAACAACTTGAGCTGTAATGGAATTTTGGCCGAGATTCTTGTACACCTGCTTACTCTGATTACAATACTGTCATCCCAATATGTTTCCACAAAGTATGGGAAATGGCATGTACAACCTCTAGGGTTTTAAGATCATGAATTTGACTAATTGTACATACTGTTTCCTATTAGCAAAAATTGCCATCATATAAGATACTTGTTATTACTTATTGATGTATTTGGCTTGTAATTCGACTGTTAGATTACTATTATCCTAGTAAATTGGGATAGAGCCAGACTGATATTCCTTTTGCTTTTTGACTTTGTGGTCTGAACTGTTCTGAACATTAGAAAAAAACCTTCCCTTTGGTACATGTTAATTGGGGTATATGAAGAAAGCATTGGAATTATGCTCAGCCGATCTATCCTGTTTTGCCATTACTATTCTGTTTATTTATAGAGGCTTACTTTTGCAAAATTAGTGCTTGAATACTTAAACTGTGAAATCTAAAGACTGAACTTTACACATTGCTTGGTTGGTCTTTCTATGTGCATTGGGCTTGGTGGCATGTGATGAAGACATTTCACTTAAATTAGTTAAATTTGTGAGTAGGTATTGCCTGTAATGAGATCATCTAGGAATTTCAAAGACACCAACTTGAATGCCATAGTTGAAGAAGGATCAGATGTAAAGGCACAAAGAAATAATGCACCTAAACAAATATATTTTAAAAATTAAGTAATTACACATGATGTTCAACCCAGAGACACTGAATGTGGGGTTATATTATAGAGAACCCACACCATTGTATCAATGTAGTTCTTCACCTCATGTTTGAGCAAATGTTTATTGAGCATACATAATATACCTATCAGTAGGTCTCCCCACCTAAGGCATATATGATCTAAATACATATTTATCAGAGCAGTTATCAGCAACCTTTTATAACCTTTAGGCAACAACAATGAACTTGTGTAATAGTTATAGTAAGAAAGGATCCAAGGACCCCTTGCAGGCCTCTGTAAGGATTATGTTAGGTCAGGATTATGTTAGGCTAGGGATCTGTCAGATAAAGTTGTTCAAATCTGCTCAGAGGTTCCCTCTAACTGTGCTGGTCCTGTGGAGATGATAAGGGTCCAGACTTGTCCAGTTATCTGAGCTAAGTCCACTACCAAGGAAGTGGACAGGGTCCTTGGGAATGCCTTTTTGTGGGAAGGGGGTAGTCCCACCTGTCTTTAAAAAGTGATGGTCTTCCCCTCTCTTCAAGAGGCATCCATTGAGTAGTACTGGACAATTTTTGTCTGGTCTAAAAGCTTCACTTTCTGGAGAAGGTTGTTGAGAAAGTTGTAGGCTTGCAGCTCTAAAGGGCTCTGGAGGAAGTAGATAATCTGGACCTGTTGCAGTTGGTTTTCAGACTGGGATATAGTATTGATAGATGGCATTGATCATAGTTGTGGATGACCTCTAGTGGGCCTAGGATGGGAGTAGTGCAGCTTTCTATCGTGGTATCCTTCTAGCCCGACTGAGAGGGTTGGGGGTGATACCAACGGTTCTTTGGTGGTTCTCCTCCTTCTTCCAAGTCTCTTCTGGTTGGTGGTGGTAGGAAGGGAGAGATCCAACCTTTGGCCTCTGCTTTGTGGGATGCCACTCTCTCCATACTTCTAATTTAACATCTACATGAAATCTTTGGGCAGGAGCATCTGTAGATCTCTGCCCCAGACCATCCAAGTAATACTGTTGATATACTGTACTTTCCCAGTGCCTGGAGGCTATGTGGGTCTGGATGAGGAAGAACTGGCTTCAGCAAAACTCTGACAAGACTGATTGGATGTGAGTTTTAGGGTCTCCATATCTAGTAATCTTCCATCATATACCCTCCAAAAAGAATAATACTGATCCAGGTAGTGGAGGTGTGCAATTGGGGATCCTTCTGAAGTCATGGCTCCTGCTTGATGAGCAATTGGCAGCTGTGGCCAGGAGAGGGTTTGCACAACTACATGTTGTGCATCAGTTGCACCCCTTCCTAGATCAGGAGGCACTGCTCATGGTCACTTATGCCTTAATCATGTCCCATTTGGTTTATTGCAATTAACTCTTCATGGAGCTGCCCTTGAAGAACAATCAGAATCTTCAGCTGGTCCAGAATGCAGAAGCACAGGCAGTATTGGACACTCTACAATATGCCCATGTACACTGCTGGTTGTGAATGGCACTAGCTCTCAGTAGGCTTCTGGGTGCAATTCAGGGTGCTGGTTGTAACCTTTAAAGCCTTACATGGTGAATTTTCTTGTGGGACTCCTTCTTCCCAATGCCTTCTGCCTATCCCACCAGATTGGCCAGAGTAGGTATGCTCTGGGTGCTGTCAATGAACCATTGTCACTTGGCGGGTCAGTGGAAGTATGCCTTCTCTATCATGGTGTCTGTCTTGTGGAACAGCTTGCCCTGTGAAATATGGATGACCCAGACACTGCTGGTCTTCCAGAAAGCCATGAAGACCTGGCTGTTCCCCCAGGCACTGGGGCTAGGCTGCTAATGGAGCTGTGATATGGGTATAGTTTTATCTGTTGTTGGTGAGATTTTTTGGGGGGAGGGGAGCCTCATTTTGCTTCTTCTTATGTTATGGATTGTGATTTTGTTTGTTTTTATCTGTTCACCACCCAGAGTGCCTTTGATAAATGGGCAGCCATAGAAATATGATTGATTGATTGAGAAATAAATAAATAAATAAATCTGTTGTGTTTGGATAATTTTAAAAAAACATTTCATTTTATTTGGTGAGAAGGAACTCTTGCATCAGATAAAAGGAAAGAAAAAAGAATTACAGGTAAATAGAAAAAATTAATGGGCTTTTCTTTGGATTCACTGAAGTATGTGTTCAGAAAGGTATTGGAGGGGCTTTATCAGTAATATTGACAGTGCTTATGGCACTTAGCATTTTCACATGGGACTGTGGTGCTCCCATATCAATGCTGCATGCCGGTGTTGTCATGCCATTATCTGCATTGGGCAACTGACCCAGTTTATTTCCAGCTCAGCTGAGGCACAGGAAGAACTGAAAATCTGTAGCTCTGTGGAACATGGTGAAGGGCAGTTTCTCACTGATAGGAACTTGCCTTGTTTTATGTCTGTAATCTTTGGCTTTTCATCCTCCTCACTAAGGCTTGGGTTCTGTGACACCAGGACCCTTTCAATTTTCTCTTTAAAATTATCAGCTTAGCAGCTGCACCTCTCAGCAGCTGTTTATTTCATTTTTTACTCACCATGGTAACCTCACAGCACGCACCGAGGACAGCAATGGGGAAGCAAGGCATTTTCTGGCTGCCACACCAGGTGGAGGGAGCACTATCAGATCAAGGCTGGCACTGGTGAAGACGGTTATAGAGTGCTTACAAGCATTTGGGGAGTCAAAACAGTGGCCTTTAACATCAGCTCCCAGAACTAAAGGGACTCCGTTTCAGTCCTTGCAGCCCAGCTCTAAGTACAGGTAGTCCTCATTTACAGACCACAATTGGGACCGGCAACTTGATCGTTAAGAAAGCTGTTGCTAAGTGAAACCATGACTGTGCTTATGATTTTACTTCAGCTTTCCTTTGCTGTACAGACCTGCAAAGGTCATAAACATGAGGATTGGTCACAAAGTTTTTAATCACCACCATAACTGAATGGTCGCTAAACCAGGACTACCTTGTATTTGTTGTATTTCTTTGTCACCAAATGCTGTTAGCAAATGGTTAGATCTTGCTATTATTTCTTGGTTAAATAGTCTTGCTAGCAATTGTGGAGAAATTGAAGGATATAACATTATGAAGTGCTTAGATGTCTGCCCGTTACTCACTTTTGCTGAAATGGATTATTCAGTTTTACACATTAACATGTTAAACATGATGTGTTCACATTTGTTTTAAGGTAAGAAAGGGGCTGGCCTCTTCTTTATCTTTCATGTCTCCTTTTCCTATCTGTCTAGTCCAGAGTGTTTTAGGAATTTTGAATGCCTTCATCACCAGAGGTATAGCTCTGCCAGCATGTAATCAGACACAATCTGCTGCTTCGATGATGTGCATCCAAATTCATACAAGCAGAGTGTAGTGATTAAACGGTGCACAGTGTTGTGCAAAGGTTCTCCGCATTTGAGCAAACAGAATAGATATAATCAAAACAGATGTATATCAAAGAAGTCCTTATATTTCCCACTTAATTTTTCTTTTTATGTTTTTTCTAAGTAAAGCAGGTGTTAAAAGAGGTGCTAAAAGTAAATTTTAAGAACAGTGTACTAATACCTGTTTTGATCCCCAGAAACTTTATGAATGTGTGATTTGTTTATGCTTGGTTGGCATAAAAGGCCAATCAGTGGAGCCAGTTTGGTGTAGTGGTGAAGGTGCTGGCCCTGAAACCAGGAGATGGTGAGTTCTAGACTTCCCTTAGGCATGAAAGCTGGCTGGGTGACTTTGGGCCAGTCACTCTCTCACAGCCCAACCCACTTCACAGGGTTTTTGTTGTGGGGAAAATAGGCAGGAGCATTGAGTATGTTCACCACCTTGAGTTGACCAAATATAAAAGCAGGAGGAGGAGGAGGAGGAGGAGGAGGAGGAGGAGGAGGAGGATTTGAGTATCTGGTCTGACACAGGGAGTATCCAGTTTGATATAGTGATTAAGGTACAAGACTAGGAGTGGGCACACCTGCATTCTAGTCTTCCCCTAGGCAGAGGAACCTTCTGGTGACTTTGGGCCAGTCACACTCTCCCATCACTAGAATGGGAAGTTGAAAATACCCTAGAAGAAGGTAATGGCAAACCATTTCCTTAATGTTGCCAGAAAAACTGCATGGGCCTCTCCATGAAATCTCCAGGAGTTCAGATGGACTTGAAGGCACTAATCAAATAAACAAACAGAAAAAAAATTAAGTAGTTTCAAAGTAAAGATTCTCTTTTAAATCATTTGCATAAATTTATTTAATTTATCATACAGTAAATATAATGCAATGTATTATAAAATGTAATGTAAAAGGAACATTTGTTTTGCAAAGCAAAGACAGAATTATCGTGCATGAGAAGAAAGTCCAACATTCATTACAAAGCAATGCTTTGGTTAGGAGAATCAAAATGGCTCAAAAAAGAATGTCAGCTGTTGAATTTTCCCACAAGTATTAATCAGGTAAGATGGAGAAACTGCAAGCTTGCATAGATCCTTGTGCTATTTGTTGGTCTTTATAAAGCTACTTCCCCAGTGTGAATGTTGATTTTGTGTCTCTGTGTGTGTTTTGAACAAATTTAATTTAAGTCTATGATATATTAATCAAAGAAGATTGTGGTCCTGCTCCAGAACAATCATGCACTCACAGAGAGAAGTTAGCTTGCTAGGGCTTTAGTTTGGATTTCAGCAAATACAGCCAGCAGGGAGGCTGTGCAAGCGGATGCAGATTTCAGCAAAGATAAAAGAGAGTTAGACACTATTTTTAGGATAAAATTTGCAAGACAGCTTCTGGCATATATATTTACCGTACATAAGCAACGAGACATTTGAACTTTATAAAACAACATGATGAGAAGATGAGAAGAACAAATGAGAATGGAGCACCCTTACCAAACAATTACATCAGCTTCCAGTTTGTTTCTAGGCACAGTTCAAAGTGGTTGCAGTGACCTTTAAAACTCAGAATAGTTTCAGATTGGGATATAAGAAGGACTCCTTTGGGTTTCTTTGGGCTTCCTAGAAACAGGCTTGGTTAATAAAATTTTGGAGTAGAGGCATCTGGGGAAGGGACAGGATGGCAAAAGCAGTATTGCAACATCGTGACACAACTCCACCCATATATACATGCCTCTGTGTTCCAGCTCAACACTGCTTTCCATCTAAGCAAACTATGTTTTTGCATCCATGTTTTGGAAGTTGTTTTATAAACGAATATCCTCCTTTTTGGTCTATTGTCAGTTCTTTTTTAGGGGTATGTTCAAGCTTCAATCATTTTTCCTTTTATTTAGTTATTTTCAAACCTTACAACTATTATTCTCAGGTCATTATTTTTTACATTTCTTTCTATACTTGAATACATGCAAAAGTGGTGATTTTAATATATTAATGTATAGTTTTTGTTTTATTATTTTTCTTGAGGTGTCTTGTTTGTTTTTTTTAGAATACAATTGTTTCAGATAAACAAATGCATAAAAATAAACATGAGGATTTCATTTGGAAACATCTACTGAAATTGAAGAAAAATAAGGATTTCAATAACAAAATATCTTCATATTCGGACTGAATTGAACAGATTTGTATGAGGATTCTATTCATTATGCATTTAAATCCTCTCATACTATACTTTACTTTTTTTTTAACTGAATACCTATCTTTGTCTTATTATGTTCTCACAGAAGCAATTGAATCATTTACACTCATCTGTCCTCCAGATGGCATATAAAGGTTTCAGGACATCTAGATTTTCCAGTTTTATTTTTCCCAAGGTCAAGTCAAGATTAATCATATCTCATTCATTATATCAGATCCCAGTTAGTCATGTTGGCACACACAGCTGGTCCTAAAAATGGAAATTTCTCTTCTTATGTGAACAGGTGGCTAGTATACCAGACAGAGGTAATTTCTACGTATCAAGAGTGAAATTATCCCCTAGTAAAAGATAAGCATAACTGCATCTGTTAACTTTTAAATCACCTGAGACATAAAAACATTAAAGTGGGCACAGGTATCCATCTTTTGAGTTGTAGTGGCTTTTCAGTAAGTTGTTTTAAGGAAATGAGATTTCAACACTCTTCAGAATGACAAACTGTATTGCTCTCCATAAGTTTTGTTTTGTTTTGTTTGTGCAAGTCATCTCTCTTAACCAAGGTTATAAATAATCATACCATCTTCTAGCAAACTTTAATTCATTTTAAGTTGTGTTTAACTTATACTTAAAATGTATTCTGTCCTGGTTTGGTTGGTTCTGATGGAAGAAAAAAAAATGCAAGAGTGGAGACTGGAAAGGCTCCAGTCAAAAAGAATATCTGTAGCTCAGGGTTGAACTGTGGAGTCCTTGGTGCTCTCTGAGCTTGGTTGTTTTCTTGCAGACATTTCATTGCCTGACTAAGCAACATCTTCAGTGTGAGGCTCGCGCTAAAGAGGTTGCCTAGTCAGGCAATGAAACGTCTTCAAGAAAACAACCAAGCTCAGAAAGCACCAAGGACCAAGGACTCCACTGGGAAGGCTATTTCAAAACATTTCTCTTTCTTTCTATAATACTTCATGGTTGATTAGGAGGCATATTTTGGATTGGTGTTTTGCTAAAATGCTCAACCTCTTTTCAAGTTCAATTTCTTTGCTGACGGTGGGCATTAGCTTCTAGTATATGTTGATATTTAGTAGAATTCATTCATCCTGCACAATATGCCCTATGCCACTGATTGTGCCACAACCCCAAGCATAATAGAATCACACCTGTCGTAAAGTTAGCAAGGTTAGAATCCACAGTCATAATTTCCTTTGGGCTAGCATTCAATATGGTGTGGCCAATATTTTAATGACACTGATAAAAATGGAAGAACAAGAATCTATAGTTAGAGAAGGAAATTAAGAAAAGAGAAAGACAGTACAAGAGGTAGCACAATGTACACTAAATGGTACATATTTTTGCAGTATAGGACTGCCTCTCAAGTTTTATATTCTACATAAATGTTTGTTTCTTTCTGTGTTTTACAGACCATTTTTAATACCTATGTTTCCCTTCTGCAGTATCAGTGTTTTCTTATTTTTCCTGCATTGTTATTGTATGACAATGTACATTATTGTGGAAGAACAAATGTTGGAGCATTTGGTTGTACCATTTAGTTAATGGTTCTCCTTATGTGAGAGGACAAATGAGCAACCGTCTCTTGAGGTCTGTTGGTAAAAAAAGTTTATTTAGAACTGTGCAGATAGAGAATGACATCCACTACCAAGTACAACAGGTTTCTGTATGACTACTGAAATTGTAAATTTGTTTCAGTTGTACCATTTCAGAACAGTCAAGATTGATGTTATCTATATACCCACAGATGTTCTACATACAGAAAACTAGCAGACTAGGAAAAAAAGAAAGTCTGTTTTTAACTGCTAGATTTTTAATATATTGTGACTTAGTTACACTGGAAATGATATTTCTGTATATGTGTATATGAGCGTACGTGTGTGAATATTTAATTTTCTGTGAAGACAGAGCTCAGATGCTGATTTACCATCTCAATGAGAAAAAGACTTTCTTTTAACACCAGATATTGGGTATTCAGTTTTGCTGTGACTTGTGCAAGAAAGCAGAAATGTCAACAAGTCACTGATTGATTTTCTTTTCAGAAGGAGCTGTGCCACTGTTAACACACAGTCAGTAAGAAGACCATGGAAGATGCCTACATCTCCTTTTTGCTCAACTGAGTAAAACCAGAAGCATTTTTGCAGCATTAATTAAAAACATACCACAATCATTAACTAAATGTGGATTTCTTAAGTTTGCAGCTCAGTCCTCAGGCACAAATGATTTTATTGATTTTTGTGGCAAGTAACCCAAGATAAAAATTACTGTAAAAATTTAAAACAAAATAACCTACAACATCAGAATGAAATAATCAATGTGTAATCTGCTTTGACAAAGTTTAACTTCTCAGTAGTGTTAAGTGGTGCATGATAAAATAAACCTTGATTTTATTTTATTTTATTTTATTTTATTTTATTTTTTGCTCCCACTGCTAAATGGAATGTTTTTTTAGAATAGAATGTGCCTTGTGTGAATTCCCCAAGCACAAATATACAGGACAAATAGCTTAAGTATTTTGTATTGAATGGGTTGCCTAATTACATGGTAATTTCTTGAAAGGTGAAGGAAGGAGAAAGGACACTGTATGATCCTTTGTCAATTTCAGTGTCTTTGTTATTTTTCTTCTTTCCAAACCATTCTTAGTGTGAGTGTTTCTGGCTGAGTGATAGGTTGTTATAATTTCAGCTGAATACAAAATTAAGTGTAGTGGCTCACCTAAACCAACCAATCACTTAGAAGAGGCATAATAATCTTATAGGTATGCAAATAATAAAACAGTGTGCACTGGGCTCCCAGCAAAGCATTGGTACTTCGCTGAGGAGCCCTGAGCAAAGGCAGAACCATAGCTTATACAACCTAGGCTGACTACAGTTCAAAGGCAAGACAAAGAAAAAAGGCAGAAACAGTGTAAATTACAGCATAGTGTTGGAATGTTTTTGATAAACCCATCTGGGTGACCTTATTATTATTTATCTCTTCCTACTAGGTCAGCATGGCAGCTCTACTATTTCTGGTCCCTGTCTGATTCCTCTCCCTGTCACCAGTCAGGGTCAATTCAGCTTGCTGTGAATGTTTTCTTACAAGGGCACTTTAAGCAGTTCACATGTGTTGGGGTGTGGATTTCATAGGTTTGGTAGTGAATGCAGCTCACATATGTATGGCGGGGTGGCGGGGAGTACCTTTTACCAGTAACCTCTTTAGAAGCCCTTTCATCAGAAATTATGATTCTGTTTTATTTTTACCTGCAAGGGAATGCAAACCACAGGTATGATCTACTGCTGTAAGTGTACCCTATGATGCCTAGAACTAGTTAGTGTGTATGCAACTTTTCCCAGCTTTGGAAAATCAAGTGTTATCAAAGCACCTACATCTACACTAACTTTTACAGAATTGGGATTTGTATTCTCTCTCTCTTCCCCCCCTCCCCCATGTATTTGTTATGGAAAATAATGTTAAAATAACATGATTCCAGGAACAAAATTGTCCCATGTGGTTATTGTGATTTCAGATCTGTCTCTTTCAAACAGTGGTCACTGCAATAGAAGTATGTTTCCTGGTATCATGCTGAGGCTTTGGCTCACAACAAGCTTTCTGGGTAGAGATGATTAAAACTCTAGCCATCACTAGAATATTATTGCTGCGGTTGTTAATCTCCCTTTTTAAAACTATCTGCTTCTTATTGAGAAAAAAAAAAGGTACTACTGGAATCATCCTGAACACATTTAAAGGGAGAAATCCATTAGCTTAGGTGTACTTTTGAAGAAACTTGCATGGGACTGCATTGTAAGCCTGCAAGGATGTGAAACCACTGTGCTCCAATTATTTTTGAACTAAACATCCAAAACGGCCAGCCAGCACGATTTAATGGCAAAGAATACTATCTATGGAGGATCCTGGATCCTGTACCTTGGTATTCAGAAATGTAAATGACAGTTTTCAAGTGGGCATGGTTGCTCTTGTAAACTGGATTTTGCAAGGAAGAGAAGGCTGAGAAAAAAATAAAGGAGCTGCTTTGATGTTTATGATTTTATTATTTTTATTTATAAAGGGATCAGTGTGCAAAAAAAGGATCAGTACACATTAAGACTGTGGCTAAAGTGTGGGGTTTTGTTTTGTTTTGTTTTGTTTTGCTTTGCTTTTTTGCACAATTAACTGTCCATTTACATTTGTCTTTAGAACCATAGGCTATAAAAAGAAGTATGTGAAAATTCCACATGGCCATATATGGGTAGAAGGCGATCATCACGGGCACAGCTTTGACAGCAATGCTTTTGGTCCGGTAAGTCACAGAATTATTGTGCAAAACAATATGCCATGTCATAAAATATATAACATTTTGTTACAGTATAACAATATATTATGTATAATAATTTAAAAGAGTGTGCCATTTGCTTCTTTACGAGCATTCAGAAAGATTGCTGGGAGCAGCTTCTCCCATCAAAGAGTTGCAGGGAAGGTAATGGGAACCTTCAATGACTGATATTTAAAGGGAAAGGGAAAGCCTTCTTTGATCTGAGTGTGACTCATAACTTTCTCTTCCACTGGAACATTTGGAAGAGCTATGGCCTCCTTTGATTGCCTTACATTTGGCAAAGCTACTGACCCTACTCTTTAGCAGCATGAAACTTTCTTCCATTCTGCTATAATTAGTGCCTCAGGAAGCTGAGTATTCCTATTATGACTTGACATTTATTTAGTGCCAACCATGAACAAGGGGCTAAATAGGACATGGAAAAGCCAAAAGGTTTTTATAAAGCACATTTGACAACCATGTTTGCGATAGAGATAAGAGATTGACAGTGTTAAATGAAGATGGAAGCATTGCATGACTGTAGAGGGAAGAATATATGATGCAGTGAAGAATGTCCTTAGAAGAGAAGTGAATCTGGCACCAATTCCCCCGTTTGGATATGCAAACCCTTTTCTCTCACAGGGAATACTCTCTTACTGTACATAGAAACATGGAAGTGTTCACACATTGCCTTCCCTCCTTCCAGCCATGTCCCTCCATAATAGTAACCAAGAAAGCTAGATTCTCACAAACTTTGATTAATTGGGTTTATTGCATGAAAAATATGGATTAGGTTGCAGAACCTTGGAAACTAGATGTGTATTTTAGTCCCCCTTATATCAGTGAGTATGTTAAGGCTGGTCTTCCTTGATGACTTTGATCTTCTTTCTAACTCTCTCTTGATTTAAGGGGAAGCTGGCTACCTGTTTAGAAGATATGACTCAAATGTCCATCTTTTGTTGTTCTGGAATATTTTGTAGTCATCTGTACTCATTCTCAGGCTAAAAGAATTCCATTAGGAGCAGAAACAGCAAAGAATTAGTAAAAAAGTACGCAGCACATGGCTTCTGAATTCTTTTTTAATCTCTTAATAATAGTTCATGGTAACATGACTAGGAAGGAAGAGAGCAAAACCATAGAATGCAGAATTGGCAGGATTCAAACTTCTGTCAAAGTGCCTTTCCCATAGTACCGCATTGGGATTTTTTTTTCCTGAGTTTCTCTCCATCTCTCTCTCCCCCTCTCCAACCCCCAGCCAGCACTAGTCCATTTTCCAGATTTAATCTTTCTTTCACCAGCTTCTCCTGCCACAAAAACCTGAGTACCGTTCTGTTAGGTTTTGAGACAGCAAACCATAATGATTTGAAAATAACAACAGGATGTTATTATGAAATGCTACCCGTATTGTACTGGTCAGATGTTAGCACTGAAGTCATGTCATTTGCATGATGACATACTCATGCTCAGATCATCAGTTGACCCATCCTTAGAGGAACTCAGGACTTGGTCTGCTGTGCATAATTCCGTTCCAGCAGTCTGTTGAGTTGGAAAGAATGACAAAAAAGTAAAATGAACATTGGAGAGAAGTAACTGCACTTGCCTCATTTCCATGAAATGAAAATGAAGCAAGGGCAAAAGGTAACTTAACAAGGTTGGAAAGAAACAAGAGAGTCCCTATCTGGGCACTATAAAGAAGGTTATAATTCACTGGATAAATAGCACTTTCTAAGTAACATCTAATCTTCATGCTAATCTTCAAAGGCATCATGGTTTTGCAGCAGTGATCTCTGCAATCATTTACAACATCTGGTCATTCTTTGTTTTCAACAATTTCTTTTGTTCTTATCAGCAATATAAAGACTCCCTCAAATCACAGGTAAATTATATGAGAGAGAAAAAATTCAAATATACCGGTCTATAAGAGATAGTTCTTATGCTTTGAAGAGCTCACTTTCTGCCAAAGAGCTCACTTTCTGCAATTTAATACAGATAGTCAGACGTAGTTATTCTTAAAGATTAATATGG
The DNA here is from genome assembly GCF_035149785.1 of Candoia aspera. Classification (NCBI taxonomy): domain Eukaryota; kingdom Metazoa; phylum Chordata; class Lepidosauria; order Squamata; family Candoiidae; genus Candoia; species Candoia aspera. Next base: position 53,644,379 of record NC_086159.1, on the reverse strand, counting down.
GATCAAATTGAAATTGTGTCTAAAAGCAGAATGACAACTTTTTTGTACACCGAATGTGTTTGCGTCTATGTGCAGAAGTGAAAGGAGAGAGAGAAAGAGATTATTTAGAACATTGCTTTAAGGTGAGCAGGGATAACCAGTGGTCCGCTGTTTTGCTGGATGGAACTATTGGAAATGGGAGGGCTGCAGGTTTCTCATCCTAGCCTTAAAAATTAGTGAGCTAAGAACAAGAAGGGAACTGCTTAGGAATCATTTGGAATCTATTGTATTTATTTTTATTGTATTTATTTATTATTCAAATTTTATTACCGCACATCTCCCCCAAAAGAGGGACTCTGGGCGGCTTACAATAAAATCAATGCTACAACAATAAATGTTAAAATCCCATAAAAATAAAGCACGTTACAAATATAAAATGCAATAAATAAATATGGAATCCAAGTGGCTGTAAAATTCCAATCTGGTGGGAGGGGCTGTAAGGCGTGAGCCACCCCCCAGAATGGCTACCCACCTTCCCGCCCCAAATGAGATGGCAGAACCAAGCCTTCAGAGCCTTCCGGAAGGTCAGGAATGAAGGCGCCTTCCTCATCTCCAGGAGCAAGATGTTCTCTGCAGTGGGGGCCACTGCAGAGAAGGCCCACTTCCTGGACCTGCCAGGTGAAATTCTCTTACAGACGGGGTCCATAACATGCCCTCTCTGAATGATCGGGTGGGGTGGGTCGATGTTATGGGGATTAGCCGGTCCCTCAGATAACCTGGCCCCATGCCATGTAGGGCTTTAAAGGTGAAACACCTTGAATTGGACCCAGAAGCAAACTGGCACCCAGTGAAGCTCGCATAGCAGGGGTGTTATATGTGCCGAACTAGGGGCACCGAGAATAGCCCTCACAGTTGCATTCTGGACCAGCTGAAGCTTCCGGATACCCTTCAAGGGTAGCCCCATGTAGAGCGCATTGCAATAGTCTATATGGGAGATGACCAGGGCATGAGTGACTGTTCGGAGGGCATTAATGTATGTCATTAAACAGTTGGTGCTCTCTGTTTCTTTAGTAAGATAGGCAAAAAGTGATATATGCTAATGTGCAGCAAAATCTCTTGGTGATTATTATCATTAAAATCCAAGTTTACAAATATTTTTTAACACTGGAATGTTTCAGCTTCATTGTCCATAATGTCCATAATATTTTATGGTAGGAGAGAATCAAGTTATTGGTGCACATAGAAATTTTAATTGCTTTCAGTAAAATCAGATTTTTGATGTTAGTATTTTGTTTCTTATTCTAGCTATGTGAATAAATAGAATGTTTTTACTGAAACCAGAAACTACAGTAAAGTGTGCTGAACTAGAAACTGGGATGTCTGAACAATACAATGGCCAGCTACAGATTTAGTTGTTAATTACTTTGCAGCATGTTAAATTAAATTAAGGAAAGCAGTCTTTTGTGTTTTATTATTCAAAAAGCAGCTTTGTTTAATTCATAGAGCAAATGCACTGTAATGCTGTTACTTTGATATTGCCTGGTTTAATCTACATTTTGAAACAAGCCATAGTAGCTATATTTAATGACTTAAAAAAAGACTCAGTTTGGAACAGCAGCCAATAATCATTAAAAGAACTCATAGTTTTCTCCATTATTTAAATGTGTGTGTGTGTGGGTGTGTGTGTACAGAAGGGAAATGAGAGATTTTGCTTCAATCAGTGTAATGGTATGTGGGAATGACCTTGAGGGATGAGGAGAAGAAATGCTGCCTAGGGAATGATCAGGTAAAAGGGGAGGAACCCGCAGCTGCATAACAGGCAAAGAAAGAAACTTAAAAAGGATCCACCCTAATGTATCAGGCTGTTAAAAGTGATGGCTGGAGATTTGTATGTTCAGCCCTCCTAGGTAAACCAGATAGGAAACATGACCAGATGAGCTAATTCTACTTTATTGTAAGGCTACAGTTACAGAATCTGGGAAGTCTGAAAATACAAATATCCTGCCGTCACTTTTAACACCCTGATACGTTAGGGTGGTTCCTTTTAAAGTTCCTTTCTTTTTCTGTTATGCAACTGCAGACTCCTCTCCCTTTTATCTGATCATTCCCTAGGCAGCATCTCTTCTCCTCCTCCCTCAAGGTCATTCCCACATACCATTACAATCAGTGAACTAGGATAGTGTGTTCCATTAAATTAAGCAAAGTTCTTATCAAAAACATTCTAGCTTAATTGGAAATGAATAGTGGTATAAGAATACACATACTGAGATATTCATAAGCTGATTTATCCTATGGCTTCTTGTCTTCCACATACAGTAACTTTAGAAGTATTGCCATGCAATATTTATTTTTGCTTTAGAAACATCACTGTTTGGAAAAAATTGAGACAGAGACTGTAATAGGCAGCGTTTTAAATGTAAACATCACTCAGATATGACAGTCAATCTCAAATCTACATTCTCCAAACACTGGGCCTAAAGATGCTTTATGAAACTTGACCCTGAACTTAAATTGTACTAACATCTACGTATATCAATAGTTTTGTTTGCCATGTTACTGGAGAGGTGCTCTCAGATGGTCAAATTATACATGTACTCTGCAAAATACTCAAATGACTATACCAGCATAATATTATCATGATTAACATGAATAGGATTAAAACCACATAAAGAGTTTTATGGTTTTCACTTTGAGTAGTATAATATAAATCACAGAAAGACATTTAGCAGGTTGATATACTCAAGATTTTGGATTTCTTTTTCTGGTTTATTGATTTTATTGAACGTTTCAAAAATGAGCAATAAAGAGTTCACAAAACATTGATGAATATTACTGTTTTATTTAGGAGGATAGAATCATGCATAATTCTATTCATTCTTTTCAAAGAATTTGCAGGCATAGATGTACCTATGACATCCTGGACATGGAAATTAATGTAATGTGTTCTGGATCAGGGTTTTACAGATTCCATGTTAGTAGTGATCCATCTTCAGCAAAGGATCGTTACCTTGTCGTGGTGCTGGAGCTTGAGCACCTCAATGATGCCATGAGCTAAACCATGAAGGGCCACCCAAGACGGGAAGGTCATGAGAGAGAGGTTAGACTAAATGCGATCCCTGGGGAAGGTAATGGCAACCCACCCCAGTATTCTTGCCATGAAAACTAAATGGATCAGTACAACCAGAGATATGTTGGTATACCATCGGAAAATGAGACCTCCAGGTCGGAAGATGGTCAAAATGCTACTGGGGAGGAACAGAGGATGAGTTCAACTAGCCACAGACGTGATGACACAGCTAGCTCAAAGCCAAAAGGACGGCTAGCGGCCGACGGTGCTGGTGGTGAACGGCGAATCCGATGTTCTAAGGATCAACACACCATTGGAACCTGGAATGTAAGGTCTATGAGCCAGGGCAAATTGGATGTGGTTATTGATGAGATGTCAAGATTAAAGATAGACATTTTGGGCGTCAGTGAACTGAAATGGACTAGAATGGGCCACTTCACATCAAATGACCACCAGATCTACTACTGTGGACAAGAGGACCACAGAAGAAATGGAGTAGCCTTCATAATTAATAGTAAAGTGGCTAAAGCAGTGCTTGGATACAATCCAAAAAACGATAGAATGATCTCAATTCGAATTCAGGGCAAGCCATCTAACATCACAGTGATCCAAATATACGCCCCAACCACAAATGCTGAAGAAGCTGAAGTAGAGCAGTTCTATGAGGATCTGCAGCACCTACTGGACAACACGCCTAAAAGAGATGTTATTTTCATCACGGAAGACTGGAATGCTAAGGTGGGCAGTCAAATGACACCTGGAATTACAGGTAAGCATGGCCTGGGAGAACAAAACGAAGCAGGACATAGGCTGGTAGAATTTTGCCAAGACAACTCACCCTGCATAACAAACACTCTCTTCCAACAACCTCAGAGACGGCTTTATACATGGACTTCCCCAGATGGACAACACCGAAATCAGATTGACTACATCCTTTGCAGCCAAAGGTGGTGGACATCTATACAGTCGGTAAAAACAAGACCTGGAGCTGACTGTAGTTCAGATCACGAACGTCTTCTTGCACAATTTAGGATCAGACTAAAGAGATTAGGGAAGACCCACAGATCAGCTAGATATGAGCTCACTAATATCCCTAAGGAATATGCAGCGGAGGTGAAGAATAGATTTAAGGGACTGGAGTTAGTAGATAGGGTCCCGGAAGAACTCTGGACAGAAGTTTGCAACATTGTTCAGGAGGCGGCAACAAAATACATCCCAAAGAAAGAGAAAACCAAGAAGGCAAAATGGCTGTCTGCTGAGACACTAGAAGTAGCCCAAGAAAGAAGGAAAGCAAAAGGCATCAGTGATAGGGGGAGATATGCCCAATTAAATGCAAAATTCCAGAGGTTAGCCAGAAGACATAAGGAATTATTTTTATACAAGCAATGCGCAGAAGTGGAAGAAGACAATAGAATAGGAAGGACAAGAGACCTCTTCCAGAAAATTAGAAACATTGGAGGTAAATTCCAGGCAAAAATGGGTATGATCAAAAACAAAGATGGCAAGGACCTAACAGAAGAAGAGATCAAGGAAAGGTGGCAAGAATATACGGAAGACCTGTATAGGAAGGATAACAATATCAGGGATAGCTTTGACAGTGTGGTCAGTGAGCTAGAGCCAGACATCCTGAAGAGTGAGGTTGAATGGGCCTTAAGAAGCATTGCTAATAACAAGGCAGCAGGAGATGATGGCATCCCAGCTGAACTGTTCAAAATCTTGCAAGATGATGCTGCCAAGGTAATGCATGCTATATGCCAGCAAATTTGGAAAACACAGGAATGGCCTTCAGATTGGAAAAAATCAACTTATATCCCCTTGCTCTAATCAGAGAAATATTTTAGTCCAGAGGTTTCAGACTCTGTAGCTAACCTTTCTGGATGATTCTGACCTCTTTGGGAGAAGGCTTAAAGGGAACCAAGGGAGGATTGAAAAGAAAGGATTTATGGCTTTGTTTCCTTGCCGGTTTTGAAATCTACAGAATACATTGATTTCTGAGGAGAAAAATGTAAATCTTGACAGTGCTGTTCTTTATTGTCAAGATGGGAACGCTGTTTATCAAACTGTATTTTAATGCTTAACAGAAAACATGTCTCCATTTATCCTACCATACAACTGCATTTCAGAGTGTGTTCAGTAACCAAGATTTAGTTGGCAAACAAATACTCTGCATGAGAAACATGTGCATCATTTAATTTAAAATTAAAAGGAGAATTCTGGGCTTAAGAAAAGCTGTCAATTAACATGAGATTTTTGCCAAGTTGGAAGAAAAAAACTCATGGTAAAGAGACTTCGCAAATCTACCTGGCATTTGGAATGAAATGTTCCATCAAGTTAGTAGGTTTTGTGCAGTCTGAGCATTTTCCCAACCTTTTGTACCTAACACTAACCTTTGAACCACAAGGACTGAACCTAGGATTTTTTGCTCACCAAAACCTAAATTATGGGTAGGTAAAGGTAAAGGTTTCCCTTGACGTTAAGTCCAGTCATGTCCAACTCTAGGGGGCGGTGCTCATCTCCGTTTCAAAGCCGAAGAGCCGGTGTTTGTCCGTAGACACTTCCTCCGTGGTCATGTGGCCGGCATGACTACAGTGCAATGTAGACTAGCCTCCTCGTGGTGCACCCTGGGCAACATAACTTGTCATGGCTAAATAGTCTACACATCTGGCTGCTGGATCTCACAAGGATTTCCCAGCAAGAAAAAGCAGCATGAACACCAAACTGCTATGCCATACAATTAAAAAAAAAAAAAAGTAAGAGGAAGGTACTATTGTGTAAGACAATTTACATGTATCTTTCTTTGTGTCTTGAGGAAAGTTGTTGTCATATTGTCATCACTGACTGTTTGATGCAATACAGCAGGGTTTGATTTACTCATGTACTTAAATAAATATGTTTACCTCACTTTTAGCCAAAAAAAGATCCCAAGGTAATTTAGGCATAAGTTAATAAAGCCTATCCTTCCTGCTTCCTATTATGATCTAAGACAGTATGCAAAACTGAAGTTGGGAGAATAAACAAGATTAGGAAGTTAGAGGAAAACAGACACCAATTCTTATAGTTCTAATAAAAGCCATCTGGAATGGAAACAGTTCAGGAAGAGAAAAAACCAGTTAGAATCCCTGGAAAGCAACTTTGCTTTTTATGGGCTTTGCGTCTGGACCCAGGGTTTGCTCTCAGAGGACATAAAACTACTCTGGTTCCCAGTGCCTCTGCTCACTATATTTGCTTGACACAAATGTATATTGTCAGGAACAAATTTCTATTGACTAAATTTTATTTAGAGTAGAAAGCTCATATGATTTATTGTACGGAAGTCTCAGAGTTTAAGTGATTTTCCATCTGGGCCAAACAAGACATACCAGAAGAAAAATCTACTCTCTGAATGGAGTATTTGCAATGTTCACCAAGAGCATTTGTCCATGAAGCTGTTTTTTTTTTTTTTCCTGAAGAACAGTTTCTAAGCTAAACAGAAGTGCTACTACAGGATGAAAAAATGCATTAGGAATAAATAAAAGGAATTTAAAATTTAGTAACAGTAAGAGCTGTTTACAGTGGTAATTACAGAATCATGTCATTCCTAACTTCAGATGTCCATGGCTTTGTTTGGTTTTGCAATATTAATTATTGGAAAGTTTTGTGCAGAATGAAGTATCACACTGCCAACCTTTTGCAGTAAGCCAGGACAAAAAATAGGCCTCGTAGGATTATAGGAATGCTATTATTGTTTTACTGTATAATAACAGAATCTTGAAAGACTGCCAGAATTTCCCTCTGCCCCCTCTTATTCATGCATTTCTCAGACAGTCTGACCAGAGACGACTGACATCAACAAAATGTCCAGGTATGTTCATGGGTAGCTTCTGATGAGTGGCTTCTTTAGATGAAAGCACAGGCCTAGGGCCATCAGATCAGCTGCAATTAAAACTCAGGTTGTTGCAATTCAAATTAGTATTAAGTAAGAATGTATTCAAGGTGTATATATAATGAACTAGCTTGAAATTCACAAATGAAATACTTTTCTCTCTGAATTGTTGAAGCAGCTGCATCTTTTTCCAATGCTCACACGGTTGCTTCAGAAGTTGCTCCTGATGGGGAACAGCTTGGTTTAATGATTTAAAGAGAGTGTTGTGTTTGTACTACTTTGAATTGTGAAGCACCTCTTTCAAACACTTTACATACTCCCACGTGTGCATGCAACATAATATACATATAAATCATGGTTTGATACTTCATAAGCCACAATTTTAATGGAAGCTAATTGTAGAATTATGTACAAATTATTTTATGTAATAGTTGTTAACTATATATATAGTTCATTCATTCATTCATTCTATATCCTTTAACATGTCCTTGAACCTTATATTTTCTGTGCTTTCTCTATTTTGAAGCCAGGAAGAATCACAAGGGCCTATGATGCAATCATTCATTCTGTTGCATTGCTTCAAATCCGTTTTCCTTTTATATTGGATAAAAATATTAGCAAAAATATCGTAAGTACTAATGTGATCAGGATGCCTAGTCTATAAAAAGTTGCAAGGCCAGAGACAAAGGGGTCATCAAAAATTGTGAAGGTCAGTCTGGGTCACACATTTTCCAAAATATATATTTATTGGTATTAAATTGGGAATCAAATACTATTGAATTATATAGTACACTTGTAATGCAGAATTCATCATGTTAAAAGTTCTGATAAATATAATTTTAAAACAATATCTGTACAGAGTCTTGCTTTCAGAATAAGACAATTTGTTATTAAAATGCTCAAAATTTGACAGATCAAACAGTGTCTTCTGAGAAAAGGAATGCTGATGAACTTTTTATGAATGCTATTCTGAGGTAAACATTTTTGGTTGCAACATTAAGCCATCAAAGGTAGAGTTTTGAAAGTTTACCTGGGAACCAGGGGCACCTTCCCCTTTTTATATGTGTGTTGTGCATGTGGCACGTGTAAAAATGAGACAGGCATTGATTGTATGGAAGCAACTGCTGCCATGGCATTTTTGACCTTCCTGGCAGACACCTTTGCTCAGAACTTCAGTGTTTGAAGTCTTGGAATGAAGATAATTTTGGAAATGGAAATTAAATATACTTGAAAGGTATCTGTAAAGAGAGATATATAGAGAGAGCGATAATAGAATGAGGTATAGGTATAGGGAAAAGCATAGGTATAGGTATACACATACACATACACACATTGCCCTAGTTTACAGTATTGCAGTCTGTGAAGAGTAGCATCAAGAAATACAACTTGGTATTTTTTTCAGTACTGGAAATATTTTGGCTGAAATTCTAGGAACCTGACAGAAAATTCCAAATTCAGGGGTCTGTCCTTCTCCAGTTCCTTCTGCAAACTGCACCTAGATAAATAATAAATATCAAAGCACCAATAAATGCCAAAAATCTGTATGGATTAGGTCTTGCTCCAGCCTATAATTAGTCCTGTAGTGAAGGTTCTTTGGAAATGATATGAACTTGACATTTTAAATATGCCTAATATGTTTCATTGCTCATTTTTGAAAAAGGTATCGTATTATTCTGTTTTTGTCACAACAGAGAAATTCATGACATTGTGAAATTTTCACAGACTTTGACCTCCTCTTTCCAGTCACTGATGACAGTCCAGACCTAACAAGCAACTGCATCACCAGCAGCAGAAAACGCATAGTGGACATTATAGTGGGGAAGAAGAGAGGCAGAAGGCATTGGCAAAAATACAAGTGATTTTCTTAGTGAAGACATGAGATACCACAGATGCTTTTTGGTTCAGTTGTTGGCCTGCCATGGCCAATCTCAACTGATCATGACCACTAGCAACATATCTTAACTGGTGAAATCTACAGCACTGAAAGACATAGCAGGATGAGGAAAGTAGAACATTAATTTCAAAGGTTCAGTGAGATCTTAAGAGAGTTTTCCCTCTCCTTCTTTGTATTCTTAAGATGACTTTTGGATGATCTATGAGTTAATCCAAGTCAGAGGCACATTAATTTTAATAAGCGGATTCTTTAAAGCAACAACATCCTTTTTCAGGCTCTTACCAAAGCCTAAAAATGTTGGTCTGCTTTAATGAATAGCAAAGAGATGCTACACTCAGGTGAATTCCAAAGCACTTTTTTTGAATCATTTCAAAGCATGCACAGTCCTAGTAATCACTTTGTTCTTACTTCTGAACAAAAATATCAAAAAGGCAATCATACACATTAACAGCTTACTCTTTTCTGCTAAAGAATATGGTAAATCCTTAAAACGTATGTTAGCAGCAAATGAATTCATTTCAGAATGATTGGAATTTATGCAGCTTTCAAAATGGGTTGGCCATGGTTTTCTAAGCTGGAAGTTCTGTTTCTAGTGCTGTCAGAAAAAAAATAAAGAATCATGCTAAGTTATCCATCTTGCTTTTCTTCTATCTCTCATCACAGACCAAGTTCAAAAATACACTGACGTTATTTTTAAAATATGACAACTATTTTAAAGCGCCACCCAATCTTTCTTTCTGTTCCTATAGACAATAGCTGCATCACAATACTTGGCTTGAAATGTCTCTTCTTGCTTTTAAAAGTAAATATTACTGTTGCTGTAAAGGTATGTGAGGTTACATCTCATTCACAATCTTCAGATGTAATGTTAAACCAGAACTGCCAAGTTCATTGCCAATGCTCAGCTGCCCTTGTTTTGTTCCTTCCAGCCGAAGTGTCCAGAAACTAATAGGAAAACAAACCTTTCCTGTTACATCCAATTCTCCCCTACCCCAAAACTAAGAATAGAAAATGAGTTCAAATTTGAGCTTCAGAAACCTTGCTTTAAACCGTGACATATCAGATGTGCGATAAACAAGGCATAATGTAATGGGATAGAAAAGGGGAAGTTGCTGATTCCTCTTTAGGTCTCTGTTCCTTCTGGCAGTGAATGCACAAATATATTGCTTGTGAATGATAAGATATGCCACTCCAATACTCATGAACAATGTCTCTCCTTTTTCAATCTCAAATCTTACATTGCAATACTTTGGGGAAGCATTTGAAAAACCATTCTCTGGTTTTTCTATATTTGTATATATTGAAACTCCAGGAAATAAATGTCTCAAAATATTACAAAACAAAATAATACAGTGACAGAGATACAACATCCATTCCACAAAGATTTGATATAATAGAATTGTTTTACAAATCGTGCTTTCAGAGATGCCAAAGAATTCATTGCTGTGAATTTAAAAGCTTAGGAAACATGTACCATGGTGTCAGCTATTTTTCTCTACCTGCTATCCCTTATTAAATAAATTATGTCCTAATTTTAAAAAAGATAACTGTGGACAAAGCTGATAGGATGTGTGTGAGTGCAATGAAGTCTGAAGAACAAGGGACAGAGACAACCAAAATAAAAGGATCTGTTAGGGGGAATACGAAAGGAGCCAGAAAACTAACAGTGGCCTGATTCAGGAAGATCTAAGCCAAATTCATTCTTTTTCTCAGATATATCCCTGTACCACTTACTTGGCTCCACCCTGCAACCTTCATATTGAACCTCAGTTCAAAGATACTCATAAGACTGTGTTTAATAAATATTGGTAACTTACTGTGGCTTCTGCTTGGATTTTCTGAGCATGGATTTAAGTATCACTATAATATGTGGGATATAATCTCTACTACAGGATGGCTTCTGGTGTGGGGCATGGGGGACTGAACAGCTGTGTCTGCAGGCTCTGCGGACAGAACTGACAATGTGGCAGTTTTTCTGGGCTCAGGCAGCTTTTCCTGAAGCCCAGGAGCATTTTCACGGACTAGAAAGCACTCAGAATTACCCC